>NC_143485.1:21392186-21725519 GCF_027475165.1 Benincasa hispida
CAAAAGCAAGAAAACCAATGTTGCAAAGGGAATCTATTTCCATTCAACCAGGAGGGACATTGGAAGAGGAATTATCCCAATTACTTGGCAGAAAGAAGAAGGCCAATCAAGGTAAATATGATTTGCTTGTTTTGGAAACCTGTTTAATGGAGAAAGATGATTCAGCCTGGATAATTGATCCGAGCGCCACTAATTAAGTTTGTTCTTCATTTCAGGAAATTAGTTCCTGGTGGCACATAAAAGCTAGGGAAATGACGATACGAGTTGGAACTGGGCACGTCGTCTTAACTGTGGCAGTGGGAGGTCTCAAGTTAACTTTATAGAATAGATATATTTTGTTAGAAAATATATATGGAGTTCTTGGTTTGAAAAGGAAATTAATTTCTATAAAGTGTTTACTTGAACAATCATATTGTATAAACTTCTTTATAAAGAAAGTATTTATTTCTAAGAATGGTGTCAACATTTGTACAGCTGAACTGCAAAATAATTTATATGTACTAAGACCGTTAGCAACTAAGTCCATCCATAACACTGAAATGTTTAAAACTACGGTAACTTAAAATAAAAGACTTAGAATTTCTCCTAAAAAATGCCAAACTTTGGCACCTGAAATTAGCACACATCAATCTCAATAGGATTGAAAGGTTTGTGAAGAATGGACTTCTAAGCGAGTTAGAAGAAAATTATTTACCTATGTGTGAGTCATGCCTTGAAGGGAAAATGATTAAAAGACCTTTTACTGGAAAGGTCATAGGGCCAAATGTAAAATCCGAACCCTAATTACTTCAAGTTAGAGTAAGAAATGTGATGTCTTCTAATGAGCTAAATGAAACCATGTCTTAGGAAGGGTAGAAGATGTAAGCAAGAAGAAATAGGCTCTTGGGTAGCTAAGTGTAAAAGTAGGACAAAACTTGGCTAGGCTAAGGAAGGTCATGCTTGATGAGGGAATCCATAATAAGCATATGAATGAGACCATGCCATCTAATTACGTATGGTGCTGAAGTAATATTGTGAGTGAAGTTTAGCAAAAGGAAATTTGCTAAATCCTAGACCTTCATCACCAATAGTGGGCTAGGTGGCACAAGGAGGGTTCATGCTGGATTTTGGGCGGTAATATAAGCAAGAAGGTCGAGTTCATTGGGTCGGTTTGGACAAACTGCTTGGGCTATTTGTGTAATTCCAGTGGCATTCGAAAGTTCTGTGTGTCTATTTTCTGTGGCTGGGCTGCTGGAAGGAAAACTCACCAGAATAAGGCCAGAGGGGCAAAATAAAGACGAAGGGTTCGTTTCTCGGGTGAATCTAGGCGCTCTAGGATGAATTACGAAGCGTTTTGAGCTAAAAATTTGAGGAAATATTGAACAACCTTGTAGATCTTTTTAAGATGAGGCCTGGAAATCGAGTTATATAATTTTGAAGTTTGAACTGGAAATTGTTGAACAAGCAGGCAGCTGCTTGAATTGGGGTCAATGATGAAGTTTTGAATCTCCAGATTAAACGACAAAGAATTTTGAGTTGAAATTTTAAGATAATGTTGCTAACTCAATTCTAAACATGTTTATAGAAGGAAGTTTCTTCAAAAGAGGGCTGGATTTTGAGTTATGAATTTTTGAATTTGTAACAGAGAAGCTGTGCATAAGCAGACAGCTGCTTGGAAAGAACAAGCAAACAACTCATATGGAGAAAGAGGATCTCGCTAATGAAGGAAATCTCACTAATTTTGTGCTGAGGATCTCGCTAGTGATGGAAATCTCGCTAATTTTGTGACAGTTTGCCAGCTAAAGCTTGATCTCGCTCGTGAGGATCTCGCTCATGAGGAGGATCTCGCTCATGAGGAGGATCTCGCTAGTAAAGCTGTCTTTGTTGATGAAAGTTCTTTTAGTAAATGAACTATTTGAGGTATTTTGCTAAGAATTCTAGTAATTTAACCGGGAATTATGTCCTTTCAAGCCAAGAAGAGCTAGGAGAGGTGTATAACCCGTTAAGAGGCCAACGAACTGTGAGTGACTATGTGATGACTTACTATTTTAATGATTTAGAAACTATGATTTCTTGAATATATTTCCCATGCTAAGTTTTAAATGGATTGCCAAGCAACATATTTGTGAAACTGTTTCTCAAGTTAAGTAAAGCATATTCTCCATGGAATTGACATGATTTAGATATGTTATCTTGTCCAAATACTATTAGTATATTTAAGTAACTCCATTTTTATGATGAACCAGTATGATAGATGAACTAGTATGATGATTTGAGCACTAAGCCTTAGTGTTCAACTAAATGTTTATGACGGATACTGAAGGAAAATTAGAAGGTATCCTGTCAACTAAATGTTAATGACTAGTTATATGACGGATACTGAAGGACAATGAGAAGGTATCCTGCCAATTAAATGTTTATGACTAGTTATATGATGGATACTGAAGAACAATGAGAAGGTATCTTGTCAACTAAATGTTTATGACTAGTTATATGATGGATACTGAAGGACAATGAGAAAGTATCCTAGTCAAGTACCTAACGTATGACGATACTCAGTTATAACCACGTGCACGTAGGTAATACGACGTCGAGGGATTGAGCAAAAGGGTTCTCCCCAACCAAGGTTGACATTGAGGGTTAGATTTAATAGTTCACTCTCAACTAAGGATAAGGGCAGTCATATCTTCTCCTAGGCTATATACCAGCAAAGGGAGGCCGAAGTATGGGTCTCTTCGCCGGTAACAGACATTGGGAGCTAGAGCGGTGTATGCTCGTTCTCAACTAAGGAATAATGATGTTTAATTGTGGTTTAAAGGTTTTATGTACACGTTTGCTTGGTATACTTTAGTTTCAGTATTATGGTTTCAAGCTTCCGGTTTTGAGCATGAGATTTATATTTTTATTAAGTCACTCACTGGGCTTCTAGCTCACATTTTCAAATGTTTTCTTTCAGGTAGCGATCAGTTCCCAAAAGACTATTCTGCTGCTACTCTGCCACTCAAAGAAACAGGTTGAAGGAAGCGTAATTAAAGACCTATGTTAGTTAGTACACATGTGTCTGTCTAGTGATAGTATACTAGATGGGGCTCACTAAGTTGTAATATTCATGTATGAACAATGTTGCGAAACCCTGTAATGTAAATGTGTTAAGTTCCGAGTTAATATGTTGGTATATTGATGATATGTATGTACTCAGGGTTTGAGTAAAGGTTAACAAGATAGTTAGGCGGTAAGTGCTAGCAAAAAGGGTTGGTAACTGCTGCAGTCACCATTCTATCCAGGTTTAGAGGGTAATCTAGGATGTGACCTTCATTGGTATAGTTCATTGATGTCCTGTGTGCTGAAAGGCACCACTTGCCCTTTTATGGTCACCACATCCCTTGTGGCATGTAGCCGTCCATGGTAAAAGTCACGCACTACCTTTGGAACAACAATGGCTGGGCACTGGCAAAATGTGTCCCAGCCGCCCAGCCATGCTCCACGATCACGCTCGTGATGAGGTCAGGTAGTGGTGTTGGCACAGGGTAAAAGCCTATCTCCATCAACAAGTCGTCATTTTCTTTCTTTCTGGATGGACGTGCCTTTGCCAACGTGGGCTTGCTGCTTTCTGCGACCGCTTTGCCCTTTCCTTTGGCAAATGCAAGGCGGGTTTGTTGCCTTTGTTTTCTTTCCTGTTCCTTGCATTGTTCCTTCTTCTCTCGCTCGGCAAGTTCCTTGCCCTTCTTCTTCTGTAAGTGCCTTCTATTAGCTTCACGCTTCTTCTTCTTCTCTTCTTCCAATCTTCTTTTCTCTTCTTCCTTCTTCTTTTTCTCTTCCTCTTCTTCTTCTCTTTCTTCTCTCTTGAACTCTTCTACAAACTGCTCGGAGGCCAGCAACAAATGTTGTTCCTCCTCCCTCTACCTTATTTCTTCAATTTCGAGTTCATTATTACCACGCATTTCCTCATCTTGCAGTCTTCTTCTGCGATTTTCTTCTGCCATGATGAGCTTCGCGTGCTCCATTTTCTCCTGCTTCGCTCCTCTTCTTTTCTTCATCTTTTTTTTTTCTTCTAAGGTGACGATTAATCTTTGAGGGTCAACAGTAGACCCTTGTGGCGCATTCTCCCTGCGACGCTGCATCGGGGGGTATCTTCTCCTTCTTCGCCTTCCTCCATTGCAACCATTTGTGTTGTTTCAGGTTGCGTCGGTTCCATCAATTGTGCTATTTCCCTCCATCCTCCCTCACGGAGGTTGATTCTTCATCCTTTTCAGGGCTCACAGCCCTTTGCTTCTTTTCTTCTTCCTTTTTTAGGCGCCTTTCTTCATGCTGACACATTCTTCTTTCTTTCTTCTCTTTCTTCTTCCTCTTCTTCTTCTCTTCCTCATCTTCATCATCATTCTTCTTCTCTTTATTCTTTTTCTCCTTGCAATGATGAGATGACTCAGCTTCTTCAGCCTTTCTCCCTTTTCCTTTCTTCTTCTTCTTTTCCTCTTCAACTACTTCCAGTTGCGTCTCCACTGCAACCTCATCCATTGCAACTTCAGCCACCGCAACCTCCTCCACTGCAACTTTGGAGGTTCCATCATAGGTTTCGGCATTGGCAGTTACCTCAGAAGTCTCTAAGGTCAGAGTGTCTTTTCCTGTCTCTTCTTCAATCACCACTGCCTCCGCCACCACCATTTCTTTAGCCACCCACCTCTTCAGCCACCACCGCCGCCACCTCCTCCATGGACAGTGGTTGGTTTACAACCCCTTCCTCGGGTAATCCTTCTTCTTGCTCCAAATGACTCAGAATGTTGTCAAACACTTCCTTGTCATCACGACTCTTCTTCTCACTCTCAGTTGAGACGGTAGGAGTTGGAACTGAGGTATTTTTAGTGTTGTGCCCCCCCTTGAACTAAGGAGGCCGGACGGATAGTTGGTTTCTCCAGGTTCTACCGGTGATTCTAGGGATGGTATGGGGTTGGGTAGCAAGTCTGCAACTAGCAGCAAGGAATGCTGCCTCTCGCATGGCGATTTGGTCAGAGGAAGGGGTTGAGGGTAAAATAGAGTGTTGGGAAGCTTGGTCAGCCATGGATGGTAAGCTAGGGAAGACTAAAAAATTCGCTAGGGTTTTGGGAAGAAGAAGGCTTCGTATGCTGGTGCTAGGTTTTTTCAGAGTGCAAATGAGGTAAAAATCTCACAGATGGGGAAGGGTTCCTATTTATAGGTTGGGCCGCAGTGGGCCCAACGCGATTTTTGCGACAACAGACCTCGAGAAGCTCAAAAGGCCCATCGTTCGAACTACCCTCATTTATGAACTTTCAGAAAAACGTCCTTTCGTCTGTAGAATCATCATTGCTTTGGGATAGGAAACGATTGGACTTCTCAAATACAAAAAGAATTTTTTTTAATATTTTATTCGAATGGACGCAAGGTACAGATTAATGCAATGTTCTCACCAACGCAAATGCATCTTCGCAGAGGATAGGCAACAAAGCATACACCCCCGCAACACACCCCTTTACTATACACATTTCTGGAGGATACCTAAACATAGTGCATTTAGCTAAGGATGGGCAAAGGACATATACGCGCGCAACACACCCCTCAGTTTCAACACAGTCGAGTTGGGTGAACGCAAAGCACATCTCATTGGTTCAAGATGCGTCCATTATCGCCTTACATACTTTTTTTTAATTATATGATTTTATTATTATTATTATTATTTCATCAACGCAAGTTGCTATGACTTGCGGTAATAAATTTCTCTTTATTTCTCATTCATTCACCATTTAAAGACTAACGCATTAATTACAGAAAAGTTCAAAAAATTAAAGACGGTACAAAAACAAATGCAAAGGAAATAAATGAAGAATAAATGCATAAATTCATGAAACAAATTAAATGCAGAAGTAAAGACAAAATTGAAGAATTTAATAAGACAGAGATTAAAGAAAGCATTAAACATAGTTGTGAGATATGGACCGAAAGATGCATTTCTTCGAATGCGCGTAATCCACATCCCTGCAGGCAGTCCGGCTTGCCTACTCAATGTCCTAGGGACATTGCTCTTTTCCATTGGATCCCGGGGCTTCTGAGTTGCTGGCCAATGTTCCTGGTGCTTTATTTCTCAGCTCAGATGGCAACTGGCCCACTTGGATCTCCAAGTTTTGAATTGAAGATGCTTACGCTTGCATTACCGCATCATTTTTGTCCATATATTGTTTAAGTAGGGCCTCAAATGAGCTTTCAAAGGTGTTTGAAGATGAGGGTTGCTGATTATGCAATTTCCTTGGTTGCCCCTGGTTCGAATTATGGTGAAAAGGAGGATTTCCTCGACTGCCACTCTGATGGTTGATTGGCCCCCCTTGGGTTAGATTGCCACCCCAACCGAAGTTAGGATGGCTCCTCCAACCAGGATTGTAGATGTTGCTGATTGGTTGGGGATGGCTCATTGATTGATTGCCATCGATTGAAGGATGGAGGTCACTACAGCCATCTGAGCGGCCAACGTGGGTAGGGACAATGGCAGTTTTATTCTTTCTTCGTTCGGCGCCTCGACCTCCATAGCCATCATCAATCCAGTCATTCATGTTCTGCGATATGCGGTCAAGGATGACCTTAGCCTCTGTATATGTTTTGTCCATAAAACCTTCTGCCGCGGAGGTGTCAGCAACAGTTTGTGTTGATCAATTCAGGTCATTATAAAAGGTCTCCATCAACACGCAATTAGGTATCTCGATATGCGGGCCATTTTTCACCAATCTTCTAAATCGCACCCAAATGGTGCTCAGTGTCTCATTCTCCAATTGCTCGAAGTTCAGTACATCCTTTCGTTGCCTTGCATTAACGACTGATGGGAAGAACTTCTTCATGAATCGCTCCACCAGTAGATCCCATGATGTAATTTCATTCGGCTTCAGTGAGCGAGCCCACCCCTTGACTTCGTCCCTCAAGGTGTAAGGGAACAAATACAGTCTAATACTCTCCGGGGTTACGCCAGGTAATGAGAAGTTACCGCACATTTCGATAAAGATAGTCAAGTGGGCATGCGGGTCTTCACCTTGCAAACCCCCAAATTGCCCTACATTTTGGATCATTTGTAGCATGATCGACTTTATTTCAAACCTTTCGTTCTCCTAAAAAATAGGCCTCGAAATCCCAGGCAAAAAATCATACAGGTTGGGTGCCGCATAATTCCTCATGGGGATGTTGCGATCAGCAGCCAGGAACACAGGATCCTGCGCTGGCCTAACAACCTTTTGATTTACTACGGGAACTGCATTGTCGTTATTATTTGCCATACTCGCTGCTTTCTTTCGCCTTATCCGATTCTAACGTGCCCATGTGCGAAAGGTACGCTCGATCTCAGGGTTAGCTTCAAATTCTGGTTCAGCACCAGTACTCATAAACCGTCAAGCTGCTCTCCGCATTGAACAGCTAGTACAACGAGATCTGTTCTGCAAAACACCACAAATACACTCACACAATAAACCGTTAACCAGTCCCCGACAATGGCACCATAAACTTGTAACGACATATTTTAATCTATAAACTACAAATTCATGCCATAAACTTGTTGTCATAGATTTTCTGCAATGATATGTGATGCTACTTCTAGATATGCATTATTAATGAATGTTTTTGTAGTATGTTGTGTGTTGTCACAAGTTTCCTTGCGTTGAAACCAAGTATAATTTCACCGAAAGTTTCTCGGTGTGATCCGAGGTCGAACACAGGGACTGTTTGAGGTTATTGCGTTATGTTTGTGATATATGCGACCAAGGGTTTTTCAATTTATAAAAGTTGTTGTGTACAAGAATATAAACATGCGATAAAGTAAAGTAAAGCAGTAAAGTTGCGATAATAACATAAATTGTGTTAAAGTAAATTGCGATAAAGTAAATCTAATCTAAGATGATACAAGATATAGGTTTCATGATACAAGATACTAAGGTCAAGGCTGGCTATGAAGATTATGCAAAGATCGTGTAATGCGGTGATAAGTCTTATGTATGAAGCAGAAACATAAAAGATAATTAATACAAACATTGCAAGTTTCTTAATTGCATTAAAGATATAAGTATTGTTACGTTTTTCCCTTAGCGTACACCTCTCGTTGATCAGCCACGTTCCCACATCTCTGTGGTCAAACAGGGATGAACGTAATGAATGCAAGGTTGCTTCCATCTCTGGAAGTACTACTCGCTTTAGTTACTGCATTCTTTTAACCTTCTCTCGACAGATCAAAATGACATCTTCACTTCTGCTCTCGCAGGTGAAGATGCCGTCTAGCATGCCTTAGTTAAACACATTTATCTCTTTATCACAGATTAAGTTACTCGTTTAATTCATCTTAATTACCAAGGGATTAAGAAAACTTGATGGAGAAAACGACTAATGAAGGAACGAAAATAGACAGAAAAGTGGTAATGAAAGTGATCAAGACATTCAATAACACTATTTAATGTCTGATACATGATTTGTGAATGAAAAGATTAAGAGAATGAAATACAATTGATAAAAATAGAATTAGAAACAAATACAAATACACGCCAACGTCTTGGCGCCAATCTGGATGGAGATTTGCTTGTCGGTGTGGATTGATTGTGCGAAAGGAGGATCTTCCCTCTCAGGCTTGCTCAACCGGTAGCAGGGATGTGAGTACAGAGCTTCACGGTGGGGATCTGGCAGAATAGCATTGAGACTCACCTCTTGGCCTTGTCTCTTTTCTTCTCGGATTTCTTCTGATCAGTACTCAGCTCAGCCTCTCTCTCAATAATTTAGTGTCAATTCGCCCCGTGTCAAGTATATATATGGGGGTATTTATAGGTGAAAAACTTTGACTCTTGGCTTATGGACCCCACTTCTTGTTATGGAAATTCCGAAGATGGGGGAATAAATATTCCTTCTGTTATGCAATCAGACCGTCAAATCTGCACAACGGTTAGTTGTACACGTGTCACAATCCTCCGCCTTTGCCTTGCTCATTTGCATCTTTTGATCGGTTACTCACATGCGGTGTTGTTTTTATTACTGCATGCGATTGAAAGTCAGCTCGGGATCGACTATCGCATTGCACCGTCATTGCATTAATCGTCTCTTCATTTTTGATTGATGGGCGCAATGTGACAGAGATGCATTGTTCAGTTTCTCGTTGAGCCTTGATCGCAAGGGGTGACATGGTTTCCTGCAAAACAGAGTAAAAATATCCTTTTCTATCATCTTGATGATGTTAGTGGGTGTAATTGCAATAATTTATATTTATTGTATTTCTAAGCTAATTTTCATACAATCGACGCATATTTACTCTCTTTTGGCCGTAATATCTGAATAAGGCAGCATAAATAACTTGTATTTCTACAAGTTATCAATGTTCATAGGTTTTAATTGTTTCATTGAGTTTTACAAGTGTTATAAGTTTAATGAAATTAGAATTAAAATGTATAAGCAAGAGTTGCATGCAAGCATAGGTTAAAATTAATTTTAAATGTTTAAAATTGATTTCATCTCGACTATGTTAATATATTTCTAATGTGATTAGAAATAGGTTAATTTTTTTTTTCTTTTTAATAGGATTAAATTGGATTAATAAAAGATTAAATTTATAAAATGATTGTCTATAATGGACCTTTGTCTAAGGAGGTTTTATCTAAGGTTGTGGTATTAAAGCTGACAGAAACGAAACACTCCTACCTGGGTACCAACCTGGAAGGTGAATTAGACAACTATTTTATAAGCATGCAATAAATGATTTAGTTTACTAAAGTGTTTAATGAACAAAATCATTTTTTGTTAAACTATCCAATTTAATTATTATATTTGGCAAATTTTAACAATCACTTAGATAAACTGTTAGCTGGATTTACCTAAGTTAATAAACCCTAAGTTTAAAACACTCAGTGGGAGGAAAATAATATATATAATATGTCAATTTCCTTTCACGTTCTCCCTAAATAATTCACACTATGAGATCTATGCTCAACCTTAAGGAACCTTTGCTTGTGTCCCCTTATGGATGGTGTTTACATAGGTCAATACTAAGGTGAATGAAAAGAGTGTTTATAGTAAGTGAAAGAGGGACGTGTGTCAACACATCTTACAATCTCCTTTATTAGTTTGTGGTAAAGTTCATGCTCGACCTTGTAGCATCCTTGCTCGTGTTCCCTTAAGGAAGGTGTTTTTATGAAATTTTACTCAAATTCCAAAGATAGATAAGATTGCTTTAGTTTTTGTGCCAATCGGTTTTTCCCTACGGTTGGCTCATTGGCCGAAATTCTATAATCTAAAAGGAAGGATTACACTTATGAGAAATTAATAAGCAAGTTAATGATTTCTTGACCGAAACAATGGTGACTAATCATCATAGGAATAAGAGTTATCCTGGTGTAATGTTTGTTGAGAATATCCTAATTCAGTGAAAGGGTGACTGTCCACCCTACAGTGGCTTTCATCTTGATTCACTGAAGCATCATTGCAAAATTAGATGTCACATAAGGTACATTAGTATTTTTGCTCAAATTTATTGGTTTTAATTGGTTAATGATTTAATAACTAATTTAAATAATTTATATGGTTTCAGCAATCTTCAAAAATTTCTAGCGCTACATTGAACTTACTTGGTGCTTACAAATTAAACGACGACAACTATACAAGTTGGAATAACACAATTAATATTGTGCTAATCATCGATGACTTGCGATTTGTCCTTCTTGAGAAGTGCCCACAAGTACCTACTCAAAATATAGCCTGAAATGTTTAGGATGCATATAAGAGTGGGTAAGGGAAAATGAAAAGACCCGAGCATATATATTTGCCACTAAATCTTGGCAAAGAAGCATGAATCCATGGTCACTGCATGAAAGATCATGGAATCATTACATGAGATCATTGAACAACCATCCTCACAGCTTAAACACGATGTTCTTAAATATATTTTCAATGGCCATATAAAATAAGGGACATCTATCAGAGAACACATTCTCAACACGATGGTCCACTTTAACGTGCCCAAAATGAATGGGATCGTGATCGATGAGTCTAGTCAGGTTACCTTTATTCTCGAAACTCTACCAGGGAGTTTCCTACAATTTTGTAATAACGTTGTTATGAACAAGCTAGACTACAACTTGGCCACCCTCCTCAATGAATTACAGACAATCCTTCGTGAGAGTCAAGGAGAAGAAAAGAGAGACAAATGTTGTCACTTCCTCAAAGATGTTCTATATGTTGGGGTTGATGCCCTAAATCTCGTGGGTCCTATAGTTTGTAATTGTAATATACAAATAATTTTATTTATTTTATAAAAGATGAGATATTTTATTTCTCATTTAGTAACATTTACCTACAAACCAATAAACTAACACCCAAGGTTATTTTTTGTAGCTTAAACATGTATGTAGAGACATACATGTGGATCATGTTTAAGTGATAAAATAAATAGTCTGTAGTAGATGGATAAGGCTAGGTACCTTATCCTAGTGACACTACAAATACGGCCCGCTTTGTAGATGTTACAATTCTTGTAAAGTGCTATAAATGATCTGATTTTGATCATTCATGTAGAGACATGTGAGCGGGGATATCCTATACAAAGGAGTTTGTATAAGACCGGACCACGAAATAATCAATCTCATTATACAACACCGTTATCAGGATGACCATAGGTCACATAACCTAAATTCTAAGTGAGTTGTGAACTCCTACCTATGAAAGCGGTCCTTCGGTTTTTATGGGTGAGAGTAGCCAAATCACTGACTCAATAAGCCTACCATTTTGGGGATTCGTCTGATTAGTGATTTGGGAACACAGCTACACGAGATGAAATTCACTCATTCTCTAATGTTGGGGTTAGTAGATAAATTTCTCCCTTAAGGGCTGATTTTGGGGCTTGAATAATGTAGCGCCACACCCTCTCTTAGTTCGAGAGGGGTCTGGTCATAGTTGGACTATGACTTATTGTTCATTAGAGGGATTAGTGGTATTTAAGAAGTTAGATGTAACTATAGGGAAAAAACGGTAATTTTGGCCCAGCTGTACTTACGAGCAACTTGTGAAGAGTCATCACTTTGTTGATTGGTTATATCTAATGGACACAAAAATATATTTGTAGCGGGAAAAGTATAGCTATCGGTCTTTAGTGGAGTGACCGGTAGTTAATGGATGTTAAATATTTTAATTAAAGGAGTTTAATTAATTATTCAAGTACCATTGGAGCTTCAAGCTACAGGTCCATAAGATCCCCTATGTAGCTCAACAGAGATTATTGAGAGTTAATTTTGGATTAATTTGAATTGTTCAAATTAATTGAGGGATTTAAATATATGTGATATAATTATTTTAAATTAATTATGTATGATATAATTAATATAATGTATTAGATACATTATAATAAATTTATTTAGAGAAGAATTAAATTTGAATATCATTCAAATACTAATTATATGGATGAGATTCATATAATTGAATGTAGTATAAATGTGATTCATATTAAATACCATGCATTAATGAGAGAAATACAAACTATAGGTTATATTGTATTTGATACAATATTGAAACTATAGGTTATATATTATGTTTGATAGTTATATATACATATAATAAGCTAGTTATTATTTTATATATATATATAACTATTACTTAAATTAAATTTATTTTAATTTAAATTTTAAATTTAAAAATTAAAGGGAGGGAGACTCCCTCCCCTTAATTTTCTCTTATCAGATCGTGCATAGTATGAGTGGTTTTGGTTAGTTCTTGATATTTTTCACAGAAGTGTTTTACGATCTCTCTGAGTTTCCTCCAGAAAATACAGAAGACTCTCTGCAAGAAAATTCTTCCTCTCTCTCAAATTCTCTCCCCTTTCCCAAAACTCAAAGCCCACACCTTCTAAGAATTTCCTACCCAACAAAGAATACATAAGGCTCCAATTGGTGGTGTTCTTGTTGTTGGTTCTTGGTTCGTGTTCGAC
The DNA here is from genome assembly GCF_027475165.1 of Benincasa hispida. Taxonomy (NCBI): domain Eukaryota; kingdom Viridiplantae; phylum Streptophyta; class Magnoliopsida; order Cucurbitales; family Cucurbitaceae; genus Benincasa; species Benincasa hispida. Next base: position 21,405,100 of record NC_143485.1, read on the forward strand.
CGTGATCGATTCAGAAAGGAGATTTTTTTATGAAGAGGTTTTGACTTCAAGAGTAAGCAATTGTTTCCTAACCCTTCTTCTTCCTTTAATTTATTGATTGCTGTAAATTCTTCATTAATGCATAATTGTATGTACTGTAATTTATTATTCTGTGAAAATAAAATTTTGAACGATCCCCACTTTAGCTGTGGATCTTCGGGTTCTTTCAATTGGTATCAGAGCTAGCTTATTGGTCCCAATTTTAATTTTTCGTAATTTATTTTACAAAATTGGTGGGTTTTGCATTCTGTATTTTATTCATGTTGATGAATGTATGGCATGATTTCTTTGCAATTTTTGGATGTTTCAGGATTGGTCTATAGTTTCTACAAATTTATTTTTACGATATGCTTTATAAGGGCCCTTTGTTTTTTGGCATAATTTACAATAGAGCCTTTGATTTGTTTGTCATAAGTCATTCGCCAGTTTTTCAATGTTTTTCTAGAGAAAATGAGGCCCATAACGAAGAAGAATTGATGAAGATCGCGATTGTACAATAGGCGACTGTACAGCAGCATTGCAATGTTTTGTCCTAGAGTTGCAACATTGTGAAGGGCGAAAGGGAAAAATTTTCCATAGCGTTGTAATGTGCCAAGATGGAAAGATTTTTCGTTCGCGTGCAGTTCGGTTCGTAGCTACTGGTTCCGTCCAGTTGGCTTGGTTTGAGTGGTTCGTGGGTGGTTCAGGTGCTGGGTAGTCTGGTTCGTGGGTGGTTCAAGACTCGATTCGCCTATTTTGAACCGATTTTGCTATTATTTTATGTGATAGTTAGTTTTAATTAATTAAATTAATATAAATGTTATATTAACTTGATTAATTCCTTAGGATTCCAATCCTGATCCAATAATTTTTGTTTAAATTATGCATTTGGTGTATTGTTTATTATTATTTATATATGTCATAATGTATATCATATAGTAAAATCTCACTATAGGTTATGCATTATTTATGCATCATATTATATTCTAAATGTTATAATATATAGTTGCATGGATCTTATAGTATGCTCATGCATCACATAATATAAATGTTATAATATATATTTGCATGCATTAATAACATTATCATGCATCATTTATATTATAAGATTTATAATATATAGTTGGATCTATGTATGAATGTTATGTTGTTAATTTCATTACTTTAGTATATAATTGTTATGTATGTTTAGTAATGAAATTGAGATTGCATGAAGCATGAAATTACTTTAGGTTATTTTATAATTGTTTTAATTTATCTAAGTATGCTTTCACATGCAATGATTGGTTTTAATTTATTTCATTTCATTTTATAATTATTTCAGAGTTGCATGCAAACTTAGGTTCAAATCATTTTTAAAATAGTTTTAAAATATGATTCATATAGACCTAAGATCATAAATTTCTAATGTGATTAGAAATTAATTTAATCTTTTAATCAGTTTAATAGGATTAAATTGGTTTTAATTAAAAGATTAAATTTGTAGCAAATGTATCTATAAGAGACATTTTTTCTAACGCTAGTTCTGTCTAGGTTGGGGTATTTAAGTTGACGGAAACGGAACACCTCTATTTATGAATTGACCTAGAAAGGTGAATTAGATAGATTTATTGTAACCATGCAATTATTGATTAAAGTTTGTTAAAGTGTTTAATAAACATTAATCAAAGTTGTCTAACTATCCAAAGTAAGTGTTACTTTTTGAAAAATTTAAATAATCACTTAGTAAAATAGTTAGTCGTATTTTTCTAAGTTAAATTAACCCTAAGTAAAACATTGAGTGGGAGGAAAATGAGGTATATGATACTTCATTTTTTCTTTTCACGTTTCTCTCTCAAAGTCCATACTGTGACATCTATACTCAGCCTCGAGGCACATTTACTTATGTCCCCTTATGCATGGTGTCTGTATAGGTTAATACCAAGGTGAATAGAGAGAGTGTTTATTGTAAGTGGGAGCAGGACGTGTGTCAACACATCCCACAGTCTCTTTCATTAGTTGTAGTAAATTTTCATGCTTGGCCTTGAGGCATCTTTACTTATGTCCCGCCCATGGATGGAATTTGCATGGCTCTTTACTGAAAGGCCAAAAATGGATAGGATTGCTTTAGTTTTTGCCCCAATCCATTTTTCTCTACTATTGACTCATTGGGGTGGAACTCTAAAATCTAAAAGAAGGGGTTACACTTACACTTACACGAAAATGTTAAGCTAGTTAATAATTTTTGGACCAAACAATGGTGACTAATAGTTACAGTAGGAGTTGTTTCGTATATTGGTTGAGATGGTCTCATTTCAGAGAAAGGAAACCTGATCACCCTACGGTGGCTTTTACCCTGCTTCACTGAAACATCATTGAAAAATAGATGTCACATAGGGTGCATTAAATTATTTTGCTCAATTTAATTGGTTTTTTTCCAAATGGGTAATGCTTGAATACTAATATAAATAAATTGTATGTTTCAGCAAATTACAAAATGACTTTGGCGACTCTAAATTAACTTGTCGTCGACAAACTTATCGGCAAAAACTAAACTGCATGGAAAAACACTATCAACACAATATTAATCATCCATGACCTAATATTTGTCCTCACGGGGGATTGTATTCCTATTCCAGCTCAAAACCTCACTTGAAATGTTCAAAGGCATATGAGCGTTGGGTATAGGAAAATTAAAAGGCCCAAGCGTATATCTTGGCAAGCCTTTCAAAAGTTGGCCAAGAAGCATGAGCCCTTGACCACTGTCCGTGAGATCATGCAATCCCTATGGAGAATGTTCGTACAACCGTCCGCTTAGCTCAGACATGATGCTATGAAATTCATCTTCAATGCCCATATGCAAGAAGGAGCACCTATTCGAGAATATGCTCTCAACATGATGGTCCACTTTAATGTCGCGAAGATGAATGGGTCTGTCAACGATGAGACCAATTAAGTTAGCTTTATCTTGGAAACTTTACCTGAAAGTTCCCTGTAATTCTGTAGCAACACTATTATGAACAAGATTGACTACAACCTGACCACCTTGCTCAACGAGCTACAGACTTTCCAATCCTTGATGAAATCCAAACAACAAAAGAGAGAGGTAAATGTTTCCTCATCTTCTAAGAGATTCTTCAAAGGTTTGACATTTGGAACTAAGTCTATGCCTTCTTCTTCTGGCACGAAAATGTGGAAGAAGAAGAAAGGTAGAAAAGGGAAAGCTAACCCACCGGTTACTATCTAGAAGGGCAAAGAGGGCAAGGCTGCAAAAGGGAATCTGATTATGTTGCAACAGGACGGACGCTGGAAGTGGAATTGTCCCAAATACCTGGCCGAAAAGAAAAAGGCCAAGCAAGGTAAATATGATTTGCTTGTATTGGAAACTTGTTTAGTGAAGAATGATGATTCAACCTGGATAATAGATTCAGGCGCTACTAACCATATTTTTTCTTTATTTCAGAGAATTAGTTCCTAGTGGCAACTAAAGATTGGAGAGATGATGATACGTGTTGGAACTGGGCACGTCGTCTCAGCTAAGGAAGTTGGAGAACTTCAACTTTGTTAAAAGAAATCGTATATTATACTAGATAGTGTATATGTGATTCCAAGTTTGAAAAGGAACCTTATTTCTGTAAGGTGCTTGTTAGATAAAAAAATACTATGTTTCATATGATGTAAATAAAATGTTTGTTTATAAAAAATGGTGTGTATATTTGTTTTGCAAATCTCGAAGATAATTTACATGTGCTAAGATTGTTAGCAACTAAAGCCCTCCTAAATTCTGAATCGTTTAAAACTGTTGTAACTCAAAATAAAAGACAGAAAATTTCTCCTAAGGAAATGCTCATCTGTGGCACCTAAGATTAGGACACATAAATCTCAATAGAATTGAGAGATTAGTCAAGAATGGACATCTAAGCGAGTTAGAAGAAAATTCTCTACCTGTGTGTAAGTCATGCTTTGAAGGCAAAATGACTAAAAGATCTTTTACTTGAAAAGGTCACGGTGCCAAAAACCCTTAGAATTGTACATGTAGATCTCTGTGGTCCGATGAATGTTAAAAGGGAAGAGGAGGGTTTGAATATTTCATCACTTTTACTGGTGATTATTCTAGATATAGTTATGTTTATTTAATGTAACATAAATTTGAAGCCTTGTAACTCAACAAGGATTATTGAAAATTAATTTTGGAATTTGAATTGTTCAAATTAATTGAGGGAATTAATTATATGTGATATAATTAATTTAAAATAATTATGTATGATATAATTAATATAATGTATTTGATACATTATAGTATAAAGTTTATTTAGAGAGGAATTAAATTTGAATATGATCCAAATAACAATTATATTGATGAGATTCATATCATTGAATTTAATATAAACATGATTTATATTAAATATCATGCATTGATGAGAGAAATACAAACTATAGATTATATTGTATTTGATTCAAATGTATTATATTTGATATAACATATAATTTATATACATATAATAAGTTATTATATATATATATATATATATAAACTGTTAGACATGGTTTGTTCTATGATGAGTTATACTCATTTACCTTTTAAACTGTGTTCCATCCAAGAGTGTTTCTAAAACACCTTTAGAATTATGGAATGACTATAAGGTAGTTTACGCCACATAAGGATTTGAAGTTGCCCAACACATGTGTGTGAGGAAAATCCTAAGAAATTGGAGTTGAAGGAACTCTTAAACAAGAGTATCCATGAGCGCATACAGATCTTTTCGATTTCATTGTGACCGAATTACCACACATACATTCTAACAAATAGATATGCATTGTAACGCTAATTATAGGCATTCTTTAACAATTAAAATACAAAAGACTGAGTAAACATACCAGATGGAGACAGTCTTCAATCGAACTCAGTCTAGTGGAAGCAACTCCTCTAAGCTTCTTATCGTCCAACAAATAGCGCCTAGCAGCACCACGGTCATCTATACGAATGGAAGCACATGAACCAATAGCAACTGGGGACGACACCACCACATGAAGTCCTCGGTATTCTCGGAGTGAGAATCCAAAGGGTGGACTTTGATGGAATTGGTAGAAGGAGGAAAAGACGATCGTGTAGAATGAACAAGCAAGTGGGAGATAGCAGATGACTATTGTATAGTCGGGTGCTTGTCGTTTAGAGAAAGGTACACGATCGTGTTGGTTTTACTAAGTGATTGTCTAATAAATGTTAAGCGATTGTTTAGGTTTGCTCGGCGCGCTAAGCGATCGTTTAGATAAGGTAAGCGATCATTTAGAAATCGTGTGAAATCATTTAGTGCGGGGCTGTGCGATCGTTTAAGAGGATTGGCGCAATCGTATAGGCTCTCAACGTTAAGCGATCGTGAAATTTTCATACCGTGAGAAAATTTTTGAACTCCTTACAAAATGAAAACAATTTTCATTTTATTCTTCAATTACAAGAATTGAAATCAATTTTCCCACTTTCACATGATTCAGGAGAAATTCTCGACCAATTATCTCATAACCGTCTATTTAAATAAATAATGAATATAATCATATTATATTTTTAACCTATAGTTTGATATCATATATCTACTATAGTAATTTCTCCTCTACTTGATATATCATATTTATATCCAATTTCCTCCAAAATAATGTATCTCATACATTTAGTCAATTATATCATATATAATCGAACTCCCTTTAGTCAATTTGAACATTTCAAATTGACCCAAAAACTGATTCTCAACTTTATCCAAGCTACCAATGGGACCTTTTAGACCTGTGGCTCGAAGCTCCAATGGTACGTGAATAGCTAACTAAACTCTTTAACCACAAGATCCACCATCCGTTAACTGCCAGACATTCCACTAAAGATCAACAGTTGAACTCTTCTTACCACAAATATATTTTTGTGTCCATCAGATATAACCAATCATGAGTACGATGACCCTTCATAGATGCTCTAAGTACAGTTGGGCCAATTTACCATTTTTCCCATGTAGTTACATCTCACTTCTTAAGTACCACTGATTCCTCTAATGAACAATACAACATAGTCCAACTATGTGTGAACACCTCTCGGGCCAAGAGAAGGTGTGTGGCGCCACATCGTTCAAGCCCTAGAATCAGCCCTTAAGAGAGTTATCTATCTACTTGCCTCTACTTTGGGGAAGGAGTGAATTCCATTTTGAGTAGCTGAGTTCCCAACTCCTAAATCAGATGAATCCACAAAGTGATAGGTTTGAGTCGGTGACCTGGCCACTCGCACCCATGCAAATCAAAGGACCGCCCTCAATGGAAAGAGTTCCCAACTCACTCAGGATTGAGGTCATGTTACCTATGGTCATCCTAGTGAAGTGAAGTCTCTGTCACGAACAATGTTATATAACGAGACATTAACACTTCGTGGTCAGGTCTTATAAAAACTCTTTGTATTGGACGCCCCCGCTCGCATGTCCCATACATGAATGATCAGGATCAGACCATCTATGACAAGTCACAACGCTTGTGATCATTCTACAAAGTGGGCCACATCCGTAATGTTACCAAGATAAGGTTTTCCTCCTATATCCATATACTATAGACCATTTTAGTTTTCACTTAAGACATGATCCACTTGTATGTCACCACATACATGCTTAAGTTACATATAGATAATCAGGGATTTTAGATTTATTGGTCTGTGGTAAAGCGAATAAAACAAATAATTGAGAAAAATCAAGATGTGAAGTAAATATCATTTATTATACATCACAAACGTTTGTACAAACTATTTACAAACTACATGACACAAGACTTTAGGGCATCAATCGCAACAGGAACATTGTTCAAAATTATGCATATTTGTAGGCTACCCTAAGAAAAGAAAGAGTGGTTACTTCTCTTAGGTTTTATGCCCTAAAGCTCGTAGATAGTAAATTTTATTAATTGACTGTCATCAATAAAGAGTTATGGATGTTAAATCAATAAATTTTATTTTTTGTATTGTTTTCTATTTTGTCTTAATATCTCTAAATCCAATAAACTAACATCCAAGGTTGTCTTATGAGTCTTGAACTGTATGTGGAGACATACAAGGATCAATGCTTAAGATAGAGCCTAAAGGGTCTATAGTATAAGGATGAGGTCGAGTACCTTATCCTGGTAACACTATGGATACAACCCACTTTGTATTTGGTACAAACGTAATGATCCAACACGTTCATGCAGGTTACACGTGAGTGGGGATATCCTATGAAATGAGTTTGCATAAGACTGGACTGTGAAATAGTAACCATTAGATATAACACCATTGACTAGTTAGGTTTCTATTTCAATAGGATGACCTAGGCGACTTAGTCTTAATCCTAAGTATATTATGAACTCCTATTCATGAGAGATTGGCCTTTGATTTTTATGGGTAAGGTTGGCCAGATCATCGACTCAATATATCACCATTTTGGGGACAAGACCGAGTGGGGAGCTAGGAACATAATAATACAAGATGGAATTCACTCCTTCTCTTCTTGAGGGTAAGTGGATGAGTGTTACCTTAAGTGGTGTCTTCAGGACTTGAACAAAGGGCCCTACCCTCTCATTGGCCCGAGAAGGGTTTCTATTTATTGGTTGAACCAGTTGTTCATTAGAGGAGCACTGGTACTTAAGGAGTTAGAGGTAACCCAAGGGTAAAACGGTAATTTGACCAAATTGGTGTTACGAACACTCGTGAAGAACTAACTTGTTGGTATTGGTCTATATACGTGGACACAGAAATAATATCTGTAGTGAGAAGAGCGCAGTTATGGGTCTTTAGTAAAGTGTACTCACAGTTAACGAATATTGATTAACTTGGTTAATGAGTTTAACCAATTAATCTCATATCGTTGGAGCTTCTAATCTACAGATCTACAGGTCCCCTCGTTAGAGGATACTTAAAACGAATAATTTGAATTATTCAAATTAATTTGAGGAAACTATATATTAATATGATATGGATATGATCTATAATTAAATTGGAAAGCAATATTTAAATAAGATTCAAATTCATTAAAGTGAATTACATTCACAAAGAATTAATAAATGGAGAGTTCTTGCACATATATATGGGATGTGTATAATAATTAAATGTATACATTAAATTGGGTTTAATGTATAAGTAATTATGTAACTGTTGTGCAAATAAAAAAATTAAATAAGTGTTATTTAATTGTGCAAATTAAATAAGTGTTATTTAATTAAATAGGCTAATTAATTAAATACATGTTACTTAATTATTTACAGAAAAAGAAAATATATTGGGAAAGATGTTTGGCTCTTCTCTATATAAAGACTTCCCCCATGGCTCTTTTAGGAATGCATTGAATATACAATTCTCATTGTAGAGAAACTCTGACAATACACAACTCCTTAGTGTTATTGTGCATAATTTTCTCTAAGCCACAAATCCTCTCTACTCTCCAAAACCTTATTCTCCCCTACCTCTCCCAATAGTTGGATACCACTCATCTCTCAATTCGAATCCTAGAGAATAATGAGGTAACTCTCATGGTAGTGTTCAATATCGCTCAAGGAATCATTCGTAATCAAGACCGTTTGGAGATCCGTTTGTTGGAACCTTGGAGAGGATTGTTCATGGCACTTGGGGAATCTACAAAGATAAGAATCGTTCTAACTCTTTCCCTATTGCATGTTAATTTACGTGTTTATCTATTTCACCTAAGTACAACAATTTTGTTTATTATAAAAATAAAATCACGTGATGTAAGGCGATCTTACATGAGAGAGATGTTTCTGTTGCAGTCGGGATTCGATCCTGGTCCCTTCAATTGGTATCAGAGACAGGTTCCTTGCATCTTCTTCTTCATATTTTTTTAAACAAAATCGTTTAAAAGTGGGTTTTCATATTTTGCATTATTAATGATTGAATGTTAGTTTGTAAAGTTGGATGTTTTCGATTTTGGCCCTAGATTACTTTTTAATTTGTTAAATTATAAGGGTCCATTGTATTTTTGGGCAATTTAATTCATGCTTCGAGTCTATAAGTCTGTGTCGATCGATAGAGCAACGATTGCTGAAGAGATCAGGATCAAACGGAGGTGTTCAAGACAAGTTCGGAGCCAAAAACGAGGAGAACAGTAAAATTTTTCCACACAGTGTAGCGATGCTACTATCGTAGCATTGTAACGCTGCAAGACAGATGCATTGAGCAGTGGTTGCAGCGTTGCAATGCTTCGAAGTTTGAACGGAGCTAGGTGGTGCGTGCAAGACCTTTGGCTGAAGCTTCATTTTTTACCTAATTATTTGTAATTTTAATTTAATATCAATTAATTAAATTAATATAATAGTTATATTAATTTAATCAACTAATTTTTCTTTAGGGAGCCAAAATCGGTCCAATTTTTGTTGTTTAATTTAATTATGCATTGGATGTATGTTTTAAATTATTATTAATTTTTTGTATTCATATTACATATTGTATGTCATATAGATTCATAAAATACTCACCTTAGGGTAAACATGTATATGCATCATAATTAAATATAAAGGGTTATATGTTATAGATGCATGATTAAATTAGCATGCTCATGCATCATAATATAAGAGTTATGTTAGTGATTTATGATTAACCTAAGCATGTTCATGCATCATACTATATATTAAAACTATTCTAATGAATAGTGGAATGATGTATGTGAATGTTTGCTGTATTTATAGATTTAATAATTCATTCATTTATAAAGAGTAGTGTAATTGATTAAAATCTATAATCTAGATTGCATGCAAACATAGGTCAATTTGTTTCAAAAAAAATTGTTTAAAATTGGCTTATGTTATTTCTGATGGGATTAGAAATAGGTTAATCTTTTAATTTGTTTTAATAGGATTAAAATGAATTTGAATAAACGACTAAAATTTATAAAATAATTTCCCATAAGGGACCTTTGTCTAAGGAAGGTTCTATTTAGGAAGGGGTATTTAAGAAAACAAAACAAAATACCTGTACTTGGGAACCGACCTGAAAGGTAAATTGGGCAAATATTTTATAAGCATGCAATGAATTATCAATTTTATTAAAAGAGTTTAATAAATGAAATCAAGTATTGTTAAATCATTCAATATAAATGTTATATTAAATGACGTTGGAAAATTCATTAGTCGGGGTTTTAATTAAGTATAATAAAATATTAAAATAATTTAGTGGGAGGAAGTTGATATATATGATATATCAAATTTCAACTCTCACGTCTCTGAGTGTACACAACTTCTTAATGTTATTGTGCAGAATTTTCTCTAAGCCATAAGATCTCTCTACTCTCTAAAACCTTATTCTCCCTTCCCTCTCCCAATAGTTGTATACCACATATCCCTCTATTGGAATCCTAGAGAATAACAAGGTAACTCTCGTGGTAGTGTTCGAGATTGCACAAGTAGTTGTTCGTGGTCAAGACCATTAGAACCTTGGAGAGGATTGTTCATGGCACTTGGAGAATCTGCAAAGGTAAGAATCGTTTTAACCCTTTCCCTATTGCATGCTAATTTACGTGTTTATCTATTCCATCTAATACAACAATTTTTTTTATTGTAAAAATCGAATCTCTGGATGCAAGGTGATCTCACACGAGAGAGATGCTTCCGCTACGGTTGGGATCCGATCTCGGTTCGTTCAACTTCTACGATCCCGCATAAAAAAAAGTATTTGTGTTGACAACTGCTACATTTTTAAAAGAATGCCACATCAGGGAGCATAATCCACACAGTAAAATTGTGTTAAGTGAGCTTTTCAACGAAACTACTAAAACTTCAACAAGAGTTGTTGAAGATGATAGTACATCAATAAGAGTTGTTGATGTTTGTTCATCTTGTCAAGCACATATACCTCAACCATTGAATGAGCCTCGATATAGTGGGAGGGTTGCGAACTCACCTGTTCGTTATATTCATTTAACAGAAACCCTGACTGCCATATTAGATGGTGACTTTGGGGATCCATTGTTCTATAAACAAGCAACGAAAGATGTGGACAAAGATGAATGAGTCAAAGCTATAGATCTTGAAATAGAGTCTATGTACTTCAATTCAATCTGGGATCTTGTAGATCAACCTGATGGGGTAAAACCGATAGGTTGCAAATTGATCTACAAGAGAAAAAATGGATGTAAATAAGAAGTTACATACCTTTAAGGCTAGACTTGTGGCACAGGGTTGACGGAGTGGACTATGAGGAAATTTTCTCACCTATTGTGATGTTGAATATATCCATATTCTTCTTTCCATCACCATATATTATGACTATGAGATATGGCAAATAAACATCAAGACTTCCTTTCTGAATTGCAATCTTAAGGAGACCATCTATATGCAACAACCAGAAGGATTCATTAAACAAGGTCGAGGGCAAATGGTTTACATGTTTAACAAATCCATTTATGGATTTAAACAAACGTCTCAATTTTGGAATATAAGATTTGATACTACCTTTAGATCTTATGGCTTTGACCAAAATATTGATGAGCCTTGTGTCTAAAAAAAAAATATCAACAATTCATTAGCTTTCCTAGTGTTGTATGTGGACAATATCCTACTCATTGGGAATGATGTAGGTCTACTAACAAAAACTAAAAAATGGTTAGCAACCCAAATCCAAATGAAATATTTGGGAGAGGTGCAGTTTGTTCTAGGGATCCAGATCATCAAGGATTGTAAGAATAAAACGTTGGCATTGTCTCAAGAATCTTATATTGACAAGTTGTTTCTCATATATTCGATACACAATTCCAAGAGGGGTTTATTACCTTTCAGACATGAAATTGTATTGTCTAAGGAACAATGTCCTAAGACACCTCAAGAGGTTGATGAAATGAGATGTATCCCCTATGCATCAACTATTGGCAATCTAATGTATGCAATGTTATGTACTCAACCTGTATTTACTATGTAGTGGGGAATTTTCAGTAGATATCAGTCCCATCTAGGGTTAGATCACTGGATAGCTGTTAAAGCCATCCTCAAGTATCTTCAGAGAATGAAGAACTACATGCTTGTGTATGAAGTTAAGGATTTGATCCTTACAGAATATACTGACTCTGATATCCAGATTGATAGGGATTCTAGGAAATTCACATCAAGATCAGTGTTCACTCTTAATTGAGCAGTAGTCTAGAGAAGCACAAAGCAAGGTTGCATTGTTGACTCTACCATGGAGGCAGAGTATGTAGCGGTTTGTGAAGCTACCAAAGAGGTTGTTTGACTCAGGAAATTTTTTTTATTGATCTGGAAGTAGTTCCAAACATGTCAAAGCCCATCACCATTTATTGTGCTAATAGTGATGTCGTGACTAATTCCAGAAAGCTTAGAAGCCACAAGTGAGGGAAGCATATAGAGCACAAATATCATCTTATCCGAGAGATTGTGCATCTAGAGGACGTGATCGTCACAAAGATCGTTTCAGAGCATAATTTTGGTGATCCATTTACAAAGACTCTCACGGCTAAAGTGTTTGATGGTCACCTAGAGAATCTGGATCTACGAGACATGCATCATCTAGTCTAGGATAAGTGGGAGATTTTATTGTCCGTGTATTGTATGCCCTAGTTTATCGTTTGGTGTACTATATATTATTTCATACTTTGTATTTGTACACCCCACTAGCTTTAGGACAAGTGGGAGATTGTTGGAGTTGATGCCTTAAATCTTGTGGTTTCATAGTTTGTAAAATTATTTGTACAAATAGATTATTTATTTAATAAAAAAAAAGTTGTTATTTTATTTGACATTAAGTTGTATTAACTTAAAACCAATAAACTAAGATCCAAGGTTTTTTGATGAAGCTTAAACATGTATGTAGTGACATACAGGTGGATCTTGTTTAAGCATTAACCTGAAAAGTCTTTAGTAGATGGAAAAAGTTGGGTATCTTATCCTTGTAACACTATGGATACGACCCACTTTGTAATTGTTACAATTATTGTAAAGTATTACAAATGATTTGATACTGATCATTCATGTGGAGACATGTGAGTAGGGGTATCCTATATAAAGAGTTTGTATAAGACCATTACTTAAAGAGACTTACATTTCACCAGGATGACCATATGTAACTTTGAGAAATCCTCTCTGCACTCCATCTTCTTCCCCAAATTAATTCTCTCAAGAAATTTCATCCCCTTCACCAAAACTAACAAGCACGCCCACAAAACTCTACTTGATTCTCACCTTGAGAATAGCGAGGTAGCCATTGTGGTGTTGTCCAAGTTTTGCTGTTTGTTTTAGTGTTCGTGGGAAGTATTTTCTTTATACATGATCTTGCTAGAGAGGAATTTGTGAAGGTTAGTAATTCTTCAAGGGTAAGATTACTCCTACCTTGTTTCCTCTCTGTTAACTTCTAGAAAGCATGATTAGGGTATTTTAATGTTTTCTAGAACGAAATTCTAAGACACGAGGCGATCAATAGCTTCCACTACGGGAATTCCATTCCCTTCAGTTATTACATTTGATTTATACTTGAGTTGATGCAATAGGTGTTATAATTTATCCAATTTAAGCTTTACAAAGACATTAGTTAACCTTACAGCAAAAGCTTATGAAATAGTAAAAATTAAAAATGAACTGTAAGTGCATCTTCCTTTCCGATGATTCAATCATATAAATTCCAAAGTTAAACGTGCTTAGTTTTGAGTAATTATATATTGGGCCACCTCTTGAAAACTTTTCTAGGAAGCATGTGAGTGGGGACAAAAGATATTGAAAGGACTCGTATAGTTTGTAGGGATAGTCTTCATTCTTAGAAGCAATTCACGATGATCAAGGATGACTTGTTGCTAGGTTGCAGGGGATAGAGGGGAATGTTGGAATATCAGGTGTTGAATCTTGATTTTGAATCCTAGACCTAGGGGCATTACACAGATCTACAACTCTATTTTAAAAATAACTTTCATATTTTATTAGAAATATTATATCATTATTTTAATTTGTAATTTAACATCTAAAATGTATATACTATTAAAAAAGATCATACATAAACCGCACAGATCCAAGTATAAGTGGATAAAGAATTTTGTTCTGTATGACAAATGTGTGGTAAATATCCAAACTTTTCAATCACAAAAAAAGAAATAGATACTTTAATTGTTGCGGCTTAGGTTGACAACGGATAAGATGCTTAATTACCTTTATTGATGTAAGATTTGATCTCCTCCACCACATTTATTGAACTAATTCAAATATTTAAATTCTATTGATTGAACTTTAATCGTGTTGTGAAATTGAGGAGCACGACGGGAACACGAATATGGAGAAAATATAATATAATAATATATTTATATAATAATAATAAATAAAGTAAAATAACTAAAATCATAAAATAATTAAAATTAAAATTGGATAAAATGAAAATTAATGAAATTTTGAAATGGATTTCTCACCAATGTGCATTCTCTTGAGATATACCAAATGTCACTATTTATAGGCAAAGTGGTAAGTAGGATGTGGACTTACATATACACCAAGCATGAATTATTACAAGGGACATGGACAAAATGAAAAATAACACATGGCTTTTAGGACACTAAGTATTGGACATCTATTTTTATGATATTTATAATACTCTTCTTTAGACGCCTATATATATATATGAAATATGTCTCGTTAAAACCATACTAGGAAAAACCCAATGGAAAAAAACCTTGTGAATAAAAAATAGTATATATTTCATATAATACATAATCCTAAAAGAATACAATACATTTACTCCCCCTCACTTACATCACTTAAGATCTTTGAGTCGCCGTATTCCAACGTTGTGCACCAATTTTTCAAAAGTTTCAATTGGTAATGCCTTTGTAAATAACTCTTCCAGGTTATCTTTCGAACAAATTTGTTGTATAGTGATATTGTCATTTTCTTCAAGAACATGAGTGTAGAAAAGCTTCGTTGAAATATGCTTTGTTCAATCTTCTTTAATACATCCTCCTTTGATTTGGACTATGCAAGCTATGTTATCTTCGTATAATATTGTTGGAAGATTTTTATTCGAAGAAAAGCCACACATTCCACGAATGTGCTAAGTCATTGACCTTAGCCATACACATTCTCTTCTAGCTTAGTAAATTATAAGAATTTCAACATGATTTGAGGAAGTGGTCTTTCTGGTCTGTTTCACCGATTGCCATGATACAACAGTTCCTCTATATGTAAACAGATAACCTGTTTAAGATTTAGCGTTATGTGGATCAGATAAATATCAATAATCTGTATAACCAACTAGATTAAAATTTTATTTATTTGAATAAAACAAACTCATATCGATTGTTCATCGGAGATAACGTAGTATATGCATAATTCTATTCCAATGTCTTTTTATAGGAGAATAACTATATCTAGCTGATAAATTTACTAAAAATGCAATATTTGGTTTTTTATTATTAGCAAGATACATAAGTGCACTAATTACACCAAGATATGGTACTTCAGGACGAAGGAGTTTTTTATTATCTTCTCGAGGTCGAAATATATCTTTCTTTACATCCAATGAACGAACTTCCATTGAAAATTTAATGGATGTGCTTTGTCCATATAAAATCTTTTCAAATTTTTTCCTGTATAAATTGATTGATGAATAAATATTTCATCTGCTAAATACTCAATTTTCAAACCAAAGAAAAAAAATATTTTTCCGAGATCTTTCATTTCAAATTCTTTCTTAAGATATTATTTGTCTTTGAAAGTTAATCAGGAGTTCCAATAATATTCAAGACATCAACATATACAGTTATAATAAGAAATCCTAATTATGATTTCTTTATAAAACCACATGAAAATATTGGATTATTTTGATATCCTTCTTTCAATAAATACCCACTTAGGCGATTGTACCACATCCGTTCTGATTGTTTCAATCAATATAGTGATCTCTGTAACTTTATTGAATACCATTCCCGGGAATTTGATGTATATGTTTCAGGTACCTTAAATCTTTATGGAATTTCTATATAAATATCATTATCAAGAGATCCATATAAATATGTTGTGACTACATCCATAAGATACATATCTATACTTTTGTACACAGTTAAGCCAATTAAATATCTTAGTGTAATCGCATCCACCACTGGAGAATATGTCTCTTCATAATTAATACTAGGTCTTTGTGAAAAACCTTGTGCAACTGGTCTTGATTTGTATCTTGAGACCTCATTATTTTCATTTCTTTTTCTCACAAATACCCATTTGTATCCCACAGGTTTGAGATATTCTAGTGTTTGGACTACTGGTCCAAAAATCTGTCATTTTGAAAGTGAGTTTAATTCTGCCTTGATTGTATCTTTCCACTAAGCCCATCTTTTCTATGTCGACATTCTTCAACATATTTTGATTCATGATTCTCATTTTTAGATATAATATCAAGAGCAACATTATATGGAAAAATGTTGTCAAAAACTACATTGGTTCATTCCATTTTTTTCCTGTCATGACATAGTTTATTGAAATCTCATCATTATCTTTATGTATTTCACTTTCCTCACTAGTCATGTCAAGGATTCCTTCATGGGTATTTACATCCTCAACCAAGTCTTTTTTACTATTACTTATTTCGTTTTCAATTATTTTTGTCTTTGAAACCCACTGGTCTACCAAGCTTCTGGCGTGTTCCAGACTCATTAGCAACAATTTGTTGTGTTAGGATATCATTTTTTTATGGAACATTTGCAGCTGGTATATGTGACTTAGTTACTTTCTTTGCATCTATAAATGCATCTGGTAATTGATTTACTATATTTTACAAATGAATTATACTCTGGACTTCAAGTTCACATTGATCTATATGGGGATCTAAATGAGACAATAATGATGAATTCCATGTAATTTCTTTTTTCAATTTCTTAATTCCTCCCCAAATCTTTCAAAATTTGTCTCATTAAAATGGCAATTACCAAATCATGCAGTTAATACATCGCCCGTCAGGGGTTCAAGATATTTAATAATTGATGGGGAATCATATCCAACATACATTTCTAACCTCCTTTAAGGACCCATCTTAGTACGTTGTGGTGGAGTAATTGGAACATATACTGCACACCCAAAAATTCTCAGATGGAAAATATTTGGCTCATGACCATAAGCTAATTGTAATGGCGAGTACTTATAATAAGCTACTAGCCTAATGCGTACAAGTGACACTGCATGCAAAATAGCATGTCTCCATACAGATGAAGGAAGCTTGGCTCTCATAAGTAATGGTCTTGCAATTAATTGCAAATGTTTCATAAATGATTCTGCTAAACCATTTTGTATATGAACATGAGTTACAAGATATTCGACACTTATCCCAATTGACATACAATAACTATCAAAAGCTGGGGATGTAAATTCACCAGCATTATCAAGATGGTCTCAATTGTATAATAAGGAAATTGTGCTCTTAACTTAATTATTTGAGCAAGTAATCTTGCAAATGCAAGATTTTGACTTGATAGTAAGCATATGTGTGACCATCTACTGGATGCATCTATTAATACCATAAAATATCTAAATGATCCACTTGGTAGGTTAATAGGTCTACATATATCACCATGAATTCATTCTAAAAATGCAGGTGATTCAGTCCTCACTTTAGCTGGTGATGGTCTAATTATTAATTTTCCTTGAGAGCAAACATCACATGATAATTCATTAGATTGAAAAATCTTTTGGTTCTTCCATGGGTGTCCATTTGAATTCTCAATAATTCTCCTCATCATTATAGATCTTGGATGACCCAATCGGTCATGTCAAATTGTAAATATGTTTGGATTCGTGAACTTTAGGTTTATTGTTGCATATGTTTCAATTACTTGTATATAAGTATAATACAGTCCAGAATATAAAGCAGATAATTTTTCCAATATACGTTTTTAATTTGAGATAGTAGAGATAATATATAAAGATCCACATTATTCTTACTATTAGTCGCAATGTGATAACCATTGTAATGTATATCTTTAAAATTTAGAATATTTCTCTTTGATTGATTAGAGAACAATGCATTGTTAATTATAAATTTTGTTCCGCTAGGCAAAATAATATTTGCTTTTCCAAAACCTTCGATCAAGTTTGTAGAACCTAATATTGTATTTCATTTTTCTATAAACATTGTCAATTTAGAAAAGTATTTTTTATTTGTAAGTATTGTATGTGTAATTGTAAGAGTAATCAACATACAGCGGAAGCAACAAGGATCAATAAGCATTATAATTCATTAATTTTGGCTATAAATAAAGCATGCTCAAATAATAATAAGAGGGTTTCATGCAATACATTTGTTGATCTTCTTTAAACTCGAAATCAACTGCAAATCTTCTCCAAAACTTGTTGTGAACCACCTCAAGATCTTACCTACTATTCTCTTGGTGCGTTAGATTGTTGTGGGACTCAAAATAAGCTTGAATGAAGGGAACTTGGAGAAGAACTCACTGCACCATCCACTTTGAAGAACACCTTTCTTCAACTCAAAATTTTCACCAAAAACTCAATTGATGCATGCCTCAATTCCACTTCCATCTTCTCTATTTATTATAGGACAATCATGCAAAGAAGAAGGTTGTATGAGATGTAGCTTATGCTTGGTGAATTGAAGCAAGAGCTAGTGAGATTGGTGTGAGCTCCTTGGTTAGGTGAGTGGAGGAAACCAACATTTCCCAAAATCTGTGTTTTCCAAATTTCTAATTTCAAATTGATTTCTAAAACCAATTTGATTTCAAAAATTGAAAATATTATTAATTTTACAAAATTAATTTCACAAATTAATTTTCTAATTAATAATAATTAATTAAATAAATAATTTAATTAATTTAATATCAAATATTAAATTAATTTTATACAAATTCCACCTTTATGAATTTAATATTTAAATCATATTTAAATATTAATTAATTCTCCAATTTCGTTTAATTCCAAAATTAAATGTGTAATTATATCTCATATAATTACTAATTCCCTTAATTCTACTTTGAACGTTTCAAACTAACTTATCATGCTACTCTAAAGCTGATCCATTTACGAGCTAGTAGGGGGACCTTGTGAACCTATAGATCAATGGCTCCAATGTTTCGAGATTAATTAGCTAAACTCTTTACACTGAATTAACCCACATTCGTTAACTAATGGGTCACTTCATTAAAGTCCATAATTGCACTCCCCTCACTGTAGATATATTGTGTCCACTTGATATAACTATGATTAGTAAGTTAACCTTTCATAGGTTGTTCGTAATAATGGTTGGGTCAAATGTCTGTTTTACTCTTGAGATCACCTCTCTTTCCTTAAGTTCCACTGATCCTCTAATGAAGAATTGATTTGTGATTCGATCAACAAACTGAGTCCTTCTTGGGCCAATGAGAGGATGGGGCCCCTTGTTCAAGACCCGGAGTCAACACTTAAGGGAATAACTTCTCTACACCTCTCTTTCACTTATAGATCCACTTACACCCAATAGGTCTTACCCCATCAGGTGGATCAACAAGCTCCCAAACATTATTGAAGTACATAGACTCCATTTCTTGGTTCATGGCCTTAACCCATTCATCTTTGTCAACATCCTTCATTGCTTTCTTAAAAGACAACGGATCCTCGACCCCATCATTCGTAATGACGTTTTGGGCTTCAGTAAAACCCATGTAGCGATTTGGTGGGTTCATAACCCCTCCACTACGTCGAGGTAGTCTCAACTCTTGAGCTGGTTGACTAGACGTCCCGACCTCAACAACTTTTGTTGATCTGTCAGTTTGTTCAAAAACTCTTGTTGAACCCTCAGTAGTCTCAGTCTCACTTGAGATCTCACGTAAAACGAGCTTACTTCGGGGCTTATGATCCCTCATGTGATCTTTTTCCAAGAAGATAGCATTAGTGGAAACAAACACTTTGTTCTCACTTGGATCATAGAAGTATCCTCCTCTCGTTTCCTTGTGGTAGCCCACAAAGAGGCAAACCTTCGAACGCGGTTCCAACTTCTTTAGATTAGTCACAAGCACATGTGTCGGACAACCCCAAATCCTAAAGTGGCGTAAACTACCTTTACGGCCTCTCCATAACTCAAAAGGTGTTCCAGAAACACTTTTCGAGGGAACGTTATTTAGGATATAACATGCAGTCTGCACTGCATAACCCTAAAACGAGTCTGGAAGATGAGTATAACTCATCATAGATCAAACCATGTCCAACAAGGTCCTGTTTCTTCTTTTAGATACACCATTATGCTGAGGTGTACCGAGGGCCGAGAATTGGGACACAATCTCATGTTCTATCATATAGTTCTGGAATTGGAGGTCCAGATACTCTCCACTACGATCAGATTGTAGTGTTTTTAACTTCTTACCTAACAAGTTTTCAACTTCAGCCTTATACTCCTTGAACTTGTCAAGGGCTTCAGACTTACGTTGCATTAGGAAGAGATACCCAAACCTTGAATAATCATCTATGAAAGAGATGAAATATTCATACCCACCTCGAGCTCTAACATTCATCGGACGACAGAGGTTTGAATGTACAAGCTCCAAGGCTTCCCTGGCTCTGTAACCTTTTGCAGTAAAAGGTTGTTTGGTCATCTTGCCTTCGAGGCTTGATTCACATACCAACAAGGAGTTTTCTTCTAAACTCTTTAGAAGTCCACTTTTCACCAACTTCTTAATCCTATCGAGGTTGATGTGACCTAACCTTAGATGCCAAAAATGGGCATTTTCCTTTGGAGAAACCTTTGGTCTTTTAGCTGTTGTTGTCGTACTAAACATTTCAGTGTTAAACAAGGCTTTTATGACTAACGGCCTTAGTACATATAAGTTATTTTCCATTGAACCATAACCAATCTCCATTCCATTCTTGAAAATAAATATGTTATTCTCAGAAAAGGAGACGGTATAGCCTTGTTCAATAAGACAAGAAATCAAGATTAAGTTCATCTTAATATGAGGAACTACAAAAACATTATCCAGTAACAGATAACATTTCTTGTCAATAAATAACTTCAGTCTGCTTACAACAACAGCTGAAACAACCTCACCAGTACCGACTCGAAGAGTCATCTCTCTCTGTGGCAACGTTTGCAAGGAACTGAATCATTGGTAAGAGGAACTGACATGATTGGTAGCACCTGAATCAAGGATCCAGGCAGAATCATCATTCTCTACCAGACATGTCTCCAAGACCAATAAATCATATTTATTGTCTTGTATCCTCTTTTGGAGAGTAGTGGGATGGAGGTCGTTTGCCACAAAATTCATTTCATTTTTAAATAATAAGGTTTTAGCAATAATCGAACATTTTTAAAAGCTTTAAAAGCTTTAAATGGAAATACTAACGAGTTGCTGAAAAGAAAAACACATTGACCTACGTTATGTTTTAAGCAAATACCCATTGTAAAACAAAACAACATCCAATAAGGTTTTAGCAAAACTAACATGAACCCCGTGTGACATCTAGTTTCACAATGATGCTTCAAAGGTTTAGGACAAAAGCCACCAAAGGGAGGTTAGTTATCCCTCCTCTGAATTGAGAAGTTCTCAACCAGTCATTAATACCAGAACAACTCTTGTTCCTATAATGACAAGTCATCATTGATTAGGCCAAGAGATCATTAACTTACTTAGCAATCTTCTGTAAGTGTGACCCGCCATTTTAAGCCCTAGAGGTCCATCCCCAAAGTCCAATCCAAAGGGAAAAAATTTGATTGGGGAAAAACCTAAAGCGACCCTATCCATTTCTGGAGTTCACCTTGATATTGACCAACTGCACAAAACCCATCCGAAGGGGGACGCTCTGAAGGTGACACGAGGGCATACAGAATGATTTCACGGTGTGAACCAATGACAGAGACCATAGGACGTGTTGACACAAACCCTTCACCCACTTACTATAAATACTCTTTCCGTCCACCTTGATATTGACTCATGCAAACATCATCCGAAGGGGGATGCATCCTGGCCATCTTAAGGCCAAGCATGAATCTCATGGTGTGAACGTATAGGGAGAAACGTGAGTGGAATCATAGACATATTTGATATGCCTCTTCCTCCCACTGAGTATTTTATAACCTAGGGTTTAGCTTACTTAGAAAAAACACGGCTAAGGATTTTAACTAAGTGAATTTTAGGTTTTCCCAAGAGTAACTTTTAGCTTGGATAGTGAAACAACTTTTGATCATCATCCATTAAAATCTTTAACGGAGTCTTTGACCAAAACATTGTATGCTTGTTGAAAATCTATCTAATTTACATGTCCAGGTAGGTTCCCAGGTAGGGGTGTTACGTTTCCGTCAACTTAAGAACCCCAACCTAGCCAGAACCCGCCTTAGACAAAAGGTCCCTTATAGATAGGTTTACAACAAATTTAATCATTTTTTCCAACCAATTTAATTCTATTAAACCGATTTTAAAAGATTAATCTAGGTTACTAAACTCTTTAGAACCACTTGAACTTAGGTCTATCTCAATCCAATTTTAAAACCCTTTTTAAAACTTGAGTTCACCCTAAGTCCACGTGCAACCCTGAATTATTGATTTTAGGTATACTTTTCTTTATAACACTTATAAACAGAAACAACCATCACAATGCGAAGCTAACACATGCAAGGCATTCACAACGCTTATAAACAGCCAAGTGTCATGCTCAATGCATTGTCCATTCATTGCTACTTCTTTTATATAACACTTATATAAAACAACAATGAAATAAGTAAAACATGTTTCCATTCACCCTTAGACTATAACATTTATAATAAAAGGATGATGCATGATAATGCTCACTGCATGCAAAATATAACTCTTATATTTCATGATGCATGCGAATGCTTTCAAGTAATTTCTTTATGCTTGATTATAACATTTATAATACATGATGCATGAATGATTGCACAACCTAAGGTGGGTTTTAACTATATGAAAAACACTTTGACATATAAGCACCATACATTACATGTATAAGCAATAAAAGTTGATGAACCGGGTAAAATTTCCTTAAAACACAAAAGAAAAGCTAACTATTACAAAGGCAAGGAGTCTCCAGTTCAAATAGGCGAACTGGGTCTTGAACCACTTGGCAAAGCATCGCTTCTTCTACCATCGTGTACTAAGCACCTCATGATCATCTACATGATAAAACAAACACTTTGCTCTATCGCTTACTGATGATGGGTAGAAATGCACGTCATTATAGGCCTTTTATTTAGAATTATGAGAGCTGTTAAGTAGAATATGCGCCGATTATGTTAGAGAATTCATGAGAAAATGAGTTTATGTCTATCAGCATTAATAATCTCGGCTAACCCACTATTATGTGTTATTATGAATTTAATTGTTTATTTTTGTAGCAACCGTAGAAAGTGATCGCATGCACAGAAGCCAGGCTATCGCAAAGACGACTGCATGCGGGAATCTCTCCATCACAAAGGCAAGCGCATACGCTCAATGCATGGATGTTGCGGCCATTAAAAAGAGGGATGAACGCAAGGTTAGTGGAATGCAAACATGAACACATACCTCGGGAGTATCAAAAGATGATGTTGACATTTCACCTACCACGCCGTTAGCAATAGAGCATTCAGAAAAGGACTATCGCGCCGCGAGTGTCAGAATCAGAGTAGGTCTATTACTGCTATCGGCGATCAAGCTCTATAAATAGAGGCCGTTGAGTAGAACTTCAAATCATCCAAGTTTCTACCTTCGGGTAGATCCTTGTGATCAAGACCAAAGCGTGAGAAGATAGCTAGAGAGTTCTTCATCCCCTGCAATCATTCCGAGTGACGATCGGAGCCTCCACCAGAGTCAGAGCTCGAGAGAGTCTACTCCACCGCCTATCCATTGCACCACCGGCAGCCTTGACACACATCTGCTAGAAGCAAGACATTGCTTCCAGCTGGCCCTCCATTTCTCTTCTTTCCTTATATTGTATTACATTTGGCTTAAGAAATTAATACATTTTGTTATCAATGCATTTCTATATTTTCCTTCGATTCCATCTCCATCTTCATTTACTTAGCATTCTTTACTTTCATTGCATCACTAAGTGAGATTGCTAGAGTATCTCATACTTAATCATGCGGCATAGGGTTATGAAACTTGTAGCAAATCATCAGGAGGTGTACGTTTCGTGAGTGTTGTGAGAAAACCTTATTTGCTTAGTGTGAAGTTGTAGCAACACTTGTCTATAAGCAGAAGCAATGCTTGTCCGACCAAGTTGCAAACAATATTGAAGTGTAGGCGATGCGTCGAAAGCCATTATTGACCCCAAGATGGAAGGGCAATTAGTCGCATGAGCTGAAGGTAGTTCTAAGCACATGGTGGCCAACATGCGCCCAACAATTGTCGGAAGTTCTAATGGCCAAGATGAGCTTCTTGACCTAACAGTTGAGAGCAATCTCCTGCATGGAAGACTCCTTGCGGAGACATCACTCCAATTTCTCCAAGGACATCTTCTACTTTATCTTTACCTTGTTTTCTTAGTTTAGTTTATTTTAATTATTGTTATTTTGGATATGCGGCTACTTCCTTGGTTGTGGTGTGTTTGCTTCTTATAGGTGCAACAATAATTCTCCTTGGTGTGCAGTTATAACGGAGGAATCCTCCCTATCATTCAACGCATGGCTTTGACCGCATGAATTCCAAGGGCATGGTCGCAAGCGTTATTCTACTTAAGGTTCTTTTCTTGTTATCTTGTATTCATTATCCTTTTGAAATTTTCTTTGACCGATTTCTTTCCTTTGCGATGCATCTATGATGGTACGTATAATTCACTACATCCGCTAACGAAACATCCCAAGGCTCTCCTTACTTTTAATAGCTTCTTCAAAATTTGGCAGTCTAAGTTTTATCATGTGTAAACCTCTACTCAAACATTTGTTACCGCATTCCTGTTGAGCTTGTCTTTAGCTTTGCGGCGAGAGCGCTGCTGTAAAAAAAAAAATTAATTGAATATGCACTGTGATTTATGATATGATGATTCAAGTTCTTATCCTCGACAACGGCGCCAAAAACTTGTAATGGAAAATTTGAATGAATGCGTTGATTGTGTATCGCCAACAACTTGTTAGGCTGCTGGCGTACGTATATGCTATGCGAAAATGATAATATGCGATATACATTCTAAATGTATGCGATGATGCTTAAATGCTTCGTAGTATGTGTTCGTGTAGTGCGCATGTCACAAGTTTTCTTACACTGGAACCAAGTATAATTCCAATGCAAGTTTCTCAGAGTGATCTGAGGTCGAACATGGGAATTGTGAGAATTAATGCGATATTAATGTTGTATATGCGACAAGTTAAACATAAAGAATAATGAATTGTGTTGAAAAGTAATTGCGGTAAAAAATAAAATGCACTGAACAGTAAAATGTGATAAAGTAAATTGTGGTGATAAATAAATTGCAGTGATAAAGTAAATGAATAAACAATTAAATATACAAGTTGAGGACTGGCTGTGAAGATGTGCAAAAGTGTCTGATGAATGTGGTGGCAAGTCTTGTGAAATGAGTCAGAAAGAAAATGGGTTGAGGGAAGGACATCGTAAGTTCGTCATTCTTGTTGAGGATGCAGCTAAGGTTCCACTTTCCCTCTGCATACACCTTTCAGTGATTGGTTGCGTTCCCATCTGTCTATGGTGAAACAGGGATGAACGTGATGAACGCAAGGTTGTTTCCATCTCTGGAAATACTTCTTGTTTTAGTTACCGCATTCTTCCAAACTTCTTTCGAGAGGCGAAATAACATCTTCACTTCTGCTCTCACAGGTGAAGATGCCATTGAGCATTCTTTAGCTAAACTCAGCTGATTTCTTCAACGAAGATTAACTCACTCGCTTAATCCTTCCCCTTACCATGGGGATTAGTTACACATGATGAAGAAGATGGATGATGAATGTATGGAGAAGAACAGAGAAATGACGATGAATACGATAATGATATTAAAATCTAAGGATAAGCATTTGTTACAGATAGTGAATGAAAGTTTAGAGATGAACACAGTAGATGAATGGAAAATAAGAACAAATACGAAAAGAGTGTCAATGTCTTGACAAGGATCCGATCAGAGACGATTTACTTACCGGCGTGTGGTAGAAATGGAGTGGAAAGCTTCACTCTTAGGCTTGTTTTCTAGGTAGTAGTGACCTCTTGCACAGAGGTTCTTCTTCAGGAATGGAAATAATTGCTTGCCCAGAGACTTACCTCTCGATCTTGTCTCGTCTTTCTCCCCGGATTTCTATAAATTGTCTCTTTAGACCAGCCTTCTTTCTTTGAATTTGAAGTAGCTATTTATAGACCTTCGCTCCTTCTGTATCAGCAGTCATGCTCTGAAAAACTGATAATTCCTGCCATGGCTTGGTGGAAACGTCCGCTCTGCTCCACGTTCAATTTGTTAGAATCGTACAACCGAAAATTTGTACAATGCCAGAAGTCCTTGCAAATGCGTCACTCTTTTCATCTACGATCGATTGCCACATGCGGTGAAATTGTTTTGATCTTTTATCGATTGCCGCATGCAGTGGAAATGTGTTGATCGTTTGCGTCCATGATCGATCGTCGCATGCGCTGCAATTGCGTTGTTCTTTCTTTGTTCTTGAATGATTGCCGCATTCTGTGATAATGCGTTGTTCATTTTTTTCCTCGAGCAAATGTCGTATGTAGTGACATGTTTTCTGCAAAACAAAGACTTGGACATTCCATGTTGCCATCGCAATGGGGTTGGCGAGTGTACTTACGACACTTTACAATTTTAGCAGTTTTAAGCTAATTTCTATACTGTTGATGTAACTTTTCCTTCTTTTTGCCGTATAATCTAAATAAAACGGTATAAATAACTTGTATTTCTACAAGTTATCAGCTGCCAAACTCTAAGTTTGGGGCTGCCAGTGATCCCGGAGAAATGCGTTAACTACATTGCGATGTTATCTAAAAAAAAAAAAAAGTCAGGAATAACAACTCCACTGTCAGCGCAATGGGGAAACCCATGCTGATAAGAGTTAAGTTGTGAAAGGCACTTACCCGTAGTTGGATGTCTTCATGACATACATGGGGGCAAGCCAAAACGAAAGTAAGTCGGCAGGATCAATGGATAAGCGCAACTCCTTTGACTGGTGCAAGCCAAATTAAGCAAGACAAGAGTTGAGTTGAATATGGCACGCAACCGAAGTTGGCTGTCCGCATGACACACGTGAGGGCAAGCCAAAACGAAGAGTGTAACCAGGTTCAATGCTGCATTCCAACAATAAAACACAAAGCTTTGAATTGTTTCAGCGAATGCATTCTTAAAAGCTAAACGAAAAGTTGCGGAGAATGAATAAAAAGTTTTTGAGTAAAGGCTTGCCGAATTTAAGCTTAGAAAAGATCTCTTTGAAGAAGTAGCCGAAGTGGAGGCGAACGTTGCTAGCTGTAATGCAAATATTGATCTTTAACAATGCGCTGATACATATGCGATACTACTTCTAGATATGCGTTAATTATGAATATTCTTATAGTATTCCTTACATTGTCACAAGTTTCCTTATGTTGGAACCAAGTGTAATTCCACCGCAAGTTTCTCGGTGTGATCCGAGGTCGAACACAGGGACTGTTTGAGATTATTGTGGTGTGTTCGTGGTATATGCGACCAGGTTTTTCAATCTTTAAAGAGTGTTTTGTACAAGTATATTAAATTTGCGGTAAAGTAAAAGAAAGCAGTAAAATGCGATAATAAACTAAGTACAGTAAACCTAAGCTAGATGATACAAGATACAAGCTTCATGATACAAGATGCTGGGGTCCAGGCTGGCTGTGAAGGTGATGCAAAGACCATGGAATGTGGCGGCTAGTCTTATGTACAAACAGAAAGAGAAAGATAACTAATATAAACAACGCAAGTTTCTTAATTGTGTTGAAGTTATAAGTATGGTTCCGTTTTTCTCTTGGTGTACACCTTTCAGTGATCGACCACGCTCCCACATGTCTGTGGTGAATTAGAGGCGAACATAATGAATGCAAGGTTGCTTCCATGTCTGGAAGTACTACTCGCTTTAGTTAATGCATTCTTCTAACCTTCTCTAGATAGATGAATGGCATCTTCACTTATGCTCTTACAGGTGAAGATGCCGTCTAGAATGCTTTTGCTAAACGCATTTATCTCTTTAACACAAGTTAAGTACTCATTTAATTCATATTAGCTATCAGGGGATTAAGAAGACATCATGGAGAAAGTGATTAACGGATGAACGGAAGAAGACAGAAAATGGAATATGAAAACAATCGAAACATTTAATATGTTTATTAAGCGTTTGATACATGGTTTGTGAATGAAGAGATAAAGAAAGTGAAATACAATGATGAAAAGAGATAGAACAGGTACAAACAAGCGCCAACGTCTTGGCACCGATTCGAGTGGAGATCTGCTTGCCGGATTGGATGGATCAGATGGATGGAGGAGCTTCCCTCTCAGGCTTGCTCAACTGGTAGCAGGGTTCTCAGCATAGAGCTTCTCGGCGGGTATTCGGCAGAATAAAACTGAGACTCACCTCTCGGCCTTGTCTCGTCTTCTTCTCGGATTTCTTCAGTTAAGCACTCAGCGCATCCTTTCCTCTCAACACTTTAGCAGAAATTAGCCCTGTATCCAGTAGCCTCTAGTTTCTTTAAAATCTATGGGGTATTTATAGGTGAGGATCTTTGACTCCAGCCTTGTAGTCCCCACTTGTTGTTATGGAAATTTTGAAGATGAAGGGATATTATTCCTTCTGTTATGCAATCAGATCGTTAATTCTGCACAACCGTTAGTATTACACGTGTCTCAATCCTCCGCTCTTGCATTGCTCAGCTGCATCTTTCGATCGTGAGTTCGCATGCGGTGTTGTTTTTATTAACACATGCGATTGAAAGTCAGCTCTAGATCGACTGTCGCATTGCGACATCATTGCGTTAATTTTCTCTTCATTGTTGATTGACGGACGCAACGTGACAGATATGCGTTGATCAGTTCTTCTTGAGCCTTGAGCGCAAGCGATGACTCGGTTTCCTGCAAAATAGAGTAAAATCTCCTTTTCTTCCATCTCAAAGATGTTAGTGGGTGTCATTGCGATAATTTATAATTATTGTAATTCTGAGCTAATTTTCATACAATTGACGCATATTTACTATCTTTTGGCCGCAATATCTAGATAAGGCAGTCTAAATAACTTGTATTTCTACAAGTTATCACACCCCCAAATTTAGATATATGTTTATCCTCAAGCATATCTTCTACTAAGGCAATAAAGCTTAATTCCTATCCTATATTTTTGCGTCGATTGGTTGCTCCGAATGTTACACTTAGGCACATTACTTAACATCGTAATTTCCTTTATCCTTGCTAATTCTTAACAAAGCCCTACTTTATTCTTCTTTATAACAAATTTATGCTAAAAAATGCTTTTCTAATTTTTCAAAATATAATGTTTCTCTTCTTTGCAAAATAACTCGATGTATCTATATACGGTGGTCAAAACTTTGCATTATTTATTTAAAGACTGTTGGTCGTGGTTACACTTTTCATGCTGGCCTATCCCTACGGGTGTCATGTGAACATCCAACTATGGTTGTGTGCCAATTTCAACTTTAACTCATGAATTTCAGAGGAGTTGTCTCTTGCATTTATTCTTTTCTCTTCTTTTTTTTTTTTTTTTATCACATTGCGTTGTTCTTGGAAACCCACCTTCGTTTTGGCTTGCTCCTACGGGTGTCATACGAACATTCAACTACGAGCAGGCTCCTTTCACAACTAAACTCTGATCAGGTTGGGAACATTTTAAGGGTTTCCCTTGCGTTGACATTGGCGCTTTGTATGATTTTTTTTTTTTTTTTTTGAAATCTGAACGCATTGTCTTAAATACTACATATTCTTGATCTCATCTGCTCAGACCTTCCCCACCCCCAAATTTAAAGATGAGCAAGGTCCTCATTGCATTGTTTGGATAGACTAGACAAACACTTAGAATCAAATTTCAAAAAGAAGGTTTGAGCAGAACTATGAAAGATAAAAGGTAAAGTACTGCTAAACTAAGAATTAACTAAGTGTTAGTCAGAATTTACTAAGTATAGGAAATGTTTCTAAGTACAAACATATATTACATCATAGCAACGCAATGAAGAACACAAAAGTAAAAGATTGAGAATATCGCAAATAGTGACAAAGGATGATAAAGAAAAAGGCACAAGCAAAAATGGAGTGAATATGTACTCATTGTATTGAATATTAACAAAGTATACAATTAATTACAAATTAACGCAACACAAAATTTTTGCCTGTACAAGAATCAAAGAATTGAGATGTCATTGTTTGAATTCGATTCAAATGTGTGCATGATAAAAAAATAACACTGTGCTTCTATTAAAGCAAGTACATTTTTGCTGACGATGGGCAACAAGGCATATATCCCTGCAACACTCCCCTTAACTAAACACATTTCTGGAGGATACCTCAACATAGTGCATTTAGCTAAGGACAGGCAAAGGACATATACGAGCACAACATACCCCTCAACTTAATGCATTTGAGTGTAATGGCCACAAGGTGTCTTTTGTTAACACACTATGCACCCATCATCGCGTTACATACCAGTTTTTAATTTTTATTTAATTCATCAGAAACGCAAGTTGAAAAGACGTTGCAGTGTTTAGTGTTTCATCCAATCATTCACAAAAATTAAAGAACAATGCTAATAATGTATACAAATTCCACGATATAAACATGACATGAAAAATTAAAGCGAAGAGAATTATATAAATCAGTAAAGGCTAATTCTAAAAAGCAGTAAATACATGATTTAGAAAGTAGTAAAAGAAAACTATAAAGAAAGCTTGTAAACATAGATAGGATACTGATTGAAAGAAGTTCTCAGAATTACCGCAATCGCTTTCCTCCACAGACGGTTTAATCCTGCTTGCCCAAGTCAATGGTGTCCATGCGTCGCTCGAAGTCGCCTCTGTAGTAAGGCTTAATTCGTTAACCTTGACTTTAAACGCATTGTTCCCGTCTAAAGTTGTTAGTTCCACTGCTTTATAAGGAAAGATAGTCTTGATTTTGAACGGTCCAGACCAGCGAGATTTCAACTTTCCTGGGAACAATCACAAACGAGCATTAAATAATAATACCTATTGACCTTCGGTGAATGTTTGATCGTTTATTTGGTCGTCATGCCACTTCTTTGTTTTCTTCTTATAGATCTTGGCATTTTCATAAGCGTCCCTTCGCCATTCGACCAGCTGATTTAATTGCAGCTTCCGGACTTTCCCCGCACTTGCTAAATCAAACTCCAGCTTCTTACATGCCCACATCGCCTTATGTTCCAATTCAATCGGCAGATGACAAGGTTTCCTAAAAACGAGGGCATACGGAGACATGCCAATTGGTGTTTTGTAGGCAGTCCTGTAAGCCCATAGTGCTTCATCAAGCTTGGGTGACCAATCCTTCCTAGAGTATTGACTACCTTCTCTAAGATAGTTTTGATCTCTCTATTAGAAATCTCTGCCTGCCCATTAGTCTTTGGGTGATACGCAGTTGCAACTTAATAGCTAACGTTAAATTTAGTCAACAAGTTGGCAATTATACGGTTGATAAAGTGAGAACCCTCATCACTGGTTAAGGCCCGTGGCATCCCATATCGAGCAAAAATGTTCTTCTTAAAAAACTTCGCCACTGTGGCCGCATCATTTTTGGCACATGCGATGGCCTTAACCCACTTCGATACGTAATCAACCGCAACGAGGATATAGTGATGACCTTCTGATGGTGGAAACGGGCCCATAAAGTCAATTCCCCAAACATCAAATAATTCCACTTCTAAGATTGATGCCAATGGCATTTCATTTCTTTTTGACATACTTCCTGTTCTTTGACATCTGTCACATTGCACAACGTGGGCTTGGGCATCCTTGAATAGCGTTGGCCAGAAATAGCCTCATTGTAAAACCTTTGCAGCAGTTTGCTGCCCCCCAAAATGTCCTCCATATGGGGACTCATGACAAAGCTCTAGAATGTGCTTAACTTCGTGCTCAAGAACACATCGACGTAATATATGATCAGGTCCTTGTCGATATAGGAATGGGTTGTCCCAGAAGTAGAATTTGGCATCATGTCTTAGCTTTTTCTTCTACTGGTAAGAATAGTCATCTGGTATTTGACCGCAAATGATGAAGTTCACGATGTCCGCATACCAGGGAACATTAATGCCCACTGCCATCAGCAGCTCATCGGGGAATCTTTCTTCAATATCTTTTTCTTTACCTTGAATCTCGCAATTCTCCAATCTTGACAAATGATCCGCGACTTGGTTCTCGGTGACCTTCTAATCTTTAATCTCTATGTCAAATTCTTGCAGTAGCAACACCCATCGTATAAGCCTTGGTTTTGCGTCCTTCTTTGTCATCAAATACTTGATCGCAGAGTGATCCGTATACCCCACAACGGTTGTTTCGATTAAGTATTATCGGAATTTCTTCAGTGCAAATACCACTACGAGCATTTCCTTCTCTGTAGTTGTATAGTTTTCCTGCGCATCGTTCAATGTTTTACTTGCATAATAAATAGGATGCAATATCTTGTCCTTGCGCTAACTTAATACTGCTCCCACAGCATGTCCGCTGGCATCGCACATCAACGTGAATGGTTGCGTCCAATCTGGCGCAATCAAAATGGGTGTGGAGATGAGCGCATCTTTCAATATGTTGAATGCTTTGGTGCATGCGTCATCGAAGTTATATTCTCGGTCAGCTTCAAGGAGTGTACTCAAGGGCCTTGCGATCTGGGAGAAGTTGCAAATTCTTCTATAAAACCCAGCGTGTCCTAGGAAGCTC
Source organism: Benincasa hispida (assembly GCF_027475165.1). NCBI lineage: Eukaryota > Viridiplantae > Streptophyta > Magnoliopsida > Cucurbitales > Cucurbitaceae > Benincasa > Benincasa hispida. The sequence goes on from NC_143485.1 coordinate 21,437,886, forward strand.
CTAAGTGTTTTTACGTTCACTGGTGGGGGTAAGATGGAAATTGCATCGATCTTTGCTTGATCAACTTCCAGTCCTGCTTTAGAGATTTTGTGACCTAGAACTATACCTTCTTCCACCATAAAGTGGTATTTTTCCCAGTTCAAAACAAGATTCGTTGCCACGCATCTCTTCAAGACCTTTTCAAGGTTAGATAAACAGGAGTCATAGTTACTGCCAAAGACTGAGAAATCATCCATGAATACCTCGACTGACTCCTCCAAGTAATCTGAAAATATTGCCATCATGCATCGTTGAAAAGAGCCTGGTGCATTGCAGAATTCAAATGGCATGCGTCGGAATGCGAATGTACCAAATGGGCACGTAAAGGTTATCTTGTCTTGGTCCTCCGGCACAATTGCTATTTGGTTATACCCCAAATAGCCATAAAAAAAAGCAGAAAAATTTATTCCCCGCAAGTTTGTCTAACATCTGATCAATAAACGGGAGTGGGAAATGGTCCTTTTTAGTGGCCAAATTCAGCTTGCAATAATCCATATAAATTCTCCACCCCGTAGTTGTCCTTGTGGGAATCAATTCATTCTTGTCATTAGTGATGACTGTCATCCCCCCTTTCTTCGAAACACACTGCACCGGGCTCACCCAGCTACTATCAGATATCGAGTAGATGACACCGGCGTCCAGCCACTTTACTATTTCCTTCTTCACGACCTCCCTCATGGTAGGGTTCAAGCGGCGTTGCCTTTCCACGGATCAAGTCTTTCCTTCTTCCAGACGAATCTTGTGCATACAATATGAAGGACTGATTCCTTGAATGTCTGCCAAGGTCCATCCTAAGGCCTTTGTGTTATTCTTTAGGATCTATATGAGCGCATCTTCTTTTTCCTTACTCAACGATGTGGAAATGATAACCAGTAATGTGTTGTTACTTCCTAAGTAAGCATACTTCAGGTGCACGGGCAACGGCTTTAACTCTAGCACAGGTGGTTCTTCCAGAGATGGCTTAATGCGCTGTGAAGTTTGTTCAGACAACTTGAGTGGTTCAAAATTTGCTTCCACATAAATTGCGTCGCAGTCCTCCTCCACTATTGCGCCGATTTCATAATTTTCTTCCTCCAGCTCCTTCAGGGGTTCGTGCCAATGTCCTTCTCGCAGTTCCTCAATATATTGGAAGTTTTCTATATCACTTGGGTACTTCAACGCATTGAGTACGTTGAATTTTACCTTCTGATCGTCGACCCTAATGGTCAGTTCTCCTTTCTGCACATCGATTAGTGCTCGCCCTGTGGTAAGAAATGGTGGACCCAGGATGATAGGGATTTCTCTATCGGCTTCGTAATCCAATATGACAAAGTCTGTAGGGAAGATAAATTTGTCCACTTGCACGAGAACATATTTTATCTTGCCCTCAGGAAGTTTTAGCAATCTATCGGCCAGCTGTAATGTGATCGTCGTTGGTCTTGCTTTGCCGATATCCATCTTCTTAAAAATTGATAAGGGCATCAGATTTATGCTTGCCCCTAAATCGCACAGCGCGTTCTCGACATCTTCCTTCCTATCGTGTAGGGCAATGTAAAGGTCCCAAGGTCCTTCATTTTAGCAGGGAGGTTGTTTTGAAATAGAGTGTTGCACTCATATGTTAATGCAACCATTTCATTTTCTCCAATCTTTCTCTTATTGGCAAGAATATCCTTGAGAAACTTTACATAACTCGGCATCTGCACTAATGCTTCTATCAAGGGAATATTAATGTATAGCTATCGGAGAACGTCCAGAAACCTCTGAAATTGCTTGCAATCATCTTTCTTTTTCAACCTGGACGGCAAAGGTGGAGGATCCCGCCGTATTTCTTGTTCACTTAGCTGTCTAGTGAGGTCCTGTGCTTGTTGTGTTTCGTTGGCTGAAGGTTGCATCGATTGAGAATTCAAATCTTGAAGACTTTCATCCTTTGTAGGTGAACTTGCATGTGAATTGGTACTTTTTCCACTGTTAGTTAATTGGTCATCATCAACAGTCAAATCTACTGGTGTTGTTGCCGCATTTGGTGCTTTTGGCATAATAGGGGCTGTTGTTTTGCCACTTCTCAATGTCACTACATGACATTGTTTTTTACCCCACTGCCCCTTTGTTCCTAAATTGCCGTGACGCGTACCAGGCATTGTCCTCTTTAATTCCCTCGCAAGCTGATTTATCTATTCTTCTAATTCTTTAAGGGAATCAGCTTGCGATTGTTTCAATGCCTCACTCTTTTCAATGTAATGTTTTAACGATGTCTCCAGAGTCGAGGTGCTGCACGAGGTATCATATAAGAATGGTTGGTCATAGGGTGGTATACCTTGAGAATTACCTGAGTTACAGTCCAAAGTAATGAAGTTGCCTCTACCCTCTTGATAACTGTTATGATAAAAACTCTGACTCCCCTGGTTGTGATTCTCGTCCCAACTAGAAGTTGGGTGATCCCACCAACCAAGGTTATAGATGTTGCCAAACGATTCATCTTAGACAGAATATACGGGTTGTTGATTCCATGGGCAGGCTTCTACTGGATGTCCTTCTCCACATTGGATGCAATTCATTGTGGCCACGTGAGTCACCGCATTAACTTGCGCTGATCCTTGAGAGAGAGTTCTTTGTTGTTTAGCCACCATCTGGAGGAGTGAGGTCATTGTGGTCATTTGATCGACCAGTGCGCTCATTGTGTTTGTTGACACATCAGCACTTTCTACTCTCTCTTGTTCCCGACCTCTTACCTCGAGGCCGGTATCAACCCACTCATCAGAATGTCGTGAGATGCGGTCCAATATGTTCTTTGCTTCTGTATATGATTTATTCATTAATCCCTCTTCTACAGAGGCATTGGCAACTGCTTGCGTTGATTGGTCTAAGCCATTGTAAAAGGTTTCCATCAAAATACTATTGGGAATCTCGATGTATGAACAACTTTTCACTAACTACCGGAATCGCACCCAGGCAATGCTCAAGGTTTCGTAACCCTTTTGTTCGAAATTCAAAACGTCCCTCCTTCTCTTTGCGTTGACAGACGAAGGAAAGAATCTATTCATGAACCTATCAACCAACTGCTCCCATTCATTAATTTCATCTGGTCTAATGCTTGATACCACCTCTTGGCTTCATCCCATAATGTGTATGGGAATAGATATAGCTTAAGCCCTTCTTGAGTTACACCAGGCATGGAGAATGCACTGCACATGTCTACAAAATTTGTTAGATGAGCATGTGGGTCTTCTCCTTGAAATCCTCCAAATTGTCTCACATTCTGAATCATCTGCAGCATAATAGGTTTCATCTCAAAGCTTACATTCCCTTCAACCATAGGTCTTGAAATCCCTGGATCTATAGAATCTGGCACCGCATAATCCCTCATAGGGATATTATAGTCAGCAGCAAGAAAAATTGGATCTTGCGCTGGTAAATTTCCCATTTGGTTTCCTGTCGGTGCCATATCTTCATTAGCCATACTTTTTCACCAATTACTTTGGCCCTGATGAACTCTTGCGTGAATAGTACTCTTGATCTCTGGTCCGCTTAGAGTCACTAGATCACTCCAGCACTCACAAGCTGTCAGACTACTCTTCGTGTTCAATAGCTAGTAAAAAGAGATTTGTCTTCCAGAATATCAAAAACACACTCAAACAATAAATGTTAACCAATCCCTGGCAACAACACCATAAACTTGTAATGCAAATATTGATCTTTAAGAATGCGTTGATACATATGGGATACTTCTAGATATGCATTAATTATGAATGTTCTTGTAGTATGCCTTGCGTTGAGACAAGTTTCCTTACGTTGGAACCAAGTGTAATTCCACCGCAAGTTTCTCGATGTGATCCGAGGTCGAACACAAAGACTGTTTGAGGTTATTGTGGTATGTACGTCGTATATGCGACCAGGTTTTTTAATCTTGAAAGAGTGTTTTGTACAAGTATATAAAATTTGCGGTAAAGTAAAAGAAAGCCGTAAAATGCGATAATAAAATAAGTACAGTAAACCTAAGCTAGATGATACAAGATAGAAGCTTCATAATACAAGATGCTGGGGTTCAGGCTGGCTGTGAAGGTTATGCAAAGAACATGGAAGGCGACGGCAAGTCTTATGTACAAACAGAAAGAGAAAGATAACTAATATAAACAGTGCAAGTTTCTTAATTGCGTCGAAGTTATAAGTACGGTTCTGCTTTTCTTTTGGTGTACACCTCTCAGTGATCGATCATGCTTCCACATGTCTGTGGTGAATCAGAGGCGAACATAATGAATGCAAGGTTGTTTCCATGTCTGGAAGTACTACTCGCTTTAGTTAATGCATTCTTCTAACCTTCTCTCAATAGATTAGAATGGCATCTTCACTTCTGCTCTCACAGGTGAAGATGTCGTCTAGCATGCTTTAGCTAAACGCATTTATCTCTTGAACACAAGTTAGGTACTCATTTAATTCATATTAACTACCAGGGGATTAAGAAGACATCATGGAGAAAGTGATTAACGGATGAACGGAAATAGACAAAAAATGGAATATGAAAGCAATCGAAACATTTAATAGGTCTATTAAGCGTTTGATACATGGTTTGTGAATGAAGAGATAAAGAATGTGAAATACAATGATGAAAAGAGATAGAACAGATACAAACAAGTGCCAACGTCTTGGCACCGATTTGGTAGAGATCTGCTTGCCGGATTGGATGGATCAGATGGATGGATGAGCTTCCCTCTCAGGCTTGCTCAATCAGTAGCAGGGTTCTCAGCACAGAGCTTCTCGGCGGGTATTCGGCAGAATAGAACTAAGACTCACCTTTCGGCCTTGTCTCGTCTTCTTCCCAAATTTCTTCAATTAAACACTCAACTCAGCCTTTCCTCTCAATACTTTAGTAGCACTTAGCCCTGTATCCAGTAGCCTTTGTTTTCTTTGAAATCTATGGGGTATTTATAGGTAAGGATCTTTGACTCCGGCCTTGTGGTCCCCACTTGTTGTTATAGAAATTTCAAAGATGGAGGGATATTATTCCTTCTGTTATGCAATCAGACAGTCAATTCTGCACAACCGTTAATTGTACACGTGTCTCAATTCTCCCCTCTTGCATTGCTCAGCTGCCTCTTTCGATTGTGAGTTCGCATGCGGTGTTGTTTTTATTACCACATGCAGTTGAAAGTCAGCTCTAGATCGATTGTCGCATTGCGCCGTCATTGCATTAATCATCTCTTTAGTGTTGATTGACGGGCACAATGTGACAGAGATGCGTTGATCAGTTCTTTTTGATCCTTGAGCGCAAGCGATGACTCGGTCTCCTGCAAAACAGAGTAAAATCTCCTTTTCTTCCATCTTAAAGATGTTAGTGGATGTGATTGTGATAATTTATAATTATTGTAATTATGAGCTAATTTTCATACAATTGACGCATATTTACTATCTTTTGGCCACAATATCTAGATAAGGCAGTCTAAATAACTTGAATTTCTACAAGTTATCACAACCATGGTTAGAGGTATGAGTAAATTATATTCTGAGAGGCTGGTCATCGCAAAAGAAAGTCAGAGGTCGAGTTATGAATTTCTTAAGTATAAAGCATGCTTGAGGACAAGCATGATTCTAAGTTTGAAGATGTGATGACGGGCATAAATGCACGTCATTATAGGCCTTTTATTTAGAATTATGAGGGCTGTTAAGTAGAATATGCGGAAATTATGTTAGGAATTCATGAGAAAATGAGTTTGCGTCTATCGGCATTAAGAATCTCGGCTAACCCACTATTATGTGTTATTATGCGTTCAATTGTTTATTTTTGTGGCAACCATAGAAAGCGATCGCATGCGCGGAAGCCAGGCTATCGCAAAGACGTCTGCATGCGGGAATCTCTCCATCGCAAAGGCAAGCGCATACGTTCGACGCATGGATGTTGCGGCCATTAACCGCATGTGTCCATCGCATAGAAGTTGCGACCGCAAAGCGAATGCGGTCATCGCAGAGAAGATTGTGGCTACAAAATAGTAACCATAATAGAGGGATGAATGCAAGGTTTGTGGAATGCAAGCATGAATGCATACCTCGGGAGTATCAAAAGATGATGTTGACATTTCACCTACCACGCCATTAGCATCAGAGATTTGGAAAAAAACTATCGCGCTGCGGGTGTCAGAATCAGAGCATGTTTATTAATGCTATCGGCGATCAAGCTCTATAAATAGAGGTCGTTGAGCAGAACTTCAAATCATCCAAGTTTCTACCTTCGAGTGGATCCTTGTGATCCAGACCAAAGCATGAGAAGATAGCTTGAGAGTTCTTCATCCCCTTCAATCATTTTGAGTGATGACCAGAGCCTTCGTCGGAGTCAGAGCTCAAGAGAGTCTACTCCACCGCCCATCCATGGCACCACCGACAGCCTTGACACACATCTAATGGAAGCAAGACATTGCTTCCAGCTAGCCCTCCATCTCTCTTCTTTCCTTATATTGTATTACATTTTGGCTTAAGAAATTAATACATTTTGTGATCAATGCATTTCTATATTTTCCTTCGATTCCATCTCCATCTTCATATACTTAGCATCCTTTACTTTCATTGCATCACTAAGTGAGATTGCTAGAGTATCGCATACTTAATCATGCGGCATAGGGTTATGAAGCATGTAGAAAACCACCAGAAGGTGTGCGTTGGGTGAGTGTTGTAAGAAAACCTTATTTTCTTAGTGTGAAGCTGTAGCAACGCTTGTCTATAAGCAGATGCAATGCTTGTCTATGAGTAGAATCAACAGCAACCAACTACCTAGGAGGGTAAGTAGTTGATCGAATTAAGCAATGTAAGCAAGTGTTCACTAGAGATAGGAATAATCTTACGCAGCCAGGTTTATGTGATTACCTTGTCTTATGAGCGCATCATTCATCATTTAGGAATACTTGGGAGAGTAGTCTAAAAACCAAATTTAAGTCTCGGGAGAGCGGACTGGATTGCATAAGCAAGAATGGGGAACTTAGGAATAAGCTCCATTTGCTACTACACAGTGCACGCACTCTTTAAGTAGGATATGGTGTTATGCGGTCATCTCGCTTATGTGTGAGAGCATGTGAGCGGGCATATGGAGGCTTAGAAATAGGCTTCTCGACACTATCACATATACATCGCATGCGTCTATGTCAAGTGTTTATAGCATGATCGCATAAGCTTGCATTGGCTGGGATTGCCCTTACAGTCAAGCTTAGTGTAGCAGCGAAGGCATCTTCACCTTTTTATCTATTTTTCCATGCATTTTACTACGCGTCAATAATTGTCGTGTCTCTACCTCTCATTCATACTTCCACTGCTTAATTTGTTAGTTAGGAGTAGGAGTAGTGCTTAGCCCATAACCCTCATCATTCTTTTATTTATTCGCCGTATACACTTTACTGCATACATTTAGCTATAAGTCCTTGAGTTCGCCTTGAATCATCCGAGAAAGTTGCGATCTCATTATACTTGGCGAGAGTGCAAGAAAACTTGTGACAAGAATGCATGGTCATTTCATATGAGATCAACGCATACTTTCATTCCAATGCATGACCACCAACGCATGGGTATAAAAGCATAGCTTAAGACATGCATCGCAATAGTTGCGTTCAGAAATCATGTCACCACTTACCAGCGCTCTCAGAGCGAAACAATCATTTAGCATTTACTATACGATCGTCTGGAAAAATCCAAGTGATCGTTTAGTTATTTCTAGACGATCATGTACCTTTACTAAGCGATGAAGCCTTAAGTACACAATCACTTAACGCGCTCCGCACAACGCCCACCTTCCGCGACCGTCTAAACGACTACGATGCCGTGAAGCACCATCACCTAAGCGATTGTTTACCTAGCATCTCCATATCGCATACACGCGATAGCATAAGTAGTAACTAAGCGATGAAGCTTGCTAACTATGCGATCGTCTAGCACACGCCTTCTACTAAACGACGAGCATCGCATGCTCCCACTATGATCGTCTACCTCTAATTTCTACGCGATCACGCAACCAATGCCACGCGATATGGTAAACAATTTACCCCATTGCTTAGTAGTAGCTAAATGATCGATTAGAAAATACTACACGATCATCTAGAAAAAAATATCTAAACGATCGCTTAGTTAAATCCCAACAATCGTTTACCTGAGGCTATATGATCCGACCAACGCTTGGTCTTTCTTCGTTGAGAACTGCATTGCCATTCGTCGAATCTTCATCACGAACGACTCGACGAACTCAAACGTTTTGAATTACAGACTCGATTGCAAAGTTAATTTCGCCCAAAAAAATAGGGGCCCTTACCATTAACACCTTGTAATACCGAAAGCTTTAACCAAAAAGACAATTTAAACCCGAAATGTTCATCAAATTCATCCACAAATGCATAAAACGGTTAACCACAAATGCAAAAATCCACCGCGACTGAAAAATGCGTTCAATTCAGATCTATAATTTGAAATATCAGAAAACCTAGCCCTAATAACAATTGAAGGAAATCGGATTCTAAAATTTCCATCAGCAGCGAAACAAGACTATTCTAAATTAGAATCATGAATGAACATATATTTACGGTCGACTTGAATGCAAACGGTTATACAATTCAAATGCAGAAATTACAGCATGAACAATACAAATGCATAAAGAGATCAAACTCTATGCACAATGGCAGAAGTGTCTCCATGCTCCATTGCACACGAATGCTCGAACAACAGTAGCCTTGAATGCCTGATCATACGACCGCAACAATGCACGAACACAGTATGAACACTTTGCGCTTGTCCTCAACGATCTCTTCGACACGACCTCCTCCACAATAGTGAATGATCTCCACACCACCACGAACGGCCTCCAAAAAACCTCGACGGTTTCGAGTTGAGTTTAACACCACCAACAAGGCGACCTTGGTATTCTTGGTGTGAGAATCCAAAGGGTGGGCTCTGTTCAGACTTGGTATGAGGTAGACGAACGGAGGAACCAACGATCACGTACACGACTGGGCAAGTGGGAGATAATGGAGACCTATCATATAGGTCGATGCCCAATCGTTTAGATAAATCTAATCGATCATCTAGCAAAAGCTATGCTATTGTTTAGTTCATCGTTTAGCTCGGTCTGTCGCCTATAGACTCTACACGATTGTTTACTTAAGGTAAGCGATCGTCTAGGAAAACTATGCAATCGTTTAGTAAATACTGCACGATCGTTTAGCTCGCCTAGCCGTTGTTTAGTAAATCCGAATTTACTTGACGACTTCGTGAGTTTCTTTTACGCGAAGAGAAAACTTAAAACCTTTTCAATCTTTTGTAAAAACTTCATTTTCAAAATAGGAAACGACTTTCCTCTTAAACTTACGATTACCATGATTCAATAACCACCCACTACTCTGGCTATTTAAAAGAAAAAGAATTAATTATCCAATAATTAATATTATTATAAACATAAATGATAATCAACTTATCATACTATATTTATAACCTATAGTTTTAATATTTCATCTCATGAAACATATAAACCATAGTTCTTTTTCTATTCCATGGTACTTAATGTAAATCTCATTTACATCAATCCTCCACTAGTTGTATCTCATACATCATACCGATTATATCATATATAATCAAAATACCTATTGTCCATTTCAACATTTCAAATCAACACCAAGAACTGATCCTTAATTGAATCCATTGAGCTACCAAGAGAACCTCATGGACCTATAGCTCGAAGCTCCAACGATACATGAATAACTTACTAAACTCTTTAGTCACGGGATCCACCATCTGTTAACTGATAGGCACTCCACTAAAGACTGACAGTTGAACTCTCCTTACCACAGATATATTATGTGTCCATCTTAACCAATCAGTAGTGCGACAACTCTTCACAGATCACTCGTAAGTACAGCTGGGCCAATAACCGTTATGCCCCTGTAGTTACATCTGTCTCCTTAAGTACCATCGATCCCTCTAATGAGCATAAGTCATAGTCCTACTATGACTAAGTCTGCTCTTCCAAAGAGAAGTAGTGGCCACTATTTTCAAGCCCTGGAATTGGCCCTTAAGGGAGTAATCTCTCTACTTGTCCTTGCTTCGGGAAAGGTGTGAATTTCATCTTGTGGATTAAGTTCCCAGCTCACAGATCAGACAAGTCCCAAAAAGATAGGCATGTTGAGTTGGCAATCTGGCCACTCTCACCCATACTAATCAAAAGACTGCCTTCAAAGGCAGGAGTTCCCAAAACACTCAGGATTGAGGTCATGTCACCTATGGTCGTTTAGGTGAGATGCAAGTCTCTAGTATCAACAGTGTTATATATAGAGTCTAATCATCTCGTGGTCCAGGTCTTATGCAAACTCTTTGTATAGGACAGTGTTAACGTAAAAATTGATGAATGAATGTTTCTATCTTAGGCATACAATAGATGCACGCAAGATACAAATCTATGTGATACTACTTCTAGATATGCGTTAATTAACAATGTTCTTGTAGTATGTTGTGCGTTGTCACAAGTTTCCCTGCATTGAAACCAAGTAGAATTTCACCGTAAGTTTCTCGGTGTGATCCGAGGTTGAACACAGAGACTGTTTGAGGTTATTGCGTTATACTTGTGATACATGTGACCAGGGGTTTTCAATTAATAAAATTTGTTGTGTACAAGAATATAAACATGCGATAAAGTAAAGTAAAGCGGTAAAGATGCGATAATAAAATAAATTGCATTAAAGTAAATCTAATCTAAGATGATACAAAATATAGGTTTCATGATACAAGATACCGAGGTCAAGGCTGATTGTGAAGATATACAAAAATCGTGTTATGTGGTGGCAAGTTTCTTAATTGCATTAAAGGCATAAATATGGTGCCGCTTTTCCCTTAACGTATACCTCTCAGTGATCGGTCGCGCTCCTACATCTCTGTGGCGAAGAAGGGACAAATGTGATGAACGCAAGGTTGCTTCCATCTTTGGAAGTACTTCTTGCTTTAGTTAATGCATTCTTCTAACCTTCTCTAGACAGATCAGAATGGCATCTTCACTTCTGCTCTCACAAGTGAAGATGTTGTCTAGCATGCTTTAGCTAAACATTCTTATTTCTTTAGACAGCGTAAGTTACTTGTTTAATTCATATTAATTACCATGGGATTAAGAAGACTTTATGAAGAAAGCGATAAACGGAGGAACGGAAATAGACAGAGAAGGGGATATGAAAACGATTGAGACATTCAATATTTCTATTGAGCGTCTGATACATGATTTGTGAATGAAGAGATTAAGAAGATGAAATATAGTGATAAATAGAGATAGAAACAAATACAAATAAACGTCAACATCTTGATCTGGATGGAGATTTTCTTGTCAATGTGGATGGATTGTGCGAAAGGATGAGTTTCCCTCTCAAGCTTGCTCAACTGGTAGCAGGGATCAGAGTATAGAGCTTCGCGACGGGGATATGGTAGAATAGCACTGAGACTCACCTCTCGGCCTTGTCTTTTTTCTTCCCAGATTTCATTCGATCAGTACTCAGCTCAACCTCTCTCTCAATAATTTAGCAGCAACTAGCTCTCGTATCAATTATTCCCGTATCAAGTATATCTTTCTCTGAATTCTATAGGCGTATTTATATGTGAAAAGCTTTAACTCTTGGCTTGTGGACACCACTTCTTGTTATGGAAATTCATGAGATGGAGGTATAAATATTCCTTTTGTTATGCAATCAGACCGTCAAATCTGCACAACGGTTAGTTGTACACATGTCGCAATCCTCCGCCTTTGCGTTGCTCATTTGCATCTTTCGACCGGTTGCTCGCATGCAATGTTGTTTTTATTACCGCATGCGGTTGAAATTTAGCTCTGGATCGACTGTCGCATTGTGTTAATCACCTCTTCATCGTTAATTGACGGGCGTAATGTAACAGAGATACGTTGCTCAGTTTCTCGTTGAATCTTGATCGCAAGCGGTGACTTGGTTTCCTTCAAAACAAAGTAAAAATATCCTCTTCTACCATCTTGATGATGTTAGTGGGTGTAATTGCGCCAATTCATAATTATTGTATTTCTGAGCTAATTTTCATACAATCAATGCATATTCCTTCTCTTTTGACCGCAATATCTAGATAAGGTAGCATAAATAACTTGTATTTCTACAAGTTATCACACACCCAAATTTAGATATATGTTTGTCCTCAAGCATATCTTCTACTAAAACAATAATGCTAAATTCCTCTCCTATATTTTTGCATCGATTGGCTTCTCCGAATATTACACTTAGGCACATTTCTTAACAACGAATTTCCTTCTATCCTTGATAATTCTAAACAAAGCCCTACTTTATTCTTTTATATAACAAAATTCTGCTAAAAAATGCTTTTCTAATTTTGAAAATAGAATGTTTATCTCTTCTTTGTCAAAACAACTTGATATGTCTATACACAGTCGTCAAACTTTGCGTTATTTATTAGAGACTGTTGGTCATGGTTACACTCTTCGTTTTGGTTTGTTCCCACGGGTGTCATGCGAACATCCAACTACGGTTGTGTGCCAATTTTCAACTTTAACTCATGATATTCAGAGGAGTTGTCTCTTGCATTCTTTTATTTCTTTTCTCTTATTTTCCTTTTTTTTTTCATACTGCGTTGTTCTTGGAAACCCACTTTCGTTTTGGCTTGCTCCTACAGGTGTCATACAAACTACGAGCAAGCTCCTTTCACAACTAAACTCTTATCAGGTTGGGAACATTTTTAAGGTTTTCCCTTGCACTGACATTGGAGTTTGGCAATTTTTTTTTTTTTTTTATGAAATTGAAAATGAACGCATTTTCTTAATCATCGCGCATTCTTGATCTTATCTGCTTAGACCTTCCCCACCCCCAAATTTAAAGATAAGCAAGGTCCTCATTGCGTTGTTTGGATAGACTAGACAAACACTTAGAATAAAAATTTCAAAAAGAAGGTTTGAGTATAACTTTGAAAGATAAAAGGTAAAGTACTGCTAAACTAAGAATTAACTAAGCGTTGGTCAGAATTTACAAAGTATGGGAAATGTATTTACAAAGTCTGGGAAATGTTTCTAAGTATAAACATATATTACATCATGGCATCATAATGAATACCGCAAAAGTAAAAGATCCATAACATCGCAAATATTGACAAAGGATGATAAAGAAAAAGGCACAGGCAGAAAGGAGTGAATATCTACTCAATTGTATTGAATATTAACAAAGTATACAAAGAACTAAAAATTAACGCAATACAAAAATTGTGCCTATACAAAGAATAAAAAAATTTCGTTAACGTATAAAAAATAATGAATTGAATAAAAATATAGAATGGCCGCAAAAATGTAAAACTTATTGTTGAGGAGTCGGAGGATCTGGAGGAGGGTTTTGAGCTGGTGCTGCAGGAGCTTCTTCAAAATTCAGTTGCTGCCTGAGATGCAGAGGAACCATGGGACCATGGAGATAAGATGTGAGAAAGTTAAAGTACTCATGGTTTCGCTCTGCAATTTGTCTTTGATGGTGATGGACTTTAAAAAATTTGCGTTGAATATTGATCAACGCCTCCCTTGATGTGGCAGCACTGCACTGTATATCATCAATTTCCTCCATTACCACCTCAAATCTTTGGTTGAAAAGGTCTTGTTGTTGAGCAAAAAGTTGCTGCTGTTGAGAGAAGAAAAACCGCATTTCAATTAACTCAGCAGCCAAGGAAGGGATGGAAGGTTGCGCCTGCGATGTCTCGCCAGCATCGTTTTGGGGTTGGGCAGAGGTGCCTTCAACCAAATCGTGTGGGTCATCAATATACGACAGTGGAATGGAAGGTTGCGGTGATGATGCTGCAGGTGAGTAGGCTGGTGAGTATGCAGTTGGAGAATTTAGAGTGAGGAGAAGGTTGGTGAAATGCTCATGGAGTGGAGAAGAAGGTTATGTGAGTGAGCTCAAAGAGCTTAGAGGGCGGATAACTAAGGGTAAAGGGTCCAAAAGTTATGGATCTTGTGTTGTTTCTTCTAAGACTTTCCCTTTTCCCTTATCATCTCTACGCTGTCTCTTTGGCTTGGGTTCTTGCGGTGTATTAAGATCGATTGCGGGCCTCTTTAAAGGTAGATCTGGGCAATGCGGGGAGTCTTTGAGAAACAGCCTCAAGATTTTGATATTGATGAGGCCATGGACTTCTTGCATGGGTTCTTCCTTAATGCCTACCCCCACTGATAGGCACAGACTTGAGATAGTCCATGGAAAGAAATATTGTCCTCTAATGTGCCCCACAAAGCCCAAATTTGACTTGCGATCAACGGCCCATATCGATTGGAATGTCGCGCGCAATGCAATATGCAGCCATAACTCGATCCCTTGAAATGGTCTTGTCATAGGAAGTTGGGATCAACCACTTCTTAACCAGATAAACCCAAAGCCTTGCCTCCGAAAGTAGAGTCTTGGATGCTAGGGTTTTGATGTCTTTTAACGAAACCGACCACTTTATGCCCGGTTACGTTAATACTCGCAGTGCATCTTCCAACTGTTGTTCTATGGGATCATCAATGATTTTGTTACCCAGTGCATTCGGGTTATCCTTCATTTGGTATAGTTCATTGATGTCCTTTGCGCTGAAAGGCACCACTTTCCCGTTTATGGTCACCACATCCTTGGTGCCATGTAGCCGTCCATGGTAAAAATCACACACTACCTTTGGAACAACGATGGCTGGGCACTGGCAAAATGTGTCCCAGCCATGCTCCACGATCACGTCAAGTAGTGGCATTGGTGGAAGGTAAAAGCCCATTTCTATCAACAGGTCACCATTTTCTTTCTTTCTGGATGGACGAGCCTTTGCCAACGCGGGCTTGCTGCTTTCTGCGACCGCTTTGCCCTTTCCTTTGGCTAACGCAAGGCGGGTTTGTTGCCTTTGTTTTCTTTCCCGTTCCTTACATTGTTCCTCCTTCTCATGCTCGGCAAGTTCCTTGCCCTTCTTCTTCTGTAAGTGGCTTCTATTAGCTTCACACTTCTTCTCCTTCTCTTCTTCCAATCTCCTTTTCTATTCTTCCTTCTTCTTTTTCTCTTCCTCTTCTTATTCTCTTTCTTCTCTCTCAAACTCCTCCACAAACTGCTCAGAGGCCAACAAAAGGCATTGTTCTCCTTCAATCCGCCTTATTTCTTCAAGCCTTGAGATTTCATTATTGTGGCGGACTTCCTCATCATGCAATTTTCTTCTTCTATCACTTTCTGCGGTGATGAGTTTCGCCCGCTCCATTTTCTCCTACTTCTCCTCCTCTTCTTTTCTTCTTCTTTCTTTTTCTTCTAATGTGATTATTAATCTTTGATGGTCAACAGAAGACCCTTGCGGCGAATTCTCACTGCGACGCCGCATCAGGGGGGGTATCTTCTCCTTCTTCGCCTTCTTCCCCTGCAACCATTTGCGTTGTTTCAAGTCGCGCTGTTTCCCCCCTGTCCTCCCTCACGGAGGTTGATTCTCCATCCCTTTAGGGCTCGCAGCCCTCTGCTTCTTTTCTTCTTCCTTTTTTAGGTGCCTTTCTTCACGTTAGTGCATTCTTCTTTCTTCCTTCTCCTTCTTCTTCCTTTCCTTCTTCCTTTCTTCATCTTCATCATCATTCTTCTTCTCTTTATTCTTTTTCTCCTTGCGATGATGAGATGACTCAGCTTCTCCAGCCTTTCTCCCTTTTCCTTTCTTCTTCTTCTTTTCCTCTTCAGCTTCTTCTGGTTGCGTCTCCATTGCAACTACGTCCATCGCAACTTCAAAAGTCTCTTCCACAAATTCAACCTCCTTAGTCTCCTCCACTGCAATCTACTTCACCGTAATTCTGGAGGGTCGTCATAGGTTTCTGCGTTGGCAGTTACCTCAGGAGTCTCTAAGGTCAGAGTGTCTCTTCCTACCTCTTCTTCAACCACCACTACCTCTACCACCACTATTTCTTCAGCCACCGCCACCTTTTCAACCACCATCGCCGCCACCTCCTCCGTGGAAAATGGTTGGTTTACAACCCCTGCCTCGGGTAACCTCCTCCTTGCTCCAAATGACTCAGAATGTTGCCAAACACTTCTTTGTCATCACGCCTCTTCTTCTCGCTCTCAGTTGAGACGACATAAGTTGGAACTGAGGTATTTTCAGTGCTATGCTCCCTCTTGAACTGAAGAGGCCGGATAGACAGTGGGTTTCTCTGAGTTCTACCGGCGATTCTCGGGATAGTATAGGGTTGGGCAGCAAGCCAGTGACTAGCAGTAAAGAATGTTGCTCTCGCATGGCGATTTGGTCAGATGAAGGGGTTGAGGGTGAAGTAGAAGACTGAGAAGCTTGGTCAGCCATGGGAACTTGGTCGAAAAAGCTAGAAAATCATTAGGGTTTTGGGAAGAAGAAGGTTTCGTATGCTGGCGTAAGGGTTTTTCAAAGTGCAAATGAGGTAAAAATATCATAGATAGGGAAGGGTTCCTATTTATAGGTTGGGCTGCAGTGGGCCCAACGCGATTTTTTCAGCGACAGGTCTCGAGAAGCTCAAAAGGCCCGTCGTTCGAACTTCCTTCATTTATGAAATTTCAGAAAAGCATCCTTTCGTTTGCAAAATCATCATTGCTTTGGGATACGAAACGATTGGAATTCTCAAGTGCAAAAATAATTTTCTTTAATATTTTATTCGAATGGACGCAATATAACGATTAACGCAATGTGCTCATCAACGCAAATGCATCTTCGCAGAGGACGGGCAACAACGTATACACCCCCGCAACACACCCCTTAACTAACACATTTCTAGAGGATACCTCAACATAGTGCATTTAGCTAAGGACGGGCAAAGGACATATACGTGCGCAACACACCCCTCAGTTTCAACACATTTGAGTTGGATGAATGCAAAGCATGTCTTGCTTGGTTCAAGATGCGTCCATTATCATCTTGCATACTTGTTGTTAATTATATGAGTTTATTATTATTATGATTTTTTTTTCATCAACGCAAGTTGCTATGACTTGCAGTAATAAATTTCTCTTTATTTCTCATTCATTCACCATTTAAAGAATAACACATTAATTATAGAAAAGTTCAAATAATTAAAGACGGTGCAGAAATAAATGAAGAATCAATTCATAAATTCATGAAACGCATTAAATGCAGAAGTAAAGAAAAATTTCAAGAATTCAATAAGACAGAAATCAAAGAAAGCATTAAACATAGTCGTGAGATATGGACCGAAAGATGCATTTCTTCGAATGAGCGCAATCCACATCCCTGCAGGCGGTCCGGCTTGCCTGCCCAATGTCCTAGGGACATTGCTTCTTTTCATTGGATCCCAAGGCTTCTGAGTTGCTGGGCAACGTTCCTGGTGCTCTACTTCTTAGCTCAGATGCCAGCTAGCCCACTTGGATCTCGAAGTTTCGAATTGAAGATGCCCGCGCTTGCATTACTGCATCATTTTTGTCCATATATTATTTCAGCAGGGTCTCCAACGAGCTTCCAGAGGTGTTCGAAGATGAGAGTTGCTGGTTATGCGATTGTCTTGGTTGCCCCTAGTTTGAGTTGTGGTGAAAAGGGGGATTACCTCGACTACCACTCTGATGGTTGTTTGGCCCCCCTTGGTTTGGATTGCCACCCCAACTGAAGTTAGGATTTCCCTATTAGACACCTCGGCTTGGCCGTTTGTCTGTGGATGGTATGTGGTGGCGACCTTATGGTGGATATTATGCTTGAGTAGCAGTTTGTTGATGACGCTATTGAAAAAGTGGGAGCCTTCATCACTTATTATGGCACGTGGGGTGCAAAAATGAGTGATGATATTTCTTCGCAAGAATTTGGAGACTATCGTCGCATCGCTTGTGATGCATGATACCGCTTCAACCCATTTGGATACATAATCGACAGCCAACAGAATGTATTTGTGACCATTTGATGGTGAAAATGGTCCCCTGAAGTCTATGGCCCACACGTCGAAGAGTTCCAATTCTAATATAATATTCATTGGCATCGCATTCTTCCATGAAATGTTTCCCATGCGTTGGCACTTATCGCATCATATAGAATAGTCTCTCGCATCCTTGAATAGAGTAGCAAAAAATACTCGCTTTGTAACACTTTTGCTGCTGTGCGTTGACCTCCAAAGTGTCCACCATAAGGTGAGTCATGGCATTGGGACAATATGCGCTGATAAGCAGTTTTTGGTACACATTGACGCAAGATCTGGTCTGACCCCCTCTTGTAAAGATTTGGCTCGTCCTAAAAATAAGATTTACATTCGTGCATAAGCCGCCTCTTTTGGTGGGCTGTGTAATTTTATGGTAATTGTTCACAGACCAGATAATTGACCACATCTGTGTACCATGGTAATTCTTCAAGTTTGAACAGCTGCTCATCTGGAAAGGATGCGTTCACCTGCAACTGGTTGCGGTGTACTTTTGGATTCTCTAATCTTGATAGGTGGTCAGCAACCTAGTTCTTCGTTCCCTTGTAGTCGATGATTTCCATGTTGAATTCTTGGAGGAGGAGAACCCATCAAATTAACCTCGGCTTTGCATCTTTCTTGGTCATCAAATATTTGATTGTCGAGTGGTTGGTGCGAACGACCACTTTGAATCCTAGCAAGTAAGATCTAAATTTTTCCAACACAAAGATCACACAAGAAGTTCTTTTTCAGTGGTAGTGTAATTCGCTTGGGCAGGGTTCAATGTTCTACTCGCATATGCGATGGGGTGTAGAATTTTTTTTTCTTCTGTGCTAGCACCGCCCCCATCACATAACCGCTAGCATCGCACATTAATTCAAATGGCTTTTTCCAGTCAGGTGCGATCAACACAGGCGCAGTTATTAATGCGTTCTTCAGTATTTTGAATGCATCGAGGCATTGTGAATCAAAGTCAAACATTCTGTCAGCCTCCAGCAATGCACTCAATGGTCGAGCAATCTTTCGAAACACCTAACAACCTTCAGATTTGCTAGAGGTAGAATCTTTTCAATGGCCTCAATCTTCGCCTTATCCATCTCTAGCCCTTCCTTGGAAACTTTGTGCCCGAGCACAATACCTTCATTCACCATAAGTGGCACTTCTCCCAATTCAGCACAAGATTTATCTCTTCACATCTCTTTAATATCTTCTCCAAGTTGTTTAGACAGACTTCATACATTTGCCCGTAAACCGAGAAGTCGTCCATAAAAATTTCCACTGAATCCTCGAGATACTCAAAGAAGATAGCCATCATGCACCTCTGGAACGTGCTCGGTGCATTGCATAATCCGAACCGCATACGGTGAAAAGTAAACGTTTCGTATGGGCAGGTGAATGTAGTTTTCTTTTGGTCTTCAGAAGCAATCATTATTTGGTTGTAGCCCGCATACCCATCTAAAAAGTAGAAGTAATCATTTCCTGCTAAGCGATCTAGCATCTGGTCAATAAAAGGCAAGGGGAAATGGTCCTTCTTCGTCGCCACATTGAGCTTGTGGTAGTCCATGCAAATTCGCCAACCAGTGACAGTCCGCATTGGTATTAACTCATTGTTTGCATTTGGAACTACCATCATTCCTCCCTTCTTGGGCACGCATTGTACGGGGCTGACCCACGTGCTATCGGCAATTGAGTATATGATGCCTACGTCCAACCATTTAATTATCTCCTTTTTCACAACCTCCTTCATCGCAGGGTTCAGTCTGTGTTGAGGTTCGATAGACCCCTTTTTGGTTTTCTTCGAGATGTATCTTGTGCATGCAATATGTTGGGTTGATTCTGTTTATGTCTGCTAGCGTCCACCCTATTCCTTTTATGTACTTCTTCAGGATGCTAAGCAGCGCATTTTCTTGTTCTTCTTATAGCACAGAGAAAATTATCACTGGCAGAGTTTCATTTTGCCCCAGGAAAACATACTTCAGATAACTTGGCAAAGTTTTTAATTCCACGGTAGGTGGTTGTTCCAAGGAAGGTTTTTTTGTTTTTCTTTCTTAATTCAAATTCAATTTTTCTTTTTTGTTTTTTGTATCCATGATCAATTGCAGGTTTCGACAGATGCGATCGTATCCTCTCTTTCATCATCTTCTTCTTCTTCATTACAACTGGGTTCTTGTCAGAATCGAATAGGTCTTCATCTTTTGGATACTTCATGGCTTTAATGATGTTAAATTTGAGCTTCTTCCCATTTACACTCATTGTGATCTCTCCCTTGTAGACATCAATTTGAGCGCGACAATAGATAAAAATGGTCGTCTCAATATGATGGGCACATCTTTGTTCGCTTCGTAGTCGAGAATGATGAAGTCTGCCGGTAGAATGAATTTATCAATTGAGACCAAGACATCCTTCAACTTTCCCTCTGGGTGGACTAGGGACCTGTCCACCAGCTGGAGAGTCACTATCATGGGCGTTAGCTACCCCACATTCAACTGTTTGAAAATTGAAAGGGGCATTAAATTTCTACTGGCCCTAAGATCGTAAAGCGCTTGACCGATATATATCCTGCCAATTGAGTAGGGTATCGTGAAGCGCTTTATGGTGTTTGAATTTTGTGTTAACACCACCGTTGCGAACTTTCCTGTGCTTCTTCTCTTTGTCACCACGTCCTTAAAAAACTTAGCATATTTTGGCATTTTTTCAATCATTTCTGTGAAAGGGACGTTGATGTGTAACTGTTTTAACATTTCCATGAAGCGATGATACTGCACTTCATCATTTTGCTTTTTCTTTAAGTTTTTGTAGAAATGGTGGTAGTTGTACCTTCACGGTACCTTGTTCTATAGGCTTAGAGGTGGACGTAACTTCTGGTTCCATCGTCTCATGTTCTTCTGGTTCATCCTGTGTCAACGGGGTCTTGGATTCCATCGCAACTGGATTAGCCCTACTTGGCTCCCTCTTCTCTTCTGCTATTTTCATTCCACTTCGTAAGGTCATTACTTGACATTGCTCCTTTCCTGTGCTCCCCAGGTTGAAAGAGAGCTCAGTTGAACTCAGCAACGTTCCTTGCGGTCTATTTTTCAGCTCGCCCACAATCTGTCCCATTTGGATTTCGAGATTGCGAATTGAAGTCACCTGATTCTGGAGCACCGTCTCGTTTTTTTCTATGTACTGCTTTAATAGGCTCTCCAAGGAGGAAGATGGCGGCGCTTGTGAGCTACTGGCTTGATTTTGCGGTTCATCGTTTGTTCACGAGAAAAATCCTAGCGGCTCTTCTTTTTGTGCCATAAGTTGATAACTCTGTTGTTGATTGTTTTTCCATGCGAAGTTGGGGAGGTTACTCCACCCGAGGTTATATGTGTTAGAGAATGGATTATTCTTTACGAAGTATAATGACTGTGGGTTCCTTGGACATTCTTCCATCGAATGTGATTCTTCATAAGAGGCACAACTTGTGTTCGCCTAATCAATTGCGTTGACCTGCCCTCTTTGTGTTCCAACACTATTGATTGTGATGCCTTGTAGTAGATTGATCATCACATTCATTTGATTCTGTAGAGATGTGGTGGCCCCATTGTTTACATCACCTTCTCGATTTTTTATTCATTGATTGCTTTCCTCCAATCTTTATGATTCTTTGATATGCGATCAAGAATATTTTTAGCCTCATCATACGTTTTGTCAAGCAGACCACCAGCTGCTGCCGCATTGGTAGCTGTCTACGATCCAGGGTTTAAATCGTGATAAAATATCTTCATCTGGACACAGTTGTTGGGATTGGTGTCCTAATTCTCCTAGAGTCTCGTTGTTTTGTAAAGATACACATTGTTCAATGAATAAAATAAGTGTTATTTAATTCTAGCATTTACTCATATCCAATAAAAAAAACTCCTTGGTTATCTTATGTGAACTTAAGCATATATATGTGATATACAAGTGGATCATGCCTTAAGTGATAACCTAAATCGGTCTGTAATATAAGGATTAAGGTGGGATACCTGATCCTGGTGATACTACGGATATGGCCTGCTTTGTAGAGGTTTGCAAGTGTTGTAAACTACTACAGATGGTTGGTCCTGACCATTCGTGTGGAGACATGGAGTAAGGGTGTCCTATACAAAGAGTTTGTATAAGACCTAGACCACGAGATGACTAGACTCTGTATATGACGCCGTTGATACTAGAGACATACATCTCACCTAAACGACCATAGGTGGCATGACCTCAATCCTGAGTGTTTTGGGAACATCTGCCTTTGAGGGCGGCCCTTTGATTAGTATGGGTGAGAGTGGCTAGATTGTCAACTCAACATATCTACCTTTTTAAGGACTTGTCTGATCTAGGAGCTAGGAACTCACTCCACAAGATGGAATTCACTTTTTTCCCGAAGCAGGGATAAGTAGAGAGATTGCTCCCTTAAGGGCTGATTCCGGGACTTGAATATAGTGGCCACACCTTCTCTTTGGAAGAGAAGACTCGGTCAAAGTAGGACTATGATTTATGTTCATTAGAAGGATCAATGGTACTTAAGAGTTATCTGTGAAGGGTATCGCACTGCTGATTGGTTAAGATGGAGACGTAATATATCTGTAGTGAGGAGAGTTCAACTGTTGATCTTTACTGGAGTGCCTGACAATTAACGAATGGTGGATCTCGTGACTAAGAGTTTAGTCAGTTATTCATGTACCGTTGGACCTTCGGATCTACAGGTCCATGAGGTCCCCTTGGTAACTTGGATTCTATTGAGGATTAGTTCTTGCTGTTGATTTTAAACGTTCAAATTGACAAGAGATATTTTGATTATATACGATATAATCGGTATGATGTATAAGATCTAGTGGAGGATTGATGTAAATGAGATTTACATTAAGTTACATGGAATAGAAAAAGAACTATGGTTTATATGTTTCATGAGATGAAATATTAAAACTATATTTTATAAATATAGTAAGATAAATTGGTTATCATTTATGTTTATAATAATATTAATTTTAGATAATTAATACTTTTTCTTTTAAATAACCAAAGTAGTGGATGGTTATTGGATCATGGTAACCGTGAGTTTAAAAGGAAAGTGGTTTCTGTTGGATTTTATGTCCTAAAACTCATAGTTTTTAATATCATATTCTTGTTCAATAAAATTGTTATTGAAAATCTTTAGTAAATTTAAATTCTATATTCATAAATCCAATAAACTAAGGATATGCGGCTAATAAGTTTAAGTTTGAACTTTATGTAGTGACATAAATGTGGATCAAGTTCAAATATATAGTCAAAATGGTCTATAGTATATGAATAAGGTTGGGCACCTTATTCTGGGGACACTATGGATACGGCCCATATTATAGTTAGTAAAAACGATGTGATCCTAAACTGTTCATGTGGAGACATAAAAATGGGGGCATCCTATGTAAAGAGTTTACATAAGACTGAACCATAAAATAGTCACTTTTTATGTTCTAAATGTCGTTTAATGTATAAAACTGACTATTTCGTTAATTGATGACCTAGGTAACTTAATCTTAATCCTGAGTTAACTATGAACTCCTGTTCACTTGGAATTATCCTTAGATCTGCATAGGTGAGGGCAGCTCATTATCGTTGGCCCAATAAGCCTCCCATTTCAAGGGTAAGATCAGGTGGATAGTTGGGAACATAAGGTGTAAGACGGAATTCACTCCTACCCGTTGTAGGGATAGTAGATAGGTTGTTCCCTTTAGTACTGAATCCAGATCTTGAACAAGGGGCCCCACCCTCTCCTTGGCCAGATAGGGGTTCGGTTTATAGGTTGGACCTTAAACTAATTATTCATTAAGGATCAGTGGAACTTAAGGAATAAGATGTAGTTTCGGGGGTAAAATGGTTTTTATGACCCAGCCGAGATTATGAACAACCTATGAAGGATTAACTTACTAATCATGGTTATATCATATGGACATAAATATATCTATAGTGAAAGGAGTGCAACTACGGGACTATAGTGGAATGACCGTGAGTTAATGAATGTTGATTAGCTCCATCTGAAGAGTTTAGCTAGCTAATCTCGGATCGTTGGAGCCCATGATCTATAGGTCCATTAGGCTCCCCTACTAGCTCATATGGAATAAAATTATAATAGTATGATAGAATAATTCGAATTGTTCAAATTAGGTGAAAAGAGAGAAACTGACTAGTATATGTAATATAGTGATCGGTTTTTTAGTTTAGAGATACAGCTTTAATATTTAAATGTGATTTAAATATCAAGAATATGAATACGTTCATATTCGGAAGCTCAAAAATAATGGAAATGGTCAAAGATGTAAAAAGTCAAAGAGTTGACTTTTGACTTTGAAAAGTCAAACTTTGACCGACCTTATATTCAAATGTGATTTGAATTTCGAGAAAATGAATGCGGATTCATGCTCGGGAGGTCAAAATTAGTCAACACGGAAAAAATCATAAAAAGTCAAAATGTTGACTTTTCGGTCAAAGTTTGACTTTGACCAAATGACTATTTTGCCCTTTGACTAAAGTTAGTGGGAAAATCCAAACTTTTGTTGGATAATTCCACTAACAAAATAGTGGGCTAGGTGTTGGCTTATAGTGGAGACATTAAGCCCACTTAGATAGTGGATTCTAGGTGTTGGGTTTTTATGAAGTTGTTTCATGCAATTTTGCATGGCCTTTTCTATAAATATGGGCTTGTGAATTTTGGATTAAAAACTTTTGGACATTTTGCAAAAAATAGTTTTTAAAAATTGGGCTGAAAAAACCAAAACCCAACCCAAAATTCATTCTTCTATTTCCATCTCTTTCTCTCTCTCGGGTTCTTCATCCATCGGGTCCCACAACCCGGTTCTGAGTCCAGAGGATAGTAGGTCAGCTCTAGTGGTTGTCCGGTTCATGTTCGAGTGGAGATAGAGGAGTTTCGGGAGCTTCAAAGGTAATATTTCAAAATTACCCTAATTAATTGCAATTAGAGTAAAATTGATTCTCATTTCCACTGCGCATGCCTACTTTTCCATCATGTGGTATCAGAGCATGTTTTAATTTTACTCAATTGCATGTGGTGGGTATCAATTTATTAGATAAAATTGAGATTGGAAACTAAAATGGTTTTTAGGTTTTGGCAATTAAATTAAGTTTTTTTTGTAGTATTAATTTGTAATTGCTCACATGTTTATGAGCATTAATGTGTGAAAAAGGGTCTGTAAATTTGCTAGAGTCATTAGAGTTGAAATTAGGATGTAATTGCTCGGTTCCGGGAAAAAGGACAGCTTCAAAATGAAAAAAAGCTCACAGAAATTTTGGCTCCCAGACCCGACTCGAAGAGATCCGCCGCTCCACGATTCCTCCGCTGCGCCCGCTCCAACTGTCGACCCGACCCGCCCGCTTCCGTTGACTGCGCCAGCAAACTAAATGGTCCAGTTGAGCCGGTTTGACTGGTTCAACCTGTTTTTTAGGTTGGTTCGAGTGTTTGAAGCTGGTTCGAGAGCGGTTTTTTGTACTACACCAAATTATTATTGTAATAATTTAGTTGTTAGCTTAATTTAAGAGCCAAAACCAATCCATTTTAGGGTGTTTAATTAATTATGCATGTTGATGTATGTTTTAATTAAATTTTGAATCTTGTTGTGCATATAGTATGCCATATAGATTTAAAATCCCACCATAGGTAAACATGTACATGCATTTGATATATGTTATAATTGTTATAATGTATATAGTATGCATGTTAAGTTTTTTTTAATATAAAGTGTTATATTAAAGCATGATCATAAGTATGAATGTATGTTATAGATGTATGATTCTAGGGTTATAATGGTTATAATTTTATTTTATAATTGTTATAAAATAACCTAGACTTTAAAATCTATAACAAAGGTAAAAGTTGCATGCTCACCTAGGATTAAATTGGTGCAATTTCAATCGGCTTTTCTAAAGAGTTAGAATAGGTCGATTACTTGTTAAACAAAGAGTTATTTACTTACCCGGGGAGATCTTGTCTAAGGTTGGGGGTTCTTAAGATGACGGTTTACGGAACACCTCCTACCTGGAGATCAAACTGGCGTCTAAGTCAAATAACCCTAGTTTTAATGAGCATGCGTGAGAGATGTGAGGTAATAAAATTTGTTTATCACCTAGACATCATAGGTTAAAATCCAGTATAAGAGTTATACATGGATCTATCACCTAGACTTAGGATATGTTTAATTTAGCCGAAATATATCTCTAAGTATTTTTAATATATACCCTAAACCATTATAGAACACTTCAGCTAGAGAGAAGTAGCGTACTTTTAGCTCTAGCGTCCCTAAGAGTTCACATCGTGAGGTCCATGCAGGGCTTTGGGCCGTGCTTAGGAGCGGACTCCCTTCGGAGAGTGTATAAGTGGGTGAGGGGTATGTAACAACATATCCCACGGTCTCTTCCATTAGGTCGCACCATGAGATTCCTATAATTGCCTGCATGTCTGCCCTGGAGCGACCTTTCCCTTCGGAGGGTTGTATTATAGGATTCGGAAATACCACGAACTCCAAATCTGGATAGGCTCTCTTAGATCAGTTTTCATATTGACTTTCCACTTTTGGGAGCATGTTGATTCTGGTTTCTGAAATCCAAAAATGGAAGGTTACACTTACAAGAATTACTAAGATGTTAGTATATTCTCGACCAAAGTAGCGATAACTAAAGTGCTATAAGAATAAAGAGTTATTCTGGGGTTAGCATCTAGTCAAGATTGTCTTGGTTCAAAAGAGGAATAATCGACTGCCCTTCGGTGGAGGTTACTCTAAAGCTTTTGAAATATCGTTGCAAAATATAATAATGAAGGGTACATTATTAGTTTTTTTTTTTTGCTAAACTTGATTGGATTTAAAAGATGAATGTTTTTAACTAAAAAGGATATGTTTATCTTTTCAACATGAATAGCTCGATAATTCAACTCTTAGCTTCCGAGAAACTAAATGCGATAATTATTCGGCATGGAAATCAAATCTAAACACAATACTGGTAGTTGATGATCTAAGATTTGTCTTAACTGAGGAATGTCCTCAAGCCCCAGCCTCAAATGCTAACCGAACTGTTCGGGAAGCATACGATCGATGGGTCAAAGCCAATGAAAAGGCCCGTGTTTACATTCTTGCCAGCATGTCTGATGTTTTGGCAAAGAAACATGAATCCTTAGCTACGGCTAAAGAGATAATAGATTCATTAAGAGAAATGTTTGGGCAACCATCATGGTCCCTTAGACACGGGGCAATTAAGCACATTTACAACGAAGCGGATGAAGGAGGGGACCTCTGTTAGAGAACATGTCCTGGACATGATGATGCACTTCAATATCGCTGAAGTAAATGGTGGACCCATTGATGAGGCTAATTAGGTTAGCTTTATCTTACAATCTCTTCCGAAGAGTTTTATACCTTTTCAGACAAATGCTTTAAATAAGATAGAATTTAACCTCACTACCCTTCTTAACGAGCTCCAGTGATTCCAAAACCTTACTTTAGGTAAGGGGAAGGAAGTGGAAGCAAATGTTGCTACCACTAAGAAAAAATTTATAAGAGGATCGTCCTCTAAAAATAAAGCTGGACCCTCTAAAGCTCAAATGAAAAAGAAGGGAAAAGGGCAGGCTCCTAAGATAAGAAAGGGAAAGAAGGATATAGATAAAGGAAAATGTTTCCACTGTAACCAAAATGGGCATTGTAAGAGAAATTGTCCGAAGTACCTTGCAGAGAAGAAAGCTGAGAAAACGGTACAAGGTAAATATTATTTACTGGTCGTTGAAACATAATTAGTGGAATATGATACTTCAACCTAGATACTAGATTCAGGAGTCACTAATCATATTTATTTCTTGTTTCAGGAAACTAGTTCTTGGAAAAAGCTTGAAAAAGGTGAGATAACCCTCAAAGTTGGAACAAGAGAGGTTGTCTCAGTTGAAGTAGTGGGAGATTTGATGTTGTTTTTTGAAGATAGATATCTATTACTTAAAAATGTTTTGTATGCACCTCCTATGAAGAGGAATTTGATATCTATCGCTTGTATTATAGAACAATTATATACAATATCTTTTAATATAAATGAAGCGTTCATTTTTTGTAAAGGTATTCAAATTTGTTCTGCTACACTTGAAGACAACTTATATAAGTTAAGACCAACTAGAGTAAATTTTTTTTTAAATACTGAAATGTTTAGAACATTAGAAACTGATAATAAAAAAACAAAAGGTTTCTTCCAACGCCTATCTATGGCACTTAAGACTTGGTGACATAAATCTCAATAGGATAGGGAGATTAGTCAAGAGTGGACTTTTAAGTCAGTTAGAAGATAACTCTTTACCTCCATGTGAATCCTGTCTTGAAGGAAAGATGACCAAGAGATCTTTTACTGGAAAAGGTCTTAGAGCCAAAGTACCCTTAGAGCTCATACATTCGGACCTTTGTGGACCAATGAATGTCAAGGCTCAAGGTGGGTATTAATATTTCATCAGTTTTATTGATGATTATTCAAGACGGTCATGTTTATCTGCTTCATCACAAGTCTGATTCTCTTGAAAAGTTTAAAGAATATAAGGTTGAAGTTCAGAATGAATTAGGTAAAACAATAAAGACACTTCGATCAGATCAATGTGGAGAGTATATGGACATACGATTCCAAGACTATTTGATAGAAAACAGGATCCAGTCACACCTCTTAGCACCTAGTACGCTTCAGCAGAACGGTGTATCAGAAAGAAGAAACCGAACCCTATTAGATATGGTTCGCTCTATGATGAGCTATGCTCAATTGCCTGATTCCTTTTAGGGATATGCACTTGAATCTACTGTCCATATTTTGAACAATGTTTCCTCTAAAAGTGTTTCAGAAATACCTTATGAGCTATGAAAAGGGCGTAAAAGTAGTTTACGTCACTTTAGAATTTGGGATTGCCCAGCACATGTATTGGTACAAAATCCCAAGAAATTGGAACATTGTTCAAAATTATGCCTATTTGTAGGTTATCCAAAGGAAACAAAGGGTGGTCTGTTTTATCATCCTCAAGAGAATAAGGTATTTGTGTCGATAAATGCCACATTCTTAGATGAAGACCACATA
Organism: Benincasa hispida; assembly: GCF_027475165.1. Taxonomy (NCBI): domain Eukaryota; kingdom Viridiplantae; phylum Streptophyta; class Magnoliopsida; order Cucurbitales; family Cucurbitaceae; genus Benincasa; species Benincasa hispida. The sequence goes on from NC_143485.1 coordinate 21,466,825, forward strand.
AGAAGTCATCAACCTCGCAGTAAACTAGTATTGAATGAAATTTCCAAAGACGCTACAGATAGAGCTAGTTCATCTACTAAAGTAGTAGATAAAACTAGTACATCAGGTCAGTCACATCCTTCTCAAGAGTTGAGAATGCCTCGATGTAGTGGGAGGGTTGTTCAGCAACCTGACCATTACTTAGGTTTAACAGAAACATAAGTCGTCATACATGATGACGGCATAGAGGATCCATCGACCTATAAATAGGCGATGAAAGATGTGGACCGTGATCAGTGGATCAAAGCCATGGACTTCAAAATTGAGTCTATGTACTTCAATTATGTCTGAAAACTTGTAGATCAACCAAATGATGTAAAACCAATTGGTTGTGTGTGGATCTACAAGAGAAAACGAGACCAAAGTCAGTAAAGTATAGACTTTTAAGGCTCGACTTGTGGCAAAGGGTTATACCCAGAGAGAGGGAGTAGACTATGAAGAAACTTTCTCTCCCGTTGCCATGCTTAAGTCGATTAGAATACTCTTATCCGTTGCCACCTTTTATGACTATGAAATTTGGCAAATGGATGTCAAGACAGCCTTTTTGAATGGAAATCTTGAAGAGAGTATCTATATGATTCAACCAGAGGGGTTTATAGTTCAAGGTCAAGAACAAAAGGTTTGTAAGCTTGAGAAATCCATTTATGGTTTAAAACAAGCTTCTAGATCCTGGAATATAAGGTTTGATATTGCAATCAATTCTTATGGCTTTGAATAGAATGTGGACGAGCCTTGTGTTTACTAAAAGATCGTTAATTCTGTTGTAGTGTTCTTGGTTTTATATGTCGATGATATTCTACTCATTGGGAATGATCTAGGATATCTTACTGACGTCAAGCAATGGCTAGATATACAATTCCAAATGAAAGATTTGGGAAATGCGCAGTATATTCTTAGGATCCAAATTGTTCGCAATCGCAATAATAGGACACTAGCCATGTCTCAAGCATCTTATATAAACAAAATGTTGTCTAGGTATAAAACGCAGAATTCCAAAAAGGGTCTGTTGCCTTTCAAACATGGAATTCATCTGTCAAATGAACAATGTCCTAAGACACCTCAAGAAGTTGAGGATATGAGAAATATTCTCTATGCTTCTGCTGTTGGAAGCCTGATGTATGCAATGTTATGTACTAGAACTGACATATGCTACTCAGTAGGGATCGTCAGTAGGTACCAGTCTAATCCTGGACGTGATCATTGGATTGTCGTTAAGAACATCTTAAAGTATCTCAGGAGAACTAGGGACTATATGCTCGTGTATAGTGCTAAGGATCTAATCCTTACTAGATACACTGACTCTGATTTCCAAATTGATAAAGATGCTAGAAAGACTACATCTGGATCAGTGTTCACTATTAACGGAGGAGCAGTAATGTGGAGAAGCGTAAAACAGACCTGTATAGCTGACTCCACAATGGAAGCTGAATACGTAGCTGCTTGTGAAGCACCAAAAAGAAGTAGTATGGCTGAGGAAATTCATGACAGATTTGGAAGTTGTTCCAAATATGCATCTACCTGATGACATAATTTTAATCTAAGCTACAAGTCCATGTTCTCGTTACCAGCTCCTCGGCAACGACACCATAAACTTGATGACATAAAATGCGATGATGCCATAAACTTGTAACGCATAAAATTCGATGCTTCTATTTTAAGCATGTGGACAAATATGAATATGAACGAATGAAATTTATCTTCTTATGTCATACAACGCATGGATGATTGCGATGATATGCAATACTACTTCTAGATGTAAGCGTTATTAACGATATGCTTGTAGTATGCTATGCATTGTCACAAGTTTACTTGCGTTGAAACCAAGTATAATTTTACCGCAAGTTTCTCGGAGTGATCCAAGGTTGAACATAGGGATTGTTTTAGGTTGATTGTGTTACGTTCGTGATATATGCGACCGGGGGTTTTTCAATTTACTAAAAGTGTGGTTTGTACATGCGATAAAGTAAATTGTGTAGTAAAGTAAAGATAAGCGATTAAAATGCGATAATAAAGTAAAGTGCGATAAAATAAACCTAAGCTATGATGATACAACATACAGGTGACATGATACAAGATACCGAGGTTAAGACTGACTGTGAAGATTATACAAAGGTCGTGTTATGAGGTGGCAAGGCTTATGTGCGAAGCTGAAAGAGAAAGGATAACTAATATAAACATCGCAAGTTCATTAATTGCGTTGAAGATATAAGTGTGGTTCCACTTTCCCTTGGCATACACCTCTCGGTGATCGGCCGCGTTTCCCACATCTCTGGAAGTACTTCTTGCTTTAGTTAACGCATTCTTCTAACTGTCTATCGACAGATCAGAATGGCATCTTCACTTCTGGTCTCGCAAGTGAAGATGTCGTCTAGCATGCATTAGCTAAACATCTTTATCTCTTTAGCACAGATTAAGTTACTTGTTTAATTCATATTAATCACCACAAGATTAAGAAAACATCATGAACAAAGCGATTAATGGAGGAATGGAAATAGACAGAAATGTCGAAACGAAAGTGATCATGACATTTAATTATAAAATCAATCATCTGATACATGGTTGTGAATGATTTAGACTAGGAAGATGAAATACAATTGATGAATAAGAGTTAGAAATAGATACAGAATAGTGCCAATGTCTTGACACCGATCTGGATGGAGATAGCGCCAGAGTAGATGGAGTGAATGGAAAGATGAGCTTCCCTCTCAGGCTTGCTCAACCGATAGAGTTTATCTAGGTACAGAACTTCACGATGGGGATTTGGAATGATTCGCCCTGAGACTCACCTTTCAACCTTGTCTCTTCTCTTCCCAGATCTTCTCCGATCAGCACTCAGATCAGCCTCTCTCTTAATAGCCTCGTATCAATTATCCAGTCTCAAGTATATCTTTTTAGTGAATTCTTTGAGGGTATTTATAGATGAAATCTTTGACCCTCTGACTTATGGTCCCCATTTTATTGTTATGGAAATTCCGAGAATGGTGGAATAAATATTCCTTCTGTTATGCAATCAATCTGTCGAAGATGCACAACGGTTAATTGTACACGTGTTAAAATCCTCCGTGATTACAATTTTCGCATGCACTGTCATTGCATTTGTCTATTCATTCCTTAATGATGGGCGCAATGTGACGTAGATGCGTTAATCTTTCTCTCTTGAGCCATGAACGCATACGGTGACTGGATTTCCTGTAAAACAGACTTGAAATATTCTTTTCTACTATCGCAATGGTGTTATTGGGTGTATTGACGACAATTTATAATTATTGTATTTCTTAGCCAATTTCCATACAATTGACGCAACTTTCCTTTCTTTTAACCGCAATATCTAAATAAATCAATATAAATAACTTGTATTTCTACAAGTTATCACTACCCATCACCTTGTATTGTGACAACAACAGTGCAGTTGCAAATTCAAAAAACCTCGAAGCCATAAACGAGGAAATCACATCGAACGCAAGTACCACCTTATCCAGGCAATCATACACCGTGGTGATGTTGTTGTGACCCAGATACCTTCTGAGCAAAAATTTACTGATCCTTTTACAAAAACCCTCATGGCTAAAGTTTTTTAGTGTCACCTATAGAGTTTAGGTCTACGGTGTTTGTAAACTAAGACAAGTGGGAGAACTTTTTGGTATATGCCCTAGTTTATTGTATTCATATGTAATATTAATTTCTCACAGTTAAATTCAACATCGTTTGATCCTACTAGGAGTTTTAGTCCAAGTGGGAGTTTGTTGGATTTTATGACAAAAACTCGTAGTTTGTAATATCATATTCTTGTTTAAATAAAGCTGTTATTGAAAATGTTTAGTAAATTTAAATTCTATATTCATGAATCCAATAAACTAAGGATACGAGGCTATTAAGTTTAAGTTTGAACTTTATGTAGTGACATAAATGTGGACCAAGTTCAAATATATAACCAAAATGGTCTATAGTATATGAATAAGGTTGGGCGCCTTATTTTAGGGACACTATGGATACGACCCATTTTGTAGTTAGTATAAATGATGTGATCCTAAACCGTTCATGTGGAGACATGAAAATGGAGGCATCCTATGTAAAGAGTTTACATAATACTGAACCATAAAATAGTCACTTTTTTACATTCTAAATGTCGTTTAATGAATAAAACTGACTATTTCGTTAATTGATGACTTAGGTAACTTAATCTTAATCCTGAGCTAACTATGTACTCCTTTTCACTCGAAATTATCCTTAGATCTGCATAGGTGAGGGCAACTCATTATCGCTGGCCCAATAAGCCTCCCATTTCAAGGGTAAGATCAGGTGGATAGTTGGGAACATAGGGTGCAAGACAGAATTCACTCCTACCCGTTATAGGGATAGTAGATAGGTCGTTCTCTTTAATACTGAATCCAGATCTTGAACAAGGGGCCCCACCCTCTCCTTGGCTCGAGAGGGGTTTGGTTTATAGGTTGGACCTTAAACTAATTGTTCATTAGAAGATCAGTGGAACTTAAGGAATAAGATGTAGTCTCGAGGGTAAAACGGTTTTTATGACCAAGCCGAGATTAAGAACAACCTGTAAAGGATTAACTTACTAATCATAGTTATATCACATGGACACAAATATATCTATAGTGAGAGGAGTGCAACTACGGGACTATAGTGGAATGACCGTGAGTTAACGAATGTTGATTAGCTCCATCTAAAGAGTTTAGCCAGCTAATCTCGGATCGTTGGAGCCCATGATCTATAGGTCCATTAGGTTCCCCTACTAGCTCATATGGAATAAACTTATAATAGTATGATAGAATAATTTGAATTGTTCGAATTAGATGAAGAGAGAGAAACCGATAAGTATATGTGATATAGTGGTCGGTTTTTTAGTTTAGAGATACAACATTAATATTTAAATGTGATTTAAATATCAAGAATATGAATATGTTCATATTCGGAAGCTCGAAAATAATGGAAATGGTCAAATATATAAAAAATCAAAGAGTTGACTTTTGACTTTGAAAAGTCAAACATTGACCGACCTTATATACAAATGTGATTTGAATTTCGAGAAAATGAATGCAGATTCATGCTCGGGTAGTCAAAATTAGTCAACACAGAAAAAATCATAAAAAGTCAAAATGTTGACTTTTCGGTTAAAGTTTGATTTTGACCAAATGACTATTTTGACCTTTGACTAAAGTTAGCGGGAAAATCCAAACTTTTGTTGGATAATTCCACTAACAAAATAGTGGGCTAGGTGTTGGCTTATAGTGGAGACATTAAGCCCACTTAGATAGTGGATTCTAGGTGTTGGGTTTTTATAAAGTTGTTTCATGCAACTTTGCATGGCCTTTTTCTATAAATATGGGGTTTTGAATTTGGATTAAAAACTTTTGGACATTTTTCAAAAATTAGTTTTTAAAAAATTGGGTTGAAAAAACCTAAACCCAACCCAAAATTCATTCTTCTATTTCCATCTCTTTCTCTCTCTCGAGTTCTTCATCCATCGGGTCCCATAACTCGATTCTGAGTCCAGAGGATAGTAGGTTAGCTCTTGTGGTTGTTTGATTCGTGTTCGAGCGGAGATAGAGGAGTTTCGGGAGCTACAAAGATAATATTTCAAAATTACCCTAATTAATTTATTTAGGGTTGCATGTTAATTTGTCCAATTAGAGTAAAATCGATTCTCATTTCCGCTGCGCATGCTTATTTTTCCATCAGTTTCCTATTTTGAAAAGAATTTTTTTACAAAAGTTTGAAAAGGATTTTTAGTTTTCTCTTGGCGTATAGAAACTCACGGAATTCATCAAGTAAATACGGATTTACTAAATGACGGCTGGGCGAGCTAAATGATCGTGCAGTGTTTACTAAACGATCGTATAGCTTTGCTAGACGATCGCTACCCAAGATAACGGTCGTGTAAAGTCTGTACGCGACAGACCGAGCTAAACAATAGAGCTAAACGATCGCATAGCTTTATCTAAATTATTGGGCATCGACCTATAAGATAGGTCTCCGACTTCTCCCACTTTCCCAGTCGTGTATGCGATCGTTGTTTCCTCTGTTCATCTGCCTCATACCAAGTACGAACAGAGCCCACGCTCTAGATTCTCACACCAAGAATACCAAGGTCACCTTGTTGGTGGTGTCAGACTCAACTCGACACCATCAAGGTTTTATGGAAGCCGTTCCTAGTGCTGTGGAGGTCGTTCACTGTTGCGGAGGAGTTCATGTTGCCGAGGCGATCGCGCCCGAGGAGATCATTGAGAACAAGCGCGAAGTGTTCGTGATGTGTTGCAGTCGTGTAGATCGAGTGTTCATAGTCGCTGTTGTTCGAGCGGTCATGCAACGGAGCGTGGAGACGCTACTACATTTGTGTGTAGAGTTTTACTCTCTGTCTCTTTGCATTTTACATGCTGTAATTTTTGTATGAATCGCATAACCTTTTGTTTGAAGTCGACTGTAAATGATTTGTTGATTCATGATTGTAATTTGAAATAGTCTTGCTTCCGCTGCTCACTAAAATCGAGTTCCGATTTCCTTCAACAGTCAGGTAAGCCATTGTGCGGACAATCTCGCACCAATCTCTTAAACCTCGCCCAGGTGTTGCTGAGTGATTCGTCAATTTCCTATTCAAAATTTGTAATCAACTTCCTTCTTCTTGCATTCTCGGTAGGCGGGAAGTATTTTGTCATGAACTTTTCTAAAACTTGTTCCCACAAGATTAGCTTTCCTAGTTTGAGAGAATATGCCCATTTCCTTGCTTGATCGCATAACGAAAATGAACTTCTTCAGCTGAGACGTTTGAGAACACAAAAGTGTTACAGATTTCAATGGAACTCTGGAGATGGGTGTGTGGATCCTCGCCATACCTTCCACCAAACTATTCGATCATCTGAATCATTTGCAACATAACCGGCTTCATCTCAAACCTCGATCCGTCCAAAGCGGGCCTCATAATTCCTGGGGAGAAATGATAGAGGTTGGGTGATGCATAGTCCCAGATGGATCTATTGCAATCATTCGCCAGGAGAATGGGGTTTGCCATGATGTTGTTCGTGTTTGCTGCTCTTTCTTCTAGTTGTTCTGCCATATTGGGATTTCTCTCTTGTTGTTGTTGATGGTTGTTTCTTCGTCTTCTTCAAAACGTTCTTTCGATCTCTAGGTCGTAGTTGGGTTCAGAACGTGTCCTTCGCTCATACGACACCCACTTCTTCCCTTACCAAAATAATGGTAGTGCGTAGAGGTCGAAAGCTGCAAAGAAAATCAAAAAGTTACTGTTAGCGCAATATGTAATACCATAGTCCCCAGCAATGGCACCAAAAACTTGATGCGTTGTAAATGTGATGCAAATATGATATGAGTTGTGATGATATGTTATGTATTGCCCATGCAAGTTTTCTAATAAGATCCAAGTATAAATCTCACTAGGTTTCCTGGTAAGTCCAGGGTCAAACACAGGGACTACTGAATTACTATGCGACAGTAAATTTGATTCCTTTGCGGTGGCAAAAACAAATAAGTTGGATGGTGTTTTGTTTAAGTATATTTCCTATGCGATGGATTCGAGTAAAGAGTTGATGAAATCGTGAATTACAATAAGTATGCGATGAACGGGTTGAGAAGGGATTTAGCTAACACTTTCTAAGATTGCGTTCAAGTTATGCGATCATGCTACACACACATAACAACATGTCATCTCTCAATGCAAATGCTATAGTTCCTATTTCTAGGACGCATGTGATGTATACGATTTACACTTTATGCGATCATGCTACACATACATAACAACATGCAAGTTATGCGATTATGTCTAAGTCTCTATTCTTGTCTATGTGATGATGAATGATGCACACATACACAAGGTGATCGCATACTATCATATCCTATTTCTAGGGTGCATGGGATGCATAATAGCAAACAAAACTTATATTTAAGTTTCTATCTCTTGCTTATGCGATTCTAATTTGACTCTCTCAAGCCTAGATTCTGATATGTCTCTCTCAAGTCTAGGTTCTTTCTTTAGACTACTCTCTCAAGTATCTCTAAAGGGTGAATGACAAATACATAAGACAAGATGATCACATAAAGTGTAAATCTTAGGTCATGCTAGCTAAGTACTTCTCTACCAATTTGGATATTTAGCTACTCATACAAAGTAAGGAGAGATTGAACATAAGTTAAAATGAGATTTACATTGTTTATAAATTAAATGCATAATACAGAATAACAATAGAAAGTAGAGATAAGAAGCCTAGTAGCAATGTCTTGCTTCCCGTGGCCTTTTACACTATCTTTCACTCCAAATCTGCCCAGATGAATATCCTTACTTTCGCAAGTGTTGGCCCTCTCTCCTTTTGTAGTGCCTGGCAATCTTTCGATCTACCCTGGAATGGTCTCTCGGCGTCTTCAGCTCTTCGCTCGCCTCCATCTTCTAAGTATAAGAATAATTATGAACAAACTGATTGCTACCTATTTTGTATATGATCTAACTTCTTCTATATGGCAAACTTGTTAACCCCTTTACAATGGTGACCTCTGGTATTTATAGAGCTCAAGGTGAAGAGGCTTTTCTCTCTAATGATTGCAATGATGGGTGGTCATTAAATCTTCTGCTCTGATGCACTGATTAATGTTAACCAAAAGTTAAGTGTACTTGCTACAATGTGTTGCTAACGGCTTGTCAACTAAATTTGGATTCGACCGTCATCAGCTTTCTGTCCTATCATGATTTATTATGCTATCACCTTGATGCGCAGTCTTTATGCGGCTACCTTCTTAAACAACTTCTCGCGAACGCATACGATCGCATGACTTTGCGATCACAATCTTTCAATGCACGCAGACGCCTAATTCCTTGGATCGCAATTTTACTTGCGCCAATGCATTTTTCCTACACAAAATAAGTAAATTAGCTGCTTTTATGTGATGGCCGCATGCAATCACAATATTCTCAGTTTAACGCCTTTGGACATGATTTTGTATATTTTTACTGTCACATTCCCTCATTGTTTTACTTATTTGCACTGTAATAATGTGCATTTCTACCCGTTATCATCCTCCCACTACATCGAGGTACTCTCAACTTTTTGAGTAAGATGCAACTGATCTGTTTAAGCAACTCTTGTTTACAGTGTTAGTTCAATAACTTTTTATTGATTTGTGCAAGTTTTTATGGAAACAAATAATATAAGGTGATCTGGAACAAAATTCCAATGATGTTGAGAAACTAATTTAAGGTAATTAGAAAGTTTTTCATTAGATTTCATGTTCGATCAAATAGACCTAGAAATCTTAAACTTTCTATACTTCGATCCAATCGAAGTATTTTGGTTTTATTTTACCTAACAAGTTTTGTACACTTTGAACATTTCAAGTGTTCTAAACTTATCATTTAGGTTAAATAACTACTTGCCTTAATTGATTTCTAGCCGTTTAAAATATATGAATACTTACAAATGGCTTTTAACTAGGTTGGTTCTTTAACAGAAGTTTCTATGAGATAGAACAAACATAATTTTCGAAAATAAACATTTCATTTACAACAAAAATATATACAATTTACTCTTTACAAGATAACAAAACAAATAAGATAATCTTCAGCCAGCAACATTTCCCACTGGTTAAGCTGAGCAAGTAGTCCTCAGGAATTAGTTTGCCTGTTGTGCTTTCTCTACTCATTTCTCAGCAAGGTACCGAGAGCTATTCCTCTTCCAGTTCCCTTTCTTGTTGCAGTTGACACACTTTTCTTTGTCTGCAGCGTTATTCTTGCCTTGTCTCCCACCAGGTTTCTTCTTCTCTTTCTCTTTACTCTTCTTAAACGGAATACTCTTACTCTATGAAAAGGAAACAACTGTTGGGTTTTATGCTCTAAAACTCATGGTATATAAACAATGGAGCTTATTCTAGTAATTCAATAAAGGTGTTATTGAATAGATCTATTGATTGAATAGAAATCTAATAAACCAGAAAGTTCCTTGACTATTGGATGAGTACTTGAACTTTATGTGGAGAGATAAGGGTGGATCAGGTTCGAGTAAATAGTCAAAATGATCTATAGTATATGGATAAGCTTGGGTACCTTATTCTGGTAACACTAGTGGATACGACCTGCTCTGTAGTTATTACAAGGAGTTATAAAGTGCTACAAACGAAGTGATCCTAATTCGTTCATGTTGGACATGAGGAGTAGGTGTGTCCTTGTGCAAAAGAGTTTGTACAAGATCAGACCACAAAATGAGTCACTCTTACTTTATAACGTTGTTTACTATTTAAGACTGACTATTTCAAAGCAATGACCTAAGTAACTTGACCTTAATCCTGAGCTAACTATGAACTTTATTTATTCGGGATTACCCTTAGATTTGCATAAGGGAGGGTTGGCACAACAGCGCCGGCTCAATATGATTGCCATTTCAGGGGTGCAGGAGGGAATTCACTCCTACCCACTTTAGGGAGAGTAGAGAGGTTGTTCCCTTAATTGCTGATTCTCGGGCTTGAAAAAGGGATCCTGCCCTCACATTTGGTATGAGAGGGACACGGTTTTGTGATTGGATCACAAAACAATTGTTCATTAAGGGATCAGTGGAGACTTAAGGAACAAGAGGTCATTTCGGGGGTAAAACAGAGATTTGACCCAGCCGTTATTACGAACAACCTATGAAGGGTTAACTTACTAATCATGGTTATATCGAGTGGACATAATATATCTATAGTGAGGGGAGTTCAACTATGAGCTTTAGTGGAATGACCCATTAGTTAACAAATGGGGGTTAGATCAGTCTAATGAGTTTAGCCAATTAATCTCGGATTGTTGGAGCCCATGATCTATAGTTCCATGAGGTCCCCCTACAGCTCGAAAATGGATTAGCTCTAGAGTAGTGTGATAAGTTAAATTGAAACATTCAAATTAGAATCAAACAGAATTGGAGAAAATATATTTAAATATGATTTAAATATATGAAGATGAATTTGTGTTAAAATTAATTTAATATTGGATATTAAATTAATTAGAATTATATAAATTGTTTAAATAATTATTTATTAATTTTATTAGAAAATTAATTTATGAAATTAATTTTTAAAATTAATAAATTTTGATTTTAGAAATAAAATATGATTTTAAAATCAAAATAGATTCTAGAAATTGAAAAATTACACAAAATTAAAAATGGGTTTTTCATCTTTAATTAGCTTACAAAGAACCCACCTCCTCCTTTGATTTACTCCAATGAGCTACATCCCATGCAGTACTTCTCTTTTCATTTTGAGTCCTATAACTCAATCTAGAGCACCAAGAGGATAGTAGGGAAGATCTTGTGGTGGTCTACACAAGGATTTGGAGGATTTAGCAGCTAGAAAATGGAGATTTTGATGTTTCGGCCAAGGTATGTTCATGAAACCCATTATACTCTGGTTTAGCATATTTCTTTTCAACCAAAATTAATGACTTAGAGTGCTTATTGATAACTTGTATAAATAAAAGTTATTTATACTATTTTATTTAGATATTGTGGCTAAAATAAAGAAAACTTGGCTAAGAAATGCGAAAATTATGAAATGTCGTCAATACACCCACTAACACCATTGCGATGGTAGAATAAAATGTTTCAGTTTCAGTTTTGTAGGAAATCAGTCACCGCATGCGTTCATGGTTCAAAAGCAAAATGAACAACGCATCTACGTCGCATTGCGCCCATCAATTGAGAACGAAGAGATGATCAACGCAATGACGGTGCATGTGACAATCGATCAAGAGCTCTAGCTATCAACGCAATTTCACCCGCATGCGGTAATCCAAAATAACACCGCATGCGGCGATAGATCGAACATGTAAAGAGCAATGCATTTGCGGAAGATTCAGATAAATGTATAGCTTTTAGTTGTGCATTTCTGACGGATTGATTGCGTAACAAAAGGAATTTTCCATTCTGCCATTTCATGAACTACCATAACTATACAGTGGGGACCATAAATTCAAAGAGCCACGACCTTGCCTATAAATAGCTTCTTCAAATTCATTGAACAAGATATACACATACAGATACAGATAATGGTACATACATCTATACATAGAGACGTGCATATACTGATTCTGAGAGAGAGGCTGATCTGAAACGACTGTCCAGAGTAGATCCAAAAGAACCACAAGACAAGGCCGAGAGGTGAGTCTCCGAACAGAGAGTTATTTCGATTTTAAACGAAATTTGAAATGCTGAATGTTTCTATCTTAGGCATACGCATAGCGATATATGATGTATGAAACAAGTCTATGTCTTAAACTTGTTGTGACATAGATTCTATGCAATGATATGTGATACTACTTCTAGATATGCGTTATTAACAATGTTCTTGTAGTATGTGATAATTTGTAGAAATACAAGTTATTTATGCTACCTTATCTAGATATTGTGGCCAAAAGAGAAGAAATATACGTTGATTGTATGAAAATTAGCTCAGAAATACAATAAATATAAATTAACGCAATTACACCCACTATAATCATCAAGATGGTAGAAGAGGATATTTTTACTCTGTTTTGCAGGAAACCAAGTCATCGCTTGCGATCAAGGTTCAATGAGAAACTAAACAACGCATCTCTATTACATTGCACCCGTCAATTAACAATGAATAAATGATTAACGCAATGATGGCACAATGCGATAGTCGATCTCGAGCTGAATTTCAACCGCATGCGGTAATAAAAATAACACCGCATGCGAGCAACCGATCAAAAGATGCAGCTGAGCAATGCAAAGGCGGAGGATTGTGACACGTGTACAACTAACCGTTGTGCAGATTTGACGATCTGATTGCATAACAGAAGGATTATTTATTCCTCCATCTTCAAAATTTCCATAACGAGAAGTGGAGTCCACAAGCCAAGAGTCAAAGCTTTTCACCTATAAATACCCCCATAGAATTCAAAGAAAGATATACTTTAGACGGGTATAATTGATACGAGGGCTAATTGTTGGTGAATTACTGAGAGAGAGGCTGAGCTGAGTACTGATCGGAAGAAATCTGGGAAGAGAAGAGACAAGGCTGAGAGGTGAATCTCAGTGCTATTCTGCCAGATCCCCGCCGCGAAGCTCTATACTCAAATCCTTACAACCGGTTGAGCAAGCCTGAGAGGGAAGCTCATCCGTCCGCACGATCCATCCACATTGGCAAGCAAATCTCCATCTAGATCGGCGCCAAGACATTGGCGTTTATTTGTATTTGTTTTTAACTCTATTCATCACTGTATTTCATCTTCTTAATATCTTCATTCACAAATCATGTATCAGACGCTCAATAGAAATATTGAATGTCTCGATCGTTTTCATATCCCCTTCTCTGTCTATTTTCGTTCCTCCGTTAATCGTTTTCTTCAAAAAGTCTTCTTAATCCCTTGGTAATTAATATGAATTAAACAAGTAACTTACTCTGTGCTAAAGAAATAAGAATGTTTAGCTAAAGCATGCTAGACAGCATCTTCACTTATGAGAGCAGAAGTGAAGATGCCATTCTAATCTGTCGAGAGAAGGTTAGAAGAATGTGTTAACTAAAGCAAGAAGTACTTCTAGAGATAGAAGCAACCTTGCATTCATTACGTTTGTCCCTGTTTCACTATAGAGATGTGGGAGCGCGGTCGATTACCGAGAGGTGTACGTCAAGGGAAAAGTGGAACCGTATTTATATCTTTAATGCAATTAAGGAACCTGTGATGTTTGTACTAATTATCTTTTCTCTTTCTGCTTCTTACATAAGACTTGTCACTGCATTACACGATCTTTGCATAATCTTCACAGCCAGCCTTGACCTCAGTATCTTGTATCATGAAACCTGTATCTTGTATCATCTTAGCTTAGATTTACTTTAATGCAAATTACTTTAACACAATTTATTTTATTATCGCATCTTTACCGCTTTACTTTACTTTGTCGCATGTTTATATTCTTGTACACAACAACTTTTATTAATTGGAAAACCTCCTGGTCGCATGTATCACAAACATAACGCAATAACCTCAAACAGTCCCTGTGTTCGACCTCGAATCACACCGAGAAACTTGCGGTGAAATTATACTTGGTTTCAACGCAAGGAAACTTGTGACAACGAACAGAATACTACAAGAACATTGTTAATTAACGCATATCTAAAGTAGTATCATATGGATTTGTATCTTGCGTGCATCTATTATGTGCCTAAGATAGAAACATTCGTTCATCAATTTTGTCGTAACAAGTTTACGGCGCCGTTGTCGGGGAACTGGTTATGGAGACATGAACTTCCATCGTATGCATCCATGCGTTGTATGACATAGGATAAATTTCTAAGTAACAATATATTGTGCGTTGTCACAAGTTTCCTTGCATTGAAACCAAGTATAGTTTCACCGCAAGTTTCTCGGTGTGATCTGAGGTCGAACATAGGGATTGTTTGAGGTTATTGCGTTATGTTTGTGATACATGTGACCAAAGGTTTTTCCATTTATAAAATTTTTTGTGTACAAGAATATAAACATGCGATAAAGTAAATTAAAGTGGTAAAAATGCGATAATAACATAAATTGCATTAAAGTAAATTGCGATAAAGTAAATCTAATCTAAGATGATACAAGATATAGGTTTCATTACAAGATACTGAGGAGGCTAGCAGATCGTGTAATGACAAGTCTGAGGTCAAGGCTAGCTGTGAAGATTATGTAAAGATCGTGTAATGCGTTGACAAGTCTTATGTAGGAAACAGAAACAGAAAAGATAATTAATACAAACATCGCAAGTTTCTTAATTGTGTAAAGGTATAAGTACTGTTCCGCTTTTCCCTTGGCGTACACCTCTCGGTGATCGGCCACGTTCCCACATCTCTGTGGTGAAATAGAGACGAACGTAATGAATGCAAGATTGCTTCCATCTCTGGAAGTACTATTTGCTTTAGTTAAGGCATTCTTCTAATCTTCTCTCGATAAATCAAAATGGCATCTTCACTTCTTCTCTCACAAGTGAAGATGTCGTCTAGTATGCTTTAGCTAAACATCTTTATTTCTTTAGCACAGATTAAGTTAATTTTTTAATTCATATTAATCACCAAGGTATTAAGAAGACATCATGGAGAAAATGATCTAGCGAGGAACGGAAATAGACAGAAAAGGGGATATGAAAACGATCGAGACATTCAATATTTCTATTTAGCGTCTGATACATGATTTGTGAGTGGTGAGATTAAGAGAATGAAATACAGTGATGAATAGAGTTAGAAACAAATACAAATAAACGTCAATGTCTTGGTGCCGATCTGGATGGAGATTTGCTTGCCAATGTGAATGGATCATGCAGAAGGATGAGCTTCCCTCTCAAGCTTGCTCAACCGGTAGCAGGATCTAAGCACAGAGCTTCACGGCGGGGATCTGGCAGATTCGCACTGAGACTCACCTCTCGGCCTTATCTCTTTTCTTCCCGAATTTCTTCCAATCAGTACTCAGCTCAGCCTTTCTCTCAATAATCCAACAGCAATTAGCCTTCGTATCAATTATTCCCATATCAAGTATATATTCTTTGAATTCAATGGGGGTATTTATAGGTGAAAAGCTTTGACTCTTGGCTTATGGTCCCCACTTCTTGTTATGACAATTTCGAAGATGGAAGAGTAAATATTCCTTCTATTATGCAATTTGACCGTCAAAACTGCACAACAGTTAGTTGTACACTTGTCGCAATCCTCCGCCTTTGCATTGCTCAGCTGCATCTTTCGATCAGTTGCTCGCATGTGGTGTTATTTTT
Source organism: Benincasa hispida (assembly GCF_027475165.1). Taxonomy (NCBI): domain Eukaryota; kingdom Viridiplantae; phylum Streptophyta; class Magnoliopsida; order Cucurbitales; family Cucurbitaceae; genus Benincasa; species Benincasa hispida. Next base: position 21,482,604 of record NC_143485.1, read on the forward strand.
ATTACTGCATGCGATTGAAAGTCCGCTTGCGATCAACTGTCGTATTGCATCGTCATTGCGTTAATCGTCTCTTCATTGTGGTTTGATGGGCGCAATGTGGTAGAGATGCGTTGTTCAGTTTCTCGTTGAGCCTTGACCGCAAACAGTGACTTGGTTTCCTGCAAAACAGAGCAAAAATATCCTCTTCTACCATGTTGACAATGTTAGTGGGTGTAATTGCGATAATTTATATTTATTGTATTTCTGAGCTAATTTTCATACAATCAACGCATATTTACTCTCTTTTGGCCGCAATATCTGAATAAGGCAGCATAAATAACTTGTATTTCTACAAGTTATCACCGATCCTCATAGTTGAAGCTCTGTGCGAAGGTCAATTCTACTGGGAAAGCAAGCCTGAGAGGGAAGCTTTCCTCTCCACCACTTCCACATGTCAACAAGCATAATCTCCGATCGGGATCTGTGTCAAAACGTTGACAGTCTTTTTGTATTTGTATCTAATCTCTATTTCATCATCTGTATTCATCTTCTCTAATCTTTCATTCACAACATGTATCAAATGCTTAATTTTAGAATTAAATGTTATGATAATCACCATTGTCATCTCTCTGTCTCTTCCCGTACATCCATAATCCATTTTATCCATGATATGTTCTTAATCCTATGAGTAAATAGCAAGAATTAAGCGAGAGAGTTAATTTATGTTAAGGAAATAATTAAGTTTAGCTAAAGCATGCTCGACGACATCTTCACCTGTGAGAGCAGAAGTGAAGATGTTATTCTGCCTATCGAGAGAAGGTTGGAAGATTGTGTTAACTAAAGCAAGAAGTATTTCCAGAGATGGAAATAACCTTGCATTCATCACGTTCATCCCTGTTTCACCATAGAGATATGGGGATGCGGCCGATCACCGAGAGGTGTACGCCAAGGAAAAGTGAAACCTTAGTTTCATCTTTAACGCAATTGACAAACTTGCGATGTTTTTACTATTTACTCTTTCTCTTTCTGCTTCGTTCATAAGACTTGCCATCGCATATATTAATTCTTTGTACAACTTCACAGTCAATTCTCGACCTCAGTATCATGTATCATGTATTGTGTATCATATTAGTTTAGGATTTATTTTATTGACGCATTTTTACTTTCCTCGCAATTTATATTTCTGTATAAACCACCATTCTTTATTCATTGTTAAAAACCGATCGCATGTATCATTTAAGTAACGCATTAACGAAAAAAATCCCTGTGTTCGACCTCAGATCATTCTGAGAAACTTGCGTTGGAATTATACTTGGTTTTAGCGCAAGGAAACTTATGACACGCACTACTCCATCGCATACTACGAGCATATCATTAACAACGCATATATTTAGACGTAGTATCGCATTAAAAAAATGTCTTTATCGCAAAAGAGCTTAAGCGCAATTAGAGCATTCATTCATTTATCAGTGTATTAGATAGACAACATTACATGTCGTATCCTTACAAGTTTATGGAAGTATGAGCTTGTATCATTCATATTCATCATTGTCTATATGCATAAAGATAAAGGCACCCAATTTTATGTCATCAAGTTTATGGCGTCGTTGTTGGGGATTGGTAACGGTTAGTGTTGAATACTTTTGTGGTATTTTGCAGGACAGATCTCTTTGTACTGGTTATTTATCGCCAAGAGTAGTCTAATGGTTTATGAGTACTGGAATTGATCCAGAAATTCTAAGCTGACCTAGAGATCAGGTGTATTTTTCACGCAAGAGCACATCAGAACCAATTTATGTGAAGAAGAAACATGGCAAATAATAATGAAAGGCTTGAGGGGAATCAAGGGGTAAATTGGCCAGAACATCCCAATGAGGAACTATGCGGCGCTGAATTTTTATAACTTCTCGCCCGGAATTTCAAGATCCACAGTTGAGGAGAATGCAAGGTTTGAGATAAGGCCGATCATGCTTCAAATGATTCAAAATGCGGGACAATTTGAAGGTCTACAAGGAAAAGACCCGCATGCTCATTTAACTAGCTTTGTAGAGATATGAAATGCATCCTCCATACCTGGTATGACTCCCAAAGGTATTAGACTTTACTTCTTCCCATATACACTGAGGAATGAGGCAAAGAGGTGGTCTCCATCACTAGAGCCAAATGAAATCAACGCATGGGATTAGTTGGTTGAAAGGTTTATGAATAGATTCTTCTCTCCAGCCATCAACACAAGGAGACGGAGGGATGTGTTGAATTTTGAACAGAAGGGTTATGAAACTTTGAGCACCGCCTGGGTGAAATTTAGAAACTTAGTGAAGAACTGTCGCACATCGAGATTCCCGATTGCGTTCTGATGGAGAATTTTTATAATGGCTTAGATCGATCAATGCAAGCAGTTGCTGACGCCTCCACGGCAGGAGGATTGATGGACAAGACATATATGGAAGCAAAGATCATCTTAGATCACATTTCGCGAAATATAGATGAGTGGTTAGATAACGGGTATGAGGAAAGAGGCTCAGAGCAAGGAAGGGCAGAAAGTCCCATTGTACCAGCTAACACAATGAGCACCCTGGCTGATCAGATGGCTACAGTAACCTCGCTCCTCCAGAATATGGTTATTCAGCAAGGACATCTCTCTCAAAGTTCAATGCAAGCCAAGCGTTGACACAAGTGGCCGCAATAAATTACATTCAATGTGGAGAGGGACAATCATTGGAAGTCTGCCCGTTGAATCAACAATCCGTATACTCTATCTACAATGAACCATTCAGCAACACTTACAAACCTGGTTGGCGGAATCACCCAACTTTTTAGTTGGGATGGGAATCACAACCAAGGGGGCCAAGGTAATCATCAGAGCATGCGTCATAGGAATCGAGGAAATCCTCCAGTTTTCATTAATCAAAATCTCAACCAATGTAACTTTCAGAGTGTACAACCCTACGACCAACCGTCCTTTTCTGACACCTCTTGTAGTACCTCGTCTTTGGAAACATTATTGAAACATTATATTGAGAAAAACAAGGCAATTAAGCAATCGCAAGCTTCCTCCCTTAGAAATTTGGAGGTACAGATTGAACAGCTTACGATCGAACATAAGAATAAAGCACCTGGTATGCTGCCTAGCAGCTCAGGAACATCGAGGCCACGTGGGAAAGAGCAATGTCAAGCAGTTACATTGAGAAGTGGCAAGACAACGGTTCCCGTGCCACCAGTACCAGACTCAGTAACAAGACCAGTAGACTTAACCATTAACGATGACCATTCAACCACAAATAAAAGAATTACCAGTTCAGAAGAAAGTACATCTACAAAGGATGAATCTCAGTAATACTCCAATGCGAAGTCACTACAACCTCCAGCTCTTAAAACACAACAAGCAAAGGAACTCAATGAGCAGCCAATTGAACAGGAAGTACGGTGGGATCCTCCATCTTTCCTGTCCAGGCTGAGAAAGAAAGATGACAGCAAACAATTCTAGAGATTCCTGGATGTTCTCTGACAATTACATATTAACATTCTCTTAATAGAAGCTTTGGAACAAATGTCGAGCTATGTGAAATTCCTCAAGGACATACTCGCCAACAAAAGGAAGATTGGGGAAAATGAAACGGTCGCATTAACATATGAGTGTAGTGGGCTTTTTCAGAACAACATCCCCACTAAAATGAAAGATCCCAGGATTTTCACATTACCATGCTCAATAGGGGGAAAAGAAGTCGGAAATGCGTTGTGTGATTTGGGAGCGAGTATAAACCTAATGCCCTTGTCAATCTTCAAAAATTTAAATATCGACAACGCAAGACCAACCACAATTACATTGGAGTTGGCCGATAGATCAATAATGCATCCAGAGGAAAAAATAGAGGATGTACTTGTGCAAGTGGATAAGTTCATTTTCTCTACAGACTTAATCATATTAGATTATGAAGCTGATATTGAGGTACCTATCATCTTGGGTCGCCCATTTCTTCCAACAGGGCGAGCACTGATCGATGTACAGAAAGGAGAACTTAACATAAGGGTCGACGATCAACAGGTTAAGTTCAACGTCCTCAATGCATTGAAATACTTGAGTGATATGGAAAATTGTCAATGTGTTGGGGAATTGCAGGAAGAAAATTGGCACGGGCCCCTAAAAGAATCGGAGGAAGAAGACTTTGGGATCGGCTCAATGTGGAAGGAAAATTGCACCGCAATTCAAATTGAGTCAGATTTTGAAACAATCCACTTATCTGAATGAACAACGCAACGTACTAAGCCATTTTTAGAAGAACCACCCATGTTAGAGTTGAAGTTGTTGCCAGTGCACCTCAAATATGTTTATTTAGGACGTATTAACACTTTACCGATTATTATATCTACCTCGCTGAGTAAAGAGAAGGAGGAAACACTTATCCAGATCCTAAAAAACAACGCAAAAGCTTTAGGATGGACCTTAGCGGATATTCAAGGGATCAGTCTTTTGTATTGCATGCATAAGATTTGTCTTGAAGAGGGAAAACAGGATCTATAGAAAGACAATGCCATTTTAACCCTGCCATGAGGGAGGTTGTGAAGAAAGAGATAGTGAAGTGGCTTGATGCAGGCGTCATTTACCCTATATCAGATAGCAGATAGGTAAGCCTAGTGCAATGCATTCCAAAGAAGGGGGAATGACAGTCGTCACCAACAGCAAGAATGAGTTAATTCCTACAAGGACAACCACGGGGTGGAGAATCTGTATGGATTACCACAAATTAAATCTCGCCATAAAGAAGGACCACTTTCCACTCTCGTTTATTGATCAAATATTAGATCAACTTGCGGGGAATGAGTTCTTTTGTTTTCTTGACGGCTACTCAGGGTATATCCAAATTGCGATTGCGCCAAAAGATCAAGATAAGACAACTTTCACGTGCCCATTCGGCACATTTGCATTCTGTCGCATGCCGTTTGGACTCTGTAATGCACCAGGTACCTTCCAAAGGTATATGATGGCAATATTTTTGGATTTCATGGAGGAGTCAGTCGAGGTATTTATGGATGACTTCTCAGTTTTTGGCAATACTTATGACTCATGTTTATCAAATCTTGAAAAAGTCTTGAAGAGATGTGTTGAAACGAATCTTGTTCTGACTGGGAGAAATGCCATTTCATGGTTGAAGAAGGAATTGTGCTAGGTCACAAGATATGAAAGGCAGGATTGGAAGTTGATCAAGCAAAAATCGACGCAATTTCCAAGTTACCACCACCAATCAATGTGAAAATACTTAGGAGTTTTCTGGGACATGCGAGGTTTTATCGAAGATTTATCCACAACTTTTCTCAGATCGCAAGGCCCCTAAATGCGCTCCTCGAGATTGACCGCGAATATGATTTTGATGATGCATGCGTCGAAGCATTCCACACACTGAAAAATGCGCTCATCACCGCACCCATTCTGATTGCGTCGAATTGGACGCTATCGTTTGCGTTGATGTGTTACACTAGTGGATATGTAGTAGGCGCAGTCTTGAGTCAGCGCAAAGATAGGTTTTGCATCCTATCTATTATGCTAGCAAGACGTTGAATGATCCATAGGAAATTTATACAACCACAGAAAAAGAAATGCTCGCAGTGGTATTTGCGCTGGAGAAATTTCGATAGTACTTAATTGGAACAAATGTTGTGGTGTATACCGATCATTCTGCGATCAAATACCTTATGACGAAGATGGATGCGGAACCAAGACTAATAAGGTGAGTACTACTCCTACAAGAATTTGACCAAGAGATTAAGGATCGGAAGGGCACTGAGAACCAAGTCGCAGATCATCTGTCAAGGTTAGAAAATTGCGAGGTTCAGAAGAAAGAAAAAGACATTGAAGAAAGATTCCCTGATGAGCTGCTGATGTCAGTATGCGTTAATGTTCCATGGTATGTGGACATTGTAAACTTCATAGTTTGTGGCTAAGTACCAGAAGACTACACATACCAGCAGAAGAAGAAGCTAACACATGAAGTCAAATTTTATTTCTGGGATGACCCCTTCTTGTATCGACTTAAACCTGATCATATTTTGCGTCGATGCGTTCCTGAGCATGAGGCCAAGCACATTTTGGAGCTTTATCATGAGTCTCCTTATGGAGACATTTTGGGGGGCAGTGGACTGCTGCAAAACTCCTATATAGTAGCTATTTTTGGCCAACATTGTTTAAGGACGCCCATGCCCACGTTGTGCAGTGCGATAGATGCCAAAGAATAGGGAACATGTCCAGAAGAAACGAAATTCCCTTGACTTTAATCTTGGAAATCGAATTATTTGATGTATGAGGAATCGACTTTATGGGCCCATTTCTGCCTTCTGAAGGTCATCAATACATTCTGGTCGTGGTTGACTATGTTTCGAAGTGGGTTGAGGCCATCGCATGTGCTAAGAACGATGCGGCCACGGTGGCGAAATTTCTCAAGAAGAATATCTTTACCCGATATGGAACGCCCTGTGCCTTAATCAACAATGAGGGCTCATATTTCATCAACCGCATCATCACCAACCTGTTGACCAAGTTTAATGTCAGCCATAGAGTTGCAACCACCTATCACCCATAAACCAATGGGCAGGCAAAAATTTCTAACAAAGAGATCAAAACTATCTTGGAGAAGGTAGTCAGTACCTCTAGGAAGGATTGGTCACCCAAGCTCGATGAAGCATTATGGGCATATAGGACAGCCTTCAAAACTCCAATAGACATGTCCTCATATGCTCTGGTCTTCGAAAAAGCTTTTCATCTGCCTCTCGAGTTGGAACACAAGGCAATGTGGGCAAGCAAAAAGCTGAACTTTGATCTGGTAAGCGCGGGGAAAGTCCAGAAGTTGCAGTTGAACGAGTTGGTCGAGTGGTGAATGAACGCCTAAGAAAATGCCAAGCTCTATAAGAAGAGAACCAAAAAGTGGCATGATGACCGCATAAGCAACCAGACATTCTTCGAGGGTCAACAGGTACTTCTATTTAATAAGCGTTTGCGATTGTTTCCAGGGATGTTGAAGTCCTGCTGGTCTGGGCTATTCCGCATCAAGACTATCTTTCCCCATGGCATAATGGAGCTAACAACTAAAGATGGGAGCAACCCATTTAAAGTCAATGGTCAACGAATTAAGCCCTACTACGAAGGTGATGTGGAACGACGCATGGGGACCATCGACTTAGGCAAGCAGGATTGACCACTTGCGGGATGCTATTGTGGTAACTTTGAAAAACTTCCTTCAATCAGCATCCCTATATCTATGTTTAATTGCTTTCTTTACAACTTTCATTTACTAATTTCTAAATTGCATTAGTTATTGTTTATTATAATTAGCCTTTACTGCTTTATGTGTTTACTTTCAATTTAATTCAATTGTGTATTTCCATGTCATGTTTAATTTCTTTACTTTTATGCTTAGTAGCGCTATTCCTAAAATTTCTGTGAATGACTGAATAAAATGATGAACAGCGCAAAGTCTTATCGACTTACGTGTTGGATGAATTAAAAAGAAAAATAAAAATCGGTGTGCATTGCTATGATGGGTGCATCTTGCACTAACATGATACACTTTGCGTCTATCTTACCCAAATGCATTGCACTGAGGGGTGTGTTATGCTCGTATGTGTTTTTTGCCCGTCCTTAGCAAAAACGCACTATGTTGAGGTAGTGTTGCGCCAGTAGAAATACCGTGCGCCTGTCCTCCAGAAATGCGCTGAGTTAAGGGGTGTGTTGCGCTAATGCATGCGTTGTTGCCCGTCCTCTGCAAATATGCACTTGCGATAACAAATGCATGCGTTAATCTTTAACTTTGCACCCATCCAAGTAAAATATAAAGGATAATTTCATTCATTATTTCTATGTATAAAAGCTATTTCTTGATTCTTTGTACATGCTCAAATTTTGTATTGCGTTATTTGTAATTCTTTGTATACTTGGTTAATTTTAATACAACTGAGTAAAAATTCTTTCCGTATGCGTTAGCCTCTTATTTACCATCCTTTGTCAATCATTGCGATGTTCTTTATCTTTTATTTTGTGTTATTCATTGTGCTACCATGATGAGTTATGTGCATACCCTTAGCAACATTTCCCACACTTTGTATTTTTTGACTAACACTTAGATAATTCGTAGCAATAGCACTGCTTTACCTTTTATCCTTTTTAGACTCTGCTCAAACCTTATTTTCAAAATTTTGACTAAGTGTTTGTCTATTTTGTCCAAAACAACGCAATGAGGATCTTGCGCATCTCTAAATTTGGGGGTGGGGAAGGTCTGAGCATATGCGATCAAGCAAATGTGGTTATCATTAGAAAATGCGTTCATTGTCAAAAAAAAAAATTAAATTTCATACAAACTCCAATGTCAGCACAAGGGAAAACCCAAACCTAATAAGAGTTGAGTCGTGAAAGGAACCTGCTCGTAGTTGAATGTTCGCATGACACCCGTGGGAGCAAGCGAAAACGAAGGTGGGTTTCCAAGATCGACGCAATACGAAAAGAAAAGAATATAAGGGATAACTCCTATAACCAGAAAAAGTTAAACTTAGCTAAAAATCAAGAGTTGAAGTTGAGATTGGCACACAACCATAGTTGGATATTCGCATGACACCCGTGGGAACAAGCCAAAATGAAGGGTGTAACCATGATCAATGATCTCTAATAAAATGACGCAAACTAGACCACCGCATACAGACGCATCAAGTTGTTTTTGCAAGAAGAGGTAAATATTCTTTTCAAAACAAGAAAGAATTTTTTAGTAGAGATTTATTGTATAAAAGAATAAAGTAGGGCATGTTTATGAATTATTAAGGGATAGAAGGAAATTGCATTGTTAAGTAATGTTGTGTAGGTGGAGCATTCGGAGCAACCAATCGACGCAAAATAAGGATAGAAATTGAACAATATTGCCTTAGTTGAAGATATGCTTAAGGACAAGCATATATCTAAATTTGGGGGTGTGATAACTTGTAGAAATAAAAGTTATTTATACTGTTTTATTTAGATATTGTGGCTAAAAGAAAGAACAGTTGCGTCAATAGTATACAAATTGGCTAAGAAATTCAAAAATTATGAAATGTCGTCAATACACCCACTAACACCATTGCGATGGTAGAATAGAATGTTGCAGTTTATGTTTTGCAGGAAATCAGTCACCGCATGCGTTCATGGTTCAAAAGAAAAATGAACAATGCATCTACGTCGCATTGCGCCCATCAATCGAGAACGAAGAGATGATCAACGCAATGATGGCACATGTGACAATCGATCAAGAGCTCTAGCGATCAACGTATTTTCAACTGCATGCGGTAATAAAAAATAACACCACATGCGGCGATAGATCGAAGATGTAAAGAGCAACGCATTTGCAAAAGATTCGGACAAATGAACAACTTTTAGTTGTGCATTTCTGAGGGATTGATTGTGTAACAAAAGGAATTTTCCATTCTGCCATTTCAGGAACTACCATAACTATACAGTGGGGACCACAAATTCAAAGAGCCAAGGCCTTGCCTATAAATAGCTTCTTCAAATTCGCTGAAAATATATACACATATAGATACTGGTACATATATGTATACATAGAGACGTGCATATACTGATTCTGAGAGAGAGGCTGGTCTGAAGCGACTGTCTAGAGTAGATTAGGGAGAACCACGAGACAAGGCCGAGAGGTGATTCTCCAAGCAGAGAATTATTCTAATCCTCGTAGTTGAAACTCTATGCAAAGGTCAATTCTACTGGGAAAGCAAGCCTGAGAGGGAAGCTTTCCTCTGTACCACTTCCACACGCCGGCAAGCATAATCTTCGTTCGGGATCTGTGTCAAGACATTGACAGTCTTTTTATATTTGTATCTAATCTCTATCTCATCATCTGTATTCATCTTCTCTAATCTTTCATTCACAACATGTATCAAACGCTTAATTTTAGAATTAAATGTTATGATAATCATCATTGTCATCTCTCTGTCTCTTTCCGTACATCCATAATCCATTTTATCCATGATGTGTTCTTAATCCCACGGGTAAATAGTAAGAATTAAGCAAGAGAGTTAATTTGTGTTAAGGAAGTAATTAAGTTTAGCTAAAGCATGCAAGATGACATCTTCACCTGTGAAAGAAGAAGTGAAGATATTATTCCGTCCATGGGTAAATTAAGCGATTCTTTGTACAACTTCACAGTCAGTTCTCGACCTCAGTATCATGTATCATGTATCATGTATCTTGTATCGTGTATCATATTAGTCTAGGATTTATTTTATTGACTCATTTTTACTTTCCTCGCAATTTATATTTCTGTATAAACCACCATTCTTTATTCATTGTTAAAAATCGGTTGCATGTATCATTTAAGTAACGCATGAATGAAAAAAATCCCTGTGTTCGACCTCGGATGATTCTAAGTAACATATTCGAAACCCCGAATCCTAATTTCTCTACTTGAGTATATTTCTTATTGAGATCAGTGTGATGAGTAGGTTGATGTGGAAACTAATGTGAATGGTAGAGAAAATAGTGGAAAATTAGAAGAAAAGAGGAAATTTGAAAATTTGACTTTTGGGGAAAATTTGGAAAATTTGGATAAGTATAGAATTTTGTGTGGGTGGTGTTGATGCATTGGAAGGGTTGTTGGTGAGGGCATGCGGCTGAAGAAAGAAAATGGTGATGATGCGTTGGAAGGCATACGAGTGAGCGAGGCATGAATGGAAAGGAAGCCTATTCATCGAGCAGCCTCGCCCTACGCCCATGCCATGCGTCAAGCAGCCTCAGCCAGCACCCACGCCATGCATCGAGTAGCCTCGTTCAGCACCCATGCCATGCGTCGAGCAACCTCGGCCAAACACCCTACCAATGCATCGAACGACCACGCCCATGCGGCGAGCGCCCTACCGAGCAGCCATGCCGTGTGTCGAGGTGCCCTGCCATGCAGCCAAGCGCGCAGCCCATGCGGCCGAGCGAGCGAGCGATGGCTAGCATACGCCATACGCCCATGCGTCGAAGCAACACACCTATGCGTCGAAGCACCTGGTCAAGCATCAAGGCACCACGCAAAACCCATGCGCCCAATGCCAAGCACGCCCAATGCGTCGATCGGCCAGCGCGCCCATGCGTCGAGCAACAAGCCTATGCAGGTGCCTATGCATTGGTGGCCAGCACCATGCGCTCATATCAAGCAAGCCGTGCGATGCTACCTAGTGAGCCATGCGTCGAGAATGGACGGTCACCCTATGCATTGGTGATGGTTAGCTCTTGCGATGGCTAAGTTGAATTGTGATGGTAGTGATTTGGCTTGCTATGCATTGATGATGGGCTATGCATTGTGTATGAATTATGTGTTGAACATCCAAAAGTTGGACACATGAAAGGGATGAGATCAGCAAGAGAACATCATCAAAACCATGTGTCTTCTTGGGAGGAAAGTCTTAAGCCTTAAGGATTTGAGGTGGTGGCATCAGATTGGAGGCTCATGTGTTGGCAAATTGGGAGGAAGACACTTAGCTTGCGATGATCATAGCATTGCGTTGATGGGGTGAGAAGGAGACACTTGGCCATGCAGCCAAGTAGCTGGTGTCAACTCTGAAGAAGGTTTGGATGCCTATAAATAGAGCCAAGAGACTTCATTTTTAGTTCACAATTTAGAAATACCGTAAAAAGAGTGGGAAAGTTGAGCAAACCTTGCGTTGGAGCCAAATCCATGCGTTAGTCATAGAGGACACATTGGACAAAAAGGTCTAATGAAAATGCATCAACTTGGGACGAGGCGTTCTCCCAATTTACTCGTGCGTTTGAAGTGATTCCAATGCCACCATAAATCTTGGAGAGTCTAAATTTAAGGGTAGGGCTGTCAGAAGAAAAGCTCGAAGGGATCGGGCTGGAAACTGAGAAGAAAATAGAAGGGTCAGACTGTCGAATCAGTTTGGGCCAGTCTTGAAGATTCTGTGATTCCAGCCAAACCACAAGAAGTTCTGAGCTCAATTTTTGGGGTAAGATTCCTAAGACATTTTAGAATATGTTTGTAGAAGGACGTATCTCAAACAAAATTCAGAACTATGAGTAATCTAAGCTGTAATTTGAATATAGATTCTAGGGGTGAAAAAGGAGCCCAAGGTAGAAAAGGGACTACTAGAGTGAAAAGCTCCTAAGCAATCAAGGTGAGTTGGCTAAAAAGTTTTGACTAAAACATTTTCTTAAAATTTTTTATTACAACGTGTTATAGAAAGCATGTTTTAAAGAAGATTATTCTCATGCCAGCTAGTTTTACAAAGTAATTTCCAAGCAAACCATGAGTTATGTTTTAAACGCATGCATGTGTGAAGAATTGTTGAAAAGCAATTTATATGTGTTAAATATACTCAGCATGCGTTAGTACCTTTAAAGCCATGTTTTTATATGTGTTATACTTTACATGCTTTAAAGAGAAAGTCATTTATGACTAGTTTTACTTAAAACACAATACCGAAGGACATTTGAGAAGGTATCCGCCCAACTAGATACTGAAGGACATTTGAGAAGGTATCTATTGGTACTGAAGGACGTTTAAGAAGGTATCTAAGCAGATGTACCTAAGGTATGACGGTACTTAATATGGCCACATGCACGTATGTAGTTAAAGTCAGAGATTGAGCAAAAGGGTTCTCTCTTGACTAGCAGTTAGTGTTGGGATTGTTTTATCCACAGTAAGGGTTATTCTCAACTGAGAAATAGTTTTACTATTTTATGATTAAAATAGCTTTATATGTTTTATGCTTGGAAAATGTTTATACTGCAGTACAAGTACTGTAGAAGCATATTTTAGTTAAACTCTTTATTGAGATTTTGCATGAGAATCAATTATCTTTCTTAAGTCACTCACTGGGCGCAAGCTCACCCCGTTTTCAAATGTTTTCCTTCCCCTTCCTTCCCCCCCCCGCCCCCACAGGTAGCAGTCAAATCTTTTGAAGATAGCTCTGCATCTTCTCTGCAACTAAAGGATAAAAAGATTTGTAACCCGTCTGTTTAGGTGGTTACTGTTAATATTGTACACATGTTACTTTGTTCATATAGGGACTAGGGTTTGTAGGTTTTGGGACTTGTGAATCTAGTGTTGTAATGACTAAATATGTTATGTTTCTGAATTAATAAATTTTGGCCTAAAGATATTCCGCTGTATATGAGTTTTATATTGGTATCAGAGTTATTTCGCAACAGTTAGTAGGCAGTAAGTGTCAGCCACATGGTTGATAACTACTGCAGTCACGCCCTTTCCTACGCTAGGAGGGTGGTCTGGGCGGGGTGTGACAACTTGGTATCAGAGCAAAGGTATACGTAAACTTGAGAAAGGTCTGAGCTAGTTTAGTATTAAAACATAAGGTATTGGTTGAAAGAGAGAGTTCATGCATTAGATTAAGTCCCATAGATAAGTCCCTAACATGTGTACCTAATAATTAGGCAAAGATGCTGAGGAGAAGTGGCAGGCGGAGCAAGCAGACTGAGGACAGGAATGTTGACCCTACCAGCGGAGGTCCTAAAGTTAGACGGGACCCAGATTCGAAGGGGAAAAGAGTTAAAGACTCAGTAAAGCAGGAAGCAACTTCTGCAAACGAGTCGAGTGCACCAAGGTTAGGTGTAGAACCCCAGATGGAGGATCGAGTATTTGATAGAATCACTCAAATATTGGCGGTAAATGTAGGAACGATTCAAAATGATCTAGAAAAGAAATTCAGCGTCGAGAGGCTGAAAGCTTTAGAAGCCACGACGTTCGATGGAGCCACAGATCCAATAGATGTTGAGATCTAGTTGGATTTGATTGAGAAATGTTTTAGGGTTATGAGGTGCCCTGAGGACCGTAAGGTCGAGCTAGCGACATTCTTGCTGCAGAAAGGGGCTGAGAAGTGGTGGAAAGTGATAGAGGCTAGAAGGAATAGTTCGGAAACTATGACTTGGTCTGAGTTCAGACAGGTATTTGAGGATAAATACTACCCTAGTTCTTTTAAAGAAGCAAAGAGGGAGGAATTCCTTAGGCTAACTCAGGGAGTAATGACAGTTGCTGAGTATGAACAAAAATTTACTGAGTTATCTCAGTATGCCCTTCCGATCATCACGGAAGAGAAGGAGAGGTGCAGAAGATTTGAGAATGGATTAAGAAGGAAAGATACGTACACCCGTTACCTCCTACATCCAATTGGGTGAATTTCACTCTGTTAGTTGAGAGCTATCCGAGTGAGTAGAGTGTAGCTATCCAGCCAGGTAGTTTAGAATAGAGAAACGAGAGTAAGAGATTTAGACCCGAGGGAAGATGTACTCCATCCAGGTAAAGGACAATTTAGAATGCATGGAGAAATAAGAAGTAAGAGATTTAAACCCCTGTTCTTTGGACAGTCGGGTATGAGGAATTTTGGGGGCATGAGCCAAGAAAGTCCAGGTCGAAAGAGGTCAAGACCTACAGCTGGACTGAGTGGTAAATCGATATCAGGTCGTGCTAGCGAGTCAATAGCTAGTATAGAGAGGAAACCACTTTGTGTAAACTGTGGAAGACCTCATACAGGAGTATGTTATGGTAATAGGAATGTGTGCTTCCAGTGCGGACAAGTAGGGCATTTCAAGAGAGATTGTCCTCAACTAGGTCATGGAGCACAGAGTGAGCAAAGAGGAGTTACACATACCGTAAACCAACCTAGAGCAACCGGAACTAGATGAGAGGGATCCGGTATAGCTAAGCAGAAAGGGGTAGTTGGACGACCCCAACAGCAACAGCAGTAGCAGTAGGGTAGAGTATACGCTATGACACACCAGGAAGCAGAAGAGGCTCCAGATATCGTAACTGGTATGATAACTTTATGTAATCAATCAGCTTATGCATTATTTCATCCTAGTGCTACGCACTCATTCATATCTAGCATGTGTGCATTACATATAGATAGAGTGCCTGAGCGTATGAATGAGGATTTGTTTATCTCTATGCCTGTAGGAGATACTCTAGTTGTACATGAGTATTACAAGAATTGTGAAGTAATTCTTGGAAATCAGAGTTTTTAGGTTGACTTGATTCCATTAGAATTACTAGAGTTTGATGTTATCTTAGGTATGGATTTCCTAAGCAAACACTATGCCATTATGGATTGCTTTAGAAGAGAAATAGTGTTTAGAAAACCAGGTGAAAAAGAAATAACCCTGGTAGGAAGTAAAAGAATACTTCCAGAAAGTTTAATATCCGCAGTGAAGGCTAGGAAATTATTGAGTAAGGGATGTGAAGCCTATTTAGCCTATGTAGAAGTTTCACGGGATAAGAAACTGAAACCTGAGGATGTACCTGTTGTACAAGAATTCTTAGATGTATTCCCTGAAGAGTTACCAGGCTTACCACCTGACAAGGAAATAGAGTTCACTATTAAGTTAGTTACGGGTACAGCACCTATATCCCAGGCACCATATAGGATGGCACCAACGGAACTGAAGGAACTAAAAGTTCAATTACAAGAACTTGTAGATAAGGGGTACATTAGACCCAGTGTGTCACCTTGGAGAGCGCCAGTCTTGTTTGTTAAGAAGAAAGACGATAATCTTAGATTATGCATAGACTATAGACAGTTGAATAAGGTGACCATTAAGAATAAGTACCCATTACCTCATATAGATGATCTCTTTGATCAGTTAAAGGGAGCCACGGTGTTCTCTAAGATAGATTTGAGATCGAGTTCCTAGTAATGCCGTTTGGATTGACAAATGCTCCTGCGGTATTTATGGACTTGATGAATAGGATATTTCATCATTATTTGGATTAGTTTGTGATAGTTTTCATAGATGATATACTAGTGTATTCTAGTAGTGCAGAGAAGAATAAAGAACATCTGAGGATGGTGGTACAGATTCTAAGAGAAAAGGAGTTATATGCCAAATTTAGTAAGTGTGATTTATGGTTAAATCAAGTCGTATTTCTTGGGCATATAGTTTCAGCTGATGGAGTTAGCATTGATTCCTAAAAGATAGAAGCAATAGTTAATTGGGAATGACCCCTGAATGTAACCGAAGTATGCAGTTTTCTGGGCTTAGCAGGTTATTATAGGAGATTCGTGGAGGGTTTCTCTAAGATAGCTCTACCATTGACACACCTGACCAGAAGATGCGAATTTTGAGTGGTTGCCAGAATGCGAGCATAGTTTTCAAGTATTGAAATAGAGGTTAGTGTCAGCACCAATATTAACTCTACCTACACCAGGTAAAAAGTTTTGAGGTTTATTGTGATGCATCCCGACAAGGGTTAGGATGTGTGTTGATGCAGGAGGGAAAGGTAGTAGCTTATGCTTCTTGACAGTTAAAGAAGCATGAATGTAACTACCCTACACACGATTTGGAATTAATGGCAGTTGTGTTAGTTCTAAAGTTGTGGAGACATTACCTGTTCGGTGAGTAGTGTCATATATTCACAGATCATATTAGTCTAAAGCATATCTTTAACCAGAAGGAACACTAAACTTGAGACAGACAAGATGGCTCGAGTTGATCAAAAACTATGACTGTACCATTGACTATCACCCAGGTAAAGCAAATGTAGTATCTGATGCTTTAAGTCGAAAAACTAGATCAGCTAGAGCTAGTATCAATTCAGTGAAGGGTACACTGATTCATGAGTTGTATAATGCTAGGGCAGCATTATCAATCAGTTAAAAAGGAGAGTTATTAGCTTCATCAATCAGTTAAAAAGGAGAGTTATTAGCTTCATTTCAAGTGGGTCCTATGCTCGTAGAAGATATTCTATGTGAACAATTAAAGGATTCTGATTTTCAGAAGTTAGTTGAGGAAGTAGATAAAGGATTAAGGATGGACTACAAATTAAGAGCTGACAGAGTGCTATTGAAAGAAGGTAGGATATGCATACCTAAGGACTTAGCACTTAAACAAGCTATTCTAGAATAAACATATAGTTCGGCCTATGCTATGCATCCGGGCAGTACGAAGATGTACAGAACATTAAAGAGATCGTACTGGTGGCCTGGTATGAAAAGAGAGATAGCAGAGTATGTTGACAGGTGCCTAATATGTCAACAAGTTAAACTAGAAAGACAGAGGCCAGCAGGATTACTTAATCCATTCCCAGTACCAGAGAGGAAATGGGAGCATATTACGATGGATTTCCTATTTGGATTACCTAAGACACCAGTGAGCTATGATGGTATATGGGTAATTATGGATAGATTGACAAAAACAGCTAAGTTTTTACCTGTTAAAGTTACTTATACCCTAGACCAATTAGCTAAGCTGTATGTTGATCGAGTTGTGCGTCAGTTTGGGACTCCAGTTTCAATTGTATCAGATCAAGACTTCAGATTTACATCAAAGTTTTGGCCTAGTTTATAGAAAGCTATGGGATCCAAGTTATATTTTAGTACTGCTTTTCATCCACAGACAGATGGTCAATCTGAACGGACCATCCAGATATTAGAGGACATGCTGAAAGCATGTATATTGCAATTTAAGGGCAGTTGGGATACGCAACTGTCGTTAATCGAATTTGTGTATAACAACAGTTACCATTTGAGTATCAGAATGGCACCGTACGAGGACTATACGGTAGGCTATGTAGAAATTCGATATACTGGAATGAAGTCGGTGAGAGGAAACTACTAGGTCCAGAACTTGTAAAACAGACATCAGACAGCGTTAAGATTATAAGAGATAATCTTAAGACGGCTCGAGATAGGCAGAAGAGTTATGCCGATAAGTGGAGAAGAGAATTGGAATTTAAAGTAGGTGATAAAGTATTTCTGAAGTTATCTCCATGGAAAGGAATACTCAGGTTTGGTAGGAAAGGGAAATTAAGCCCAAGATATATTGGACCTTACGAGATAATAGAAAGAGTTGGCCCAATGGCATATAGATTGGATTTACCTCCAGAATTATCTCGTATTCATGATGTGTTTCATGTGGCAATGCTTAGAAAGTATGTGCCAGATCCTACCTATGTATTGCCTGAGCAACCGATATAGTTGAAAGAGAATTTGTCTTATGAAGAGGAACCAGTGAAGATTCTTGACAGAAAGGAACAAGTTTTAAAGAATAAGACAATCCCATTGGTAAAGATACTATGGCGAAACCATAGCACTGAAGAAGCGACGTGGGAAGCCGAAGAGAAAATCAGAAACAAGTATCCGTAATTGTTTTAAGTTTAGAATATAAATAAAAAGGAATAATAAAGAGAAAAAAAAGAAAAATAAGAAAAGTATAAACTAGCTTAAATCTAGGGATCCTAATGGAAAAAAAGATAGAAAAAATAAATCTAATACAAAAATAAAGAATCAAAATATAACACGCATAAACTTTCCAAACTCAAACACAAAAACCGTACACATACAAATCGCACACCAACATAACCAATTCTGAAACGCACTTCTACCTTCCCATAGTCCAAAATCACCCCACTTCCCGCCCTCCACCCAACACCCTCCCCAAACGCCTGCCACCCCCGCCCTCCCCAACCACCACCCACATCGCCATCCCAACCATCCACTCGAAACCAGCGTCCCACCCATCAAGCTGGTCTATCAAAAACTATTGTTATCCCAGCATATCCATCCCAAGAGTTGTACAACCCCCCAGGACCCCCAGCAACCCACCCCCCCACTCAACGTAACCCCCCCTCTTCCCGCCACGGACTTGTAGCGAAATTTCGAGGACGAAATTTTCATAAGGGGGAGTAAATGTGAACCCCGAATCCTAATTTCTCTACTTGAGTATATTTCCTATTGAGATCAGTGTGATGAGTAGGTTGATTTGGAAACTAGTGTGAATGGTAGAGAAAATAGTGGAAAATTAGAAGAAAAGAGGAAATTTGACTTTTGGGGAAAATTTGGAAAATTTGGCTAAGTATAGAATTTTGTATGGGTGGTGTTGATGCGTTTGAAGGGTTATTGGTGAGGGCATGCGGCTGAAGAAGGAAAATGGTGATGATGCGTTGGAAGGCACACAGGTAGGCGAGGCATGCATGGAAAGGCAGCTCATGCGTCGAGCAGCCTTGGCCAGCGCCCATGCCATGCATCGAGCAGCCTCGGCCAGCGCCCATGCCATGCGTCGAGTAGCCTCGACCAGACACCCTGCCAATGCGTCAAGCAGCCATGCCCATGCGGTGAGCACCCTGCCGAGCAGCCATGCCGTGCGTTGAGGTGCTCTGCATGCAGCCAAGTGCGCAGCCCATGCGGCCGAGAGAGCGAGCGATGGCCAGCATACGCCACACCCCATGCATCGAAGCAGCACACCTATGCGTCGAAGCACCCGGCCAAGCATCAAGGTACCGCGTACAGCCCATGCAACCAAGCATGCCCAATGCATCAAGCGGCCAGTGCGCCCATGCGTCGAGCGACCAGCCTATACAGCACGCTTATGCATTAGTGGCCAACACCATGCACCCATACCAAGCAAGTCATGCGATGCTACCTAGTGAGCCATGCATCGAGGATGAACAGTCACCCTATGCGTTGGTGATGGTTAGCTTTTGTGATGGCTAAGTTGAATTGTGATGGTAGTGATTTGGCTTGCTATGCATTGATGATAGGCTATGCATTGAGTATGGATTATGTGTTGAACATCCAAAAGTTGGACGCATACAAGGGACTTTGGGACTTCGGACTTGTAAATCTAGTGTTGTAATGACTCTAAATATGTTATGCTTCTAAATTAACAAGTTTTGGCCTAAATATATTCCACTGTATATGAGTTATATATTGGTATCAGAGTTGTTCCGCAACAGTTAGTAGGCAATAAGTGTCAGCCACAGGGTTGATAACTGCTGTCGCCCTTTCTAGGCTAAGAGGGTGGTCTGGGGGCGGGGTGTGACAGTTATATTATATATTGAATTTCTGTATGTTGTGGATGTTTAACATGTCTACAGTTTTATAAGCTGTTATAAAATTGGGTTAGACATTTAAAATCCATAACGAAGAACAGCTGCATGCTCATGTAGGTTAACCACTTGTTTTAATTAGTTAAAATAGGTCGTTAAACTTGTAAAACTAGGGTTACAAACTCAACCAATATATAATCCTGTCGAAGGTTGGGGGTATTTAAGTTGACGGTCTACGGAACACCTCCTACCTTATGGCCGAATAATTCAGCGTTGGGAACCAGTTTTATGAGTATTCATGAGCGATGTGAGGTAATAAAAGCGTTTATCACCTAGACATTGTAGGTTTATGTCCATTTATAAGAGTTATACGTGGATAAACCACATAGACTTAGTGTTATTTTTAATTAGCCGGAAAAGAACCGAAGTATGTAGTTACCCAAACGTTTAACACTTCAATGGTAGTGAATAACTTCTATATGATAGAGTTATTAGAAAACTTCAGTGGGAGATTAATAACCTACACGGTATGTTATTCTTAGCTCTCGCATCCCTAAGAGTTCACAGTCTGGATTTAAGCGGTACTTCGTGTCACCCTGGAAATGACCTCCCTTCGGAAAGTATTTTTTTAAGCTTAAATTTAGATTTGGGTGAATAAGGAAAAGTTGTTCGATCAGAGATCAAGTGTATGATTTCATCTGCCATGTCTCCAAATAGTTTACACCGTGAGATTCATATGACGCTTCGTGTCACCCTGGGAGTGACCTCCCATCGGAAAGTATTTTGCATGAGTCAATATTAAGGTGAACGGAGGAAGTAGCTCATAGTAAATGGGTGAAGGAAATGTGTCAACATATCCTGCAATCTCCTCCATTAGTTTGGACCGTGAGATTCCTATGTTGCGCTTGTTGGTTAGCTTTAAGTGACCCTTTGCTAGTCGTTTAACGATGTTTATCCCCTCGGATGGTTGTAACATAGGATTCGGAACAACTCAAGATCCAGAAATGGATAGGATTTCTTTGGTCATTAGTGGCCTCTAACATCTGAAAATGGCGAGTCTAGACTTACATAATTATTAAGTGTTAATAACGTCTGACCAAAAGCGGTACCTAAATGCCTATCGGAATATGAGTTATTCTTAAGGTAGTATTTAGTCAAGAATGTCTTGATGTAGTATCGTTGCAAAAGAATAATCTTGGGTAAATTATTAAAATTGCTAAAACTTAATTGGATATAAAATTTCAGAATGAAAAGTTCAATAATACAAGTGTTGGCATTAGATAAATTTATTGAGGATAATTATGTGAATTAGAAATCAAATTTGAACACGATACTTGTGAGAAAATTTGCGATTTGTCTTAAATTGAGGATTGTCCTCCCATTCCTAGCTCTAACACAAACTGAAATGTTCGGGATGTATATGACAGATGGGTCAAGGCTAATGATATAGCTTGTGCTTATATCCTCGCCAGCTTATCTGATGTGTTGACAAAAGAAGCATGAGGATGAGTACTGCAAAAGAGATTATGGAATCTCTACGAGGAATGTCATTAAGCACGTTTACAACAGTCGCATCAAAGTGGGGACCAATGTTTGTGAACATGTCCTGGACATGATGGTCCACTTTAATATGGCAGAAGTAAACGGTATTGTCATGAACGAGAGAAGTCAAGTTGGTTTTATTCTAGAATCTCTTCTGAAGAGTTTTCTGCAAATTTTGAATGCATTAATGAATAAAATTTGACTACTCTACTTAATGAGCTACATGCTTACCAGACAATGTTGAGAACAAAGGGTCTGATGCCAGAGGTAAATGTTACTACTACCAAGAAGTGAGGAATGTCCTCCAAGCCTGAAGTTGCTTCCCCTTCGAAGAGTAAGAGTATTCTTGTGAAGAAAGGCAAAGGGAAAGGGAAGAAGAAGCCTACTGGATTAAAAGGCAAGGATAGCGCTGCAAAGGGAAATGTTTCCACTGCAACGATGAAGGGCACTGAAGAAGACACTGTCCTCAATATCTTGTCATGAAGAGAGTAGAGAAAAGGTAACCAGGCTAACTTGACCCTGGGACTATTTGCTCAGCTCATCCAGTGGGAGAAGTTGCTACTTATTTTTAATTGTTAAAACTTGTATAGAACAAATTGTATATACTTTTTGTGATAAATGAAATGTTCATTTTAAAAAATTATGTTTGTTCTAGCAACCTCTGTTGAGAATCAAATTGTTAAATGCCATTTGTAGATATTCAGATATCTAAATGGCTAGATCAAAGTATAGAAAGTTTAAAGATTTCAAGATCTGACTGTTAACAAAGAGTTGTTAAGACAGGTCAGATGCATCTTGCTCAAGGAGTTGAGAGTACATCAATGTAGTGGGAGGAAAGTGTACTTCCTGGCCATTATTGAGATTAAGATACAATCCCCTTATAGTTTTATCAAAATCCTATTGTATACTAAAATGTTTACAATAATTCTCTCGGCTAAAGTGTTTGAGAATTACCTAGTAGGACTAGGAATACCAGATAATCTAGGGCAAGTGGGAGAAATATCGGGTATAGAGATACCGAATGGTAAAAGATGTGTGTGGGATGCCCTAGTTTATTGTATTTCTCTATAAAACTTAGAAACTCAGTCTTATATATCGGATGTATAAGTTACCACTAGAGTTTTAGTCCAAGTGGGAGTTTGTTGAGTTTTATGTCCTAAAACTCGTGGTATGTAAACAATGGAGCTTATTTTGATATTCAATAAAGGTGTTATTGAATAGATTCTATTGATTGAATAGAAATCCAATAAACCTAAAATTCCTTTGACTATTCGTTGAGTACTTGAACTTTATGTGGAGACATAAAGGTGGATCAGGTTCGAGTAAATAGTTAAAATGATCTATAGTACATGGATAAGCTTGGGTACCTTATTCTGGTAACACTATTCGATACGGCCTACTCTGTAGTTGTTACAAGGAGTTGTAAAGTGCTACAAATGAAATGATCCTAATTCGTTCATGTTGCACATGAGGAGTGAGGATGTCCTTGTGCAAAAGAGTTTTTACAAGATCGGACCACGAAATAAGTCACTCTTACTTTATAACGCTGTTTACAGTTTAAGATTGACTATTTCAAAGTGATGACCTAGGTAACTTGACCTTAATCCTGAGCTAACTATGAACTCCTGTTTATTCGAGATTGCCTTTAGATTTTCATAGGTGAGGGTTGGCTCAACAGCGTCGGCTTAATATGACTGTTATTTAAAGGGTAAGACCGGATAGATAGCTGGGACATAGGGTGTAAGAAGGAATTCACTCCTACCCGCTTTAGGGAGAGTAGAGAGGTTGTTCCCTTAAGTGCTGATTCTAGGGCTTGAACAAGGGATCTCACCCTCTCGTTTGGTATGAGAGGGACTCGATTTTGTGATTGGATCACAAAACAATTGTTCATTAGGGAATCAGTGGGGACTTAAGGAACAAGAGGTAATTTCGGGGGTAAAACAAAGATTTGACCTAGCCGTTATTACGAACAAACTATGAAGGGTTAACTTACTAATCATGGTTATATTGAGTGGACATAATATATCTACAGTGAGAGGAGTTCAACTATGGGCTTTAATGGAGTGATCCATTAGTTAACGAAAGGGGGTTAGATCGATCTAATGAGTTTAGCCGATTAATCTCGGATTGTTGGAGCCCATGATCTGTAGGTCCATGAGGTCCCCCTACTAGCTTGAAAATGGATTAGCTCTAGAGTAGTATGATAAGTTAATTTGAATGTTCAAATTAGAATCAAACAGAATTGGAGAAAATATATTTAAATATGATTTAAATATATGAAGATGAATTTGTGTAAAAATTAATTTAATATTCGATATTAAATTAATTAGAATTATATAAAATTTTTAAATAATTATTTATTAATTTTATTAGAAAATTAATTTTTAAAATTAATAAATTTTAATTTTAGAAATAAAATATGATTTTAAAATCAAAATAAATTTTGGAAATTGAAAAATTACACAAAAATGAAAATGGATTTTTCATCTTCAACTAGCTTACAAAGGACCTACCTCCTCCTTGGTTTACTCCAAGCATGAATTGCATCCCATGCAGCACTTCTCTTTGGATGATAGTCTACAATATATTGAAGAGATTGGAGTGAAAAAGGATAAAAAAAAACAACTGAATTTTTGTTCAAAAATTCAGATGAAGAAGGTGTTCTTCAATGGGTTGGTTTAGAGAGTTTTCTTCATATTCCCTTTGATTCTAGCTTCTTTTGAGTCCCACACTCAATCTAGAGCACCAAGAGGATAGTAGGGAAGATCTTCTGGTAGTCCATACAAGGATTTGGAGGATTTAGCAACTGAAAAATGGAGATTTTGATGGTTCAGCCAACATATATTCATTAAACCCATTATACTCTGTTTTAGCATGTTTCTTTTCAACCAAAATTAATGAATTAGAGTACTTATGGATCTTGAACTCTTCCGCTACATGATGGTGTCGATCCAACAGCAACATCAGGCTTTTTGGAGAACGTTCCTCTCTTCTCAGTGGTAGTAACATGTACTTCCGATTTAAAACCTTTAGCTCTCACTATTTTCTGGTAAGCCTGTAGCTCATTTTGAAAAGTAGTCAAGTTGTATTTAATTTTATTCATTAAGGTATTCGTGCAGAATTGCAAAAAAAAACACTCTTCGGAAGAGATTCTAGAATAAAACCGACTTGACTTCTCTTGTCAACGATAGCTCCATTTACTTCCGCCAATTAAAATGGATCATCATGTCTAGGACATGTTCATGAATAGAGGCCCCCTCTTTCATGCAGCAGTTGTAAACATACTTAATAGCGTCATGCCTTAGGGAGAAGGACGGTTGCCCGAACATCCCTGTAGAGATTCCATCTCTTTTCCAGTACCTATATCCTCAAGTTTATTCGGCAAGACATCAAATATATTGGTGAGGATATAAGCACAGGCTTTATCATTCACCCTAATCCATCTATCGTACGCATCCCAAACAGTTTGGTTTGCGTTAGAGCTTAGAACGGGAAGACAATCCTCTGTTAAGACAAACCGTAAATCGTCTATCACCAGTATAGTATTCAAATTTGATTTCTAGGTTGCATAATTATCCCTTATCGATTTGTCAGATGCCAACAATTATACTAGTGTACTCGTCATTTTGAAAAATATAAACAAATTATAAGTGAATTGCTTTTTAAATCCAATCAAGTTTTAGCAAAGTAATAATATACCCAATATTATTTTTGCAACAATACTATAGCAAGACATTCTCGACTAACACTATCTCCAGAATAACTCATGTTTTGATAGTCATTTAGCTACCTTTTTTGAAAGAAATTACTAACTCATTAGTAATTTTGTAAGTGTAACCCTCTATTTTCGGACCTCAGAAGTCTGATCCCAATGATCCTCTCGAAGTTGGAAAGTCAATGTTGAAACCGACTTTAGAAATCCTATCCATTTTTGGAGTTTTAGTTGTTCTGAATCCTATGTTAAAACCCTCCGTGGGGATAGCCATCGTTAAATGACTAGCGAGGCCGACTTAAAGACGACAAGCAGGCACAACATAGGAATCTCACAGTTCAAACCAACAAAAGAGACCGTAGGATATGTTGACACATATCCTTCACCCACTTACTACGAACTACCTCCCCCATTCACTTTGGTCTTGATCTATGACGAACACTTTCTATATGGAGGTCACTCCCAGGGTGACACGAAATGCTGCACGGATCTCACGGTAGGAATTATATAGGGATGTGAGAATTGAAATCAATATATCATATATTTGATTTTCTATTGAACAGCTTCCCCTCATTCACCATGATAAATTCATGCAAACACTTTCCAAATGGAAGTCACTTCTAGGGTGACACGAAATGTCGTATGAACCTTTCGGTGTGAACATCTTGAAAATGTGAAAATTTTAAAATCGAAACATCATATTTGATTTTAAAGTGAACAACTTCCCCCATTCACCAAAATCTCAATTCATGTAAAAGCTTTCTGTATGAAGGTCACTACCAGAGTGACACAAAGTGCCACATAAATTTTGATTGTGAACTCTATGGGACACGAGAGCTAGAAATAATCATATCATATATGTTTATTAATCTCCCACTGAAGCATTCTAACATATCATATACATTAATTAATTTTCATTGAAGTGTTCTAATAGCATATCGTATATATTATTAAACTTCTACTGAAGTGTTCTAACGATTAAACTAAAGGATATCTTAACGAAGAGTTCAATGAGCGCATTTAGATCCAATTTCACCGTGACTAAAATACACCATATACATTCAAATGCACAATTATGCAAACATACAATAATTAACGGCATGCTTTAAACAAGAAATAACAAGGGAGAGAGTTCTCGTACCAGTTGAAGACACTCTTCAAACTATGGAACTCAATGCAGCGAAAGACCTCTACCCGAATAACCAACGCCCAGCAGATGCGTTGACTATAGTAGCATGAACAACCGCAAACACACGAACACAAAGGGGATGACACCACCAGAAAAAAGCCTCAGGTATTCTCGGAGTGAGAACCCAAAGCGTGGTCTTTGGTGAGTTTGGTAGAGGTAGGAGGAAGAACTGATCGTTTAGACGATAAGCAAATGGGAGAGAATATGAAGCTATCGCATAGCAAGATGCTTATCGCTTAGAAGAAACTACACGATCATGTAGATTTTATTGGACGATCGTTTAGAAAATAGTAGGCGATCATTTAGCATACACGACACACTATACGATCATTTAGGAAAGCTAACCGATTTTTTAGGACTTAGTGTGCAATCATTTAGGTGCTAGGTAGGCGATCTTTTAGATGCGAGGTATATGATCGTTTAGATGCTGAGTGACTATCGTATGAGGTCTCAAGTTTAAGCGATTTATTACGTTTTCACACCAACGCCAACCTTTTGATCTTTTTTCCGAATGATTCAAAATGAAAAAAAAAATCATTTTTATTCATCAGTTACAATAACCGACATTGTTTCCCACTAACGCACGTCCAAGAGATTTTAGGTTAATTATTATATAATTAACCAATTAAATAATTCATAAATATAATCATATTATATTTTTACCCATAGTTTGATATCACATATCTACTATAGTAATTTCTCTTCCACTTGATATAAATCAATTTATATCTAATTTCCTCCAAAATAATGTATCTCATATATTTAGCCAATTATATCATAAATAATTAACCAGTCCAATTATATCATATATAATCGAACTTCCTCTTGTCAATTTGAAAATTTCAAATTAACTCAAACACTAATTCTCGACTTTATCCAAGCTACCCAGGACACCTAATGGACCTGTGACTCGAAGCTCCAACGATGCATAAATAGC
Source organism: Benincasa hispida (assembly GCF_027475165.1). Lineage (NCBI taxonomy): Eukaryota > Viridiplantae > Streptophyta > Magnoliopsida > Cucurbitales > Cucurbitaceae > Benincasa > Benincasa hispida. Next base: position 21,509,765 of record NC_143485.1, read on the forward strand.
TGACTAAACTCTTTAGCCACGAGATCCACCATCCGTTAACTATCAGGCATTCCACTAAAGACCAATAGCTAAACTCTTCTTACCACGGATATATTTCTATGTCCATCGAACATAACCAATCATGAGTACGATGACCCTTCACAAATGCTCGTAAGTACAGTTGGGCCAAATTACCGTTTTGCCCCTGTAGTTACATCTCACTCCTTAAGTACCACTGATTCCTCTAATGAACAATACAACATAGTCCAACTATGTGTGAATACCTCCCAGGCCAAGAGAAGGTTTGTGGCACCACATCGTTCAAGCCTCGAAATCAGCCCTTAAGGGAGCTATTTATCTACTTACCCCTGCCTAGAGGAAGGAGTGAATTCCATCTTGTGTAGCTAAGTTCCCAGCTCCCAACTCCCAAATCAGACGAATCCCCAAAATGGTAGGTTTGAATCGGCGACTGGCCACTCGCACCATACAAATCAAAGGACCGCCCTCAATGGCTGGAGTTCCCAACTTACTCAGGATTGAGGTCATGTTACCTATGGTCATCCTAGTGGAGTGAAGTCTCTGTCATGAACGGGGTTATATGACAAGATGTTAACACTTCGTGGTCAGGTCTTATACAAACTCTTTGTATAGGACGCCCCCACTCGCATGACCCTAACACGAATGATCAAGATCAGACCATCTATAACAAGTCACAACATTTGTGACCATTCCACAAAGCAGGTCGCATCTGCAACATTACCAGGATAAGGTTTCCCTCCTATATCCAACTACAGACCATTTTGGTTATCACTCAAGACATGATCCACTTGTATGTCACCACATACATGCTTGAGTTACATACAGATAACCAGGGATTTTAAGTTTATTGTTTTGTGGTAAAGCAAATAAAAATGCAACTGAGCAAAATACAATATGTGAAGTAAAATATCATATATTATACAACACAAGCATGTTTACAAACTACAGGACACGAGACTTTAGGTCATCAACCCCAACATAAATGGGGTATTCATTTCTTAGTCTTGTTTCGGCTAATTAAACAACCTAAGTCTAAATGTTTATCCAAGTATAACGTTTATAATTGGATTTAACTTATGATGTCTAGGTGATAAAGCAGTTTTAAAACCTCACATCGCTCACGTATTGCTCATAAAACCAATTAACAACGCTCAATAATTCGGCCATAATCCCCAGGTAAGAGGTGTTCCATAGACCGTCAACTTAAATACCTCTAGCCTTTGACAGGATTATATACTGGTTGAGTTTGTAACCCGAGTTTTATTAGTTTAACAACCTATTTTAACTATTAAAACAAGTGGTTAACTTACGTGAGAATGCAACTATTCTTTATTATGAATTTTAAATGTCTAACCCGATTTTATAACAGCATTTTAGACATGCTAAACATCCATAACATACATCAAAGGCATTCAACATTTAATATAATATTTATATTAAATAAAAGAAACCCCAACATGCATACTATATATTATAACACTTTATAACATACTTTCGATGCATGTAACATGCTTTCTATGGTGGGATTTTAATTCTACATGGCATACTGTATGCACATACAAGATTTATTTAATTATAACGTACATTACATACATAAATAATTAAACACATACTGATATGGTTTTAGTTTTGACATATACAAGCAAACAAAGGCCTAATTATTACAAAACAGCAAGAAACAGCTCCAAACCACTCTCAAACCGCTCGAACCACTCCAAACCGAACCCAAATAGCTTGATACAGATCAGAATTGCCTGAACCAAACCAGCCAAAAGTCATTTGAGGTCAAACTGGATAGAACCTGAAGAAAACCAATCGAACCAGCTGCTTTTACTAACTCTCGCTATTCTGGTGTCACTCCATTCAACTATCGTTAGCTGTATAAAAATCTCGCTCCAACTCAATCTCTCGCTGAAAACCAATTCAAGAATCTCGCTTCAAACTCGATTCAAAATCTTGCTCGAACTTAATCTCTTGCTCGAAATTCCGTTAGAATCTCGCTTAAACTCGATTCAAAATCTCATTTGAACTTGAAATCTCGCTTGAAAATTTCATCAAAATTTCGCTTGAAACGAAATCTCGCTTGAAACTTGATCAATCTTGTTGCTCGAACTCGATCTCACTGGAATTGTGAAAATCTCATTCTTACTCAAGGGCAATCTTGCTCAAAGCTTGAACAACGAGATTTGAGTAGATGCTGAAGAACTGGTTCCTGCTGCTCGACCTTCTTCACTTCTTTCTTCAATTAAAACTTAATTTCAACTCTAATGACTCCAACTAAATTATAGACTCTTGAGCACACATATAAGCTCATTAACCAAGAGCCAATTACAAATTTAATCAAGGAATCAAAGAGAATTTAAATGCCAAAACTCAAAAAACCATATCAGTGCACCATTTTCATATATCTCATAAAAAATACCCGCCACACAAAAATTAAACAAAATTGAATGTTAAATGATGCTCTAATACCAATCGTAAGAGTATATCAGCATGTAGCGGAAGCAACAAGGTTCAATAAGTATTCTAATTCATTGATTTTGGTTATAAATAAAGCATGCTCATACAATAATAAGAGGGTTTCATGCAATACCTTTGTTGAACTTCTTTAATCTCGAAATCAACTGCAAATCTTCTCCAAAAATTGTTGTGAACCACTGATGACTAAAATTAGATGAACGCAATTATATGCGATGCATGTCTTAGGTTATGCGTTTATACTTATGTGTCAATGGTCATGTGTTGGAATGAAATGTATGCATTGATCTCATATGCAATGACCATGTGTTTCTGTCACAAGTTTTCTTACGCTTTTGCCAAGTATAACGCGAACGCAAGTTTCTCGGGTGATCCGAGGTCGAACTCAGGGACTTGTAGTTGAATGTATGCAGTGATGTGTTTGCGGCGGATGAATAAAAGAATGATAGGGGTTGTAAGCTATAAACTACTCCTACTCCTAACTAACAGACAAAGCAGTGGGAATATGATTGAGAGATAGAGACACGGAAACTGTTGACGTGTAGTAAAATGCATGGAAAAATAGATAAAATGGTGAAGATGTCTTAATCGCAACCCTAAGCTTGACCGCAAGGACAACCCCAGCCAACGCAAACTATGCGATCATGCTATACACACTTGTGCCTAATTCTAGGACGCATGCGATGTATATGCGATAGTGTCGAGAGGCCTTATTCCTAAATCTCTATTCCTGCTCATGTGCTCCCACACATAAACAAGATGACCACATACTACCGTATCCTACTTCTAGACGCATGCAAAATCCTATCCGTAGGGTGCATACGCTGTGTAATAGCAAACGGAGCTTATTCCTAAGTTCCCCATTCTTGCTTATGCGATCTAATCTGCCATCCCGAGACTTAGATTTGGTTTTTAGACTACTTTCCCAAGTATGCCTAATTGATGAATGATGCGCTCATAAGACAAGGTAATCGCATAAACCTGGCTAACGTAAGATTATTCCTATCTCTAGTGAACACTTGCTTACATTGGCCAATGCGACTAACCACTTACCCTCTCGGGCAGTTGGTTGTTGCTGACTTTACTCATAAACAAGAATTGTGTCCCCTTATAGACAAGAGTTGCTACAGCGTCACACTAAACAAATAAGGTTTTCTCACAACACTCACACAATGCACACCTCCCGGTGGTTTGCTACATACTTCATATTCCTATGTCGCATGATTAAGTATGCGATATTCTAACAATCTTACTCAATGATGCAATGAACGTTAAGGATGCTAAGTAAATGAAGATGGAGATGAAGTCGAAGAAAAATATAGAAATGCATTGATCACGAAATGTATTAATTCCTTAAGCCAAAATGTAATACAATGCAATATAAGGAAAGAAGAGAAATGGAAAGGCTAACTGGACACAATGTCTTGCTTCCAGCAGATGTGTGTCAAGATTGTCGGTGGTACCATGGAATGGTAGTAGAGCAGACTTTTTCGAGCTCTGACCCCGACGAAGGCTCCGGTCGTCACTCGGAATGGATGAAGAAGATGAAGAACTCTCAAGCTTTCTTCTCACACTTTCGTCTGGATCACAAGGATTCGCCCTAAGGCGAGCCTCAGGCGAAAAACCTTGGATAAATTGAAATTCTGCTCAACGGCTTCTATTTATAGAGCTTGATCACTGACAACTTTAATGGACCTGCTATGAATCTGACACTCGCGACGCAATGGTCCTTTTCTGAATCTCTACTACTAACGGCGTGGTAGGTAAAATGTCAACATCATCTTTTGATACTCCCGAGGTATGCATTCATGTTGCATTCAACCAACCTTGCGGTCGCCCTTCTATTATGGTCATCATTATGTAGCCGCAATCCCCTTGCGATGACCGCATTCACTTGATGGCCACAACTTCTCTTCGCTGATCGCATTCGTTTGACGCCCGCAACTTCTATGCAATGGACGCATGCGGCTAATGGCCGCAACATCCATGCGTCGAACGTATGTGTTCGCCTTTCCGATGGAGAGATTCTCTGCATGCGGTCATCTTTGTGATAGCGCGGCTTCTGCATATGCGCCAACTTCCTATGTTAGCTACAAAGATAGACAATCGAACGCATAATAACGCATAATAATGGGTTAACTGAGATTCTTGATGTCGGTCGATGCAAACTCATTTTCTCATGAATTCCTAACATATTCGCCGCATATTTTACTTAACAACCCTCATAATTCTAAATAAAAGGCCTAAGATGACGTGCATTTCTGCCCGTCATCAACCACCTCAAGATCTTCCATACTATTCTCTTAAAGCTTTAGATTGAGTTGTGGGACTCAAAATAAGCTTGAATGAAGGGAACTTGGAGAAGAACTCACTGCACCATCCACTTTGAAGAACACCTTTCTTCAACTCGAATTTTTTAGCTAAAACTCAATTGATGCATACCTCAATTCCACTTCCATCTTCTCTATTTATTGCAGGACATTCATACAAAGAAGAATGTTGCATGAGATGCAGCTCATGCTTGGTGAATTGAAGCGAGAGCAAGTGGATTGGTGTGAGCTCCTTGGTTAGGTGAGTGGAGGAAACCAACATTTCCCAAAATTTGTGTTTTCCAAATTTCTAATTTCAAATTGATTTCTAAAACCAATTTGATTTCAAAAATTGAAAATATTATTACTTTTACAAAATTAATTTCACATATTAATTTTCTAATTAATAATAATTAAATAAATAAATAACTTAATTATTTTAATATCAAATACTAAATTAATTTTACACAAATTCTACATTTATGAATTTAATATGTAAATCATATTTAAATATTAATTAATTCTTCAATTCCGTTTAATTCTAAAATTAAACGTGTAATTATATCTCATATAGTTATTAGTTCCCTTAGTTTTAATTTGAACGTTCCAAACTAACTTATCACGCTACGATAAAGCTAATCCATTTATGAGCTAGTAGGGGGACCTTGTGGACCTACAAATCATGGGCTCCAACGATCCGAGATTAATTGGCTAAGCTTTTTATACCGAATTAACCCTCATTCATTAACTAATGAGCCACTCCACTAAAGCCCATAGTTGGACTCCCCTCACTGTAGACATATTATGTCCACTTAATATAGCCATGATTAGTAAATTAACCCTTCACAGGTTGTTCGTAATAACGGTTGGGTCAAATGTCTGTTTTACCCCCGAGATACCACTAATCCTCTAATGAACAATTGATTTATGATTCGATCAACAAACTGACTCCCTCTTGGGCCTAATGAAAGGGTGGGGCCTTCTGTTCAAGAATCGAAGTCAGCACTTAAGGGAACAACCTCTCTACTATCCCTAAAAGCGGGTAGGAGTGAACTTCATCTTGCACCCTATGTCCCCAACTATCTACCCAGTCTTACCCCTGAAATGGAGATTTATTGAGCCGGCGCTATTGAGTCAATCATCACCTATGCAAATATAAGGATAATTCTAAATAAACAAGAGTTCATAGTTAGCTGAGGATTAAGGTCAAGTTACTTAGGTCATCGCTTTGAACTAGTCAAGTCTTAAACAGTAAACAATGTTATAAAGTAAGAGTGATTGATTTCGTGGTCCGATCTTGTACAAAACCCATTGCACAGGACACCCCCACTTCTCATGTCACAACATGTACGAATTAGGATCACATCGTCTGTAGCACTTTACAACTCTTTGTAACGACTATAAAGTGGGCCGCATCTAATAGTGTTACCAAAATAAGGCACCCAACCTCATTCATGTACTATAGATTATTTTGACTATTTACTCGAACCTGATTCTCTTTTATGTCTCCACATATAGTTTAAGTACTCATTTAATAGTCATGGTTCTTTTAGGTTTATTGGATTTCTAAAACACAATAAGCAATACATATTTTCAATAACAACTTATTGAACTTTCAAAATAAGTTTTATTGTTTACAAACCACGAGTTTTAGGACATAAAACCCAACAGTAGTTGCACTATTTGCCAGACATAGATCTTCTTTGCTCACTTTTTAAACACCCAACATATGAAAATGATCTATGTTTCTTTATTAAAAGAAAATAATTACAATAAGAAAAAAATATTTAAAATATACAAAAGCTACTAAAAAAAAATATGAAGATAGATAAAAGAAAACAACAACATGAAGTCTAGACATTCTCAAAGTCAAAAGAAACACTTGATGTTCCACCAACTGTGTCAATCTTCTCTTCAGGAGATTCAAAGAAGTCCGCCACATCCAAATTTGTCATGTGGGATGGGTCAAATATGTCATTATCCTGGGATGAAAAATTTGCTTTCACATTTTTCTCTTTTTCCTTCAGGGAGGCTTGATAGAGGTCAACTAAGTGTTTTAACGTACAACAGGTACATGACCAATGCCCAATCATTCCGCATCGAAAGCATTTATTTTCAACACACTTTAAAGTTTTATCTTGTAGAGTTTTTTCCCCTTGTGTTCATCATTTTATGTGGTTCTTTTGAAATTTAAATGATTATAATGACCACCATGAAAATAATAATTATTTCTTCCTCTACCACGGCCACGACCACGACCACGACCACGATTATTAACATTCACAACATTCATTTCAGGGAATGGTGTTGTTCCACTTGGTCGAGATTCGTGGTTCTTCATTAATAACTTGTTGTTTTGTTCGGCCATGAGAAGACATGAAATTATTTCATAATATTGTTTAAAACCTTTCTCTCGATATTTCTGCTGCAAGAGTATATACGAGTCATGAAATGTAAAAAATGTCTTCTCTAACATATGAACATCAGTAATTTTTTCTCCACATAACACAATTTTGAATTGATTTTAAATAATGTGAAATTGCAATCACTTACTGATTTAAAATCTTGTAGCCTCAAATCTATCTACTCATAACGGGCTTTAGGAAGAAAACTGTCTTTTGATGATCGTGCCTTTCTTTCAAATTTTTCCTCAAGATACGAGGATCTTTTATTGTAAGATATTCCATTTTTAATCCCTCGTGGAGATGATGACGAAGAAAATCATAGCTTTTGCTTTGTCTTGACTAGATATCGTATTTTCTTCTTTAATTGTTTTTCCCAAGTTCACAGCATCCAATTGAATTTTGGCATCGAGCACCCATGACAAATAATTATTTTCATTAATGTCAAAGGCTGCTAATTCTAATTTTATAAGATTTTTTATGGCAACACTATCATAAAATATTGTATTTATATTAGAAATTTAATATGTACTAAATATGAAAAATAACATTTAATTTATTGATTATAATAAAGAAGAAAAAAAATGACCTACCTTTAGGACCTATCTTCAGCGTTGGAAGCAACAGGAGCTCGTGTTGATAATGTGTTATGAAATTGAGGAGCACGACAAGAACAAAAATGTGGAGAAAATATAATATAATAATAAGAAATAAATGAAATATAACATAAAATAAAATAACTAGAATTATAAAATTGGATAAAATGAAAATTAATGAAATTTTGAAGTGGATTTCTCACCAATGTGGATTCTCTTGAGATCCGCCAAATGCCAATATTTATAAGCAAAGTGGCAAGTATGGCATGGACTTACATGGACACCAAGCATGAATTATTACAAGAGACATGGACAATATGAAAAATAGCACATGGGACACTAAGCATAGGGCATCAATTTTTATGATAGTTATAATAAATCGGTTATAATTATATATGAATATATTTTTTCTGTATGTTTAATATAGATGACAAAATTGAATGGTTATTGTGTAAATTGACATAATAGATGCAAAACTGGTTTAGGATAAATTTTTTCTCGCATGTTACAACTTAACTACTCATTGACATACTTGATGTAAAGTATACCACTAACACTAAGTTTATTAAGAAAAAAATATAATAAATTAATGGTAATCTTAAAGATAGCTTCATTTATTTACATTTGTGGTTATTTACCTGTGTTCCATAATTGGAATGAAATGTGATATTGTTGGGATTGGTGACCTAATTCTCCCGGAGTCTCGTTGTTTTGTAAAGATACACATTGTTTAATGAAAAAATAAGTGTTATTTAATTCTAGCATTTATTCATATCCAATAAACAAAGCTCCTTGGTTATCTTATGCGAACTTAAGCATGTATATGTGATATACAAGTAGATCATGCCTTAAGTGATAACCTAAATAGGTCTGTAGTATAAGGATTAAGGTGGAATACCTGATTCTGGTGACACTACGGATACGGCCCGCTTTGTAGAGGTTTGCAAGTGTTGTAAACTACTACAGATGGTAGATCCTAACCATTCATGTGGAGACATGCGAGCGGGGGTGTCCTATACAAAGAGTTTATATAAGACCTGGACCACGAGATGACTTGACTCTGTATATAACACCGTAGATACTAGAGACTTGCATCTCACCTAAACGACCATAGGTGACACGACCTCACTCCTGAGTGTTTTGGGAACTCCTACCTTTGAGGGCGGTCCTTTGATTAGTATCAGTGAGAGTGGCCAGATTGCCAACTCAACATGCCTATCTTCTTGGGGACTTGTCTGATCTGAGAGCTGGGAACTCAATCCATAATATGAAATTCACTCATTTCCCGAAGCAGGGATAAGTAGAGAGATTGCTTCCTTAAGAGCTGATTTCGAAGCATGAATATAGTGGCCACATCTTCTCTTTGGAAAAGAAGACTCAGTCATAGTAGGACTATGACTTATGTCATTAGACGGATCAGTCATACTTAAGGAGACAAATGTAACTACAGGGGCAAAACGGTTATTGGCCCAACTGTACTTACGAGCGATCTGTGAAGGGTTGTCGCGCTATTGATTGGTTAAGATGGAAACATAATATATCTGTGGTAAGGAGAGTTCAGCTGTCGGTCTTTAGTAGAGTGTATGGCAATTAATGGATGGTGGATCCCGTGACTAAAGAGTTTAGTCTGTTATTCACGTATCATTGGAGCTTTGAGCTACAGGTCCATGAGGTCCCTTGGTAGCTCAATGGATTCAGTTGAGGATCAGTTCTTGATGTTGATTTGAAATGTTCAAATTGACAAGAGGTATTTCGATTATATATGATATAATCGGGATTATGTATGAGATACATCTAGTGGAGGATTGATGTAAATGAGATTTACGTTAAGTACCATGGAATAGAAAAAGAACTATGATTTGTATGTTTCATGAGATGAAATATTAAAACTATAGGTTATAAATATAGTATGATAAGTTGGTTATCATTTATATTTATGATAATATTAATTATTGGATAATTAATTCTTTTTCTTTAATAACCAATTGAGTGTGAGGTTATTGGATTCATGGTAACCGTGAGTTTAAAAGGAAAGTGGTTTTCCTATTTTGAAAATGAGTTTCTACAAAAGGTTGATTAAAGTTTTTTAGATTTCTCTCGGTGAAAAAAGGGAACTCACGGAGTCTTCAAGTAAATATAGATTTATTAAACAACGGTTGGGCAAGCTAAACGATCGTGTAGTATTTACCAAACGACCGCATAGTTTTGCTAGACGATCGTATGCCCTAAGTAAATGATCATGTAGAGTCTATAGGTGATAGACCGAGCTAAGCGATGAGCTAAACGATTGCATAGCTTTTTCTAGACGATCACTTAGCTTTATCTAAACGATTAGGCATCGACCTATACGATAGGTCTCCGCCATCTCCCACTTGCCCAGTCATGTACGCGATCGGTGTTTCCTCCTTCGTCGGCCTCACACTAAGTCGAAACAGAGCCCACCCTCTGGATTCTCACACCGAGAATACCAAGGTAGCCTTGTTGGTGGTTCAAACTCAACTCGACACCGTCGAGGTGCTGTGGAGGCCGTTCTTGTTGTTGAGGAGTTCGTGACCGAGGAAATCGTTAAGGACGAGCGCGAAGTGTTCGTATTGTTTTTGTTGCGGTGTTACGGTCGTGTAAATCGAGCATTCGAGGTTGCTGATTGTTCAAGTCGTCACGAAATGGAGCGTGGAGACGCATCTTCAAATGTGTGTAGAGTTTTCTCTCTGTTCATTTGAGTTTTTCATGCTGTAATTTCTGTAAGAATTGTATAACCGCTTGTTTGAAGATGACTGTAAATGTATTGTTCATTCATGATTGTGATTTGGAATTATCTTTCTTCTGCTGCTCATGGAAATCTCGATTTGATTTTCTTCAATTGGTATCAAAGTCATGTTCTCTGATATTTCAAATTACAGATCTAAATTGAACGCATTTTTCAGTCGCAGTGGGTTTCTGCATTTTTGTTAACCTTTTTCTGCATTTGTGGATGATTATGATGAATGTTTCTGGTTTAAATTGCCTTTTTGTTAAAGCTTTTGGTATTACAAAGTGCTAATTGTAAGGGTCCCTATGTTTTTGGGAGAAATTAACATCGCAATCGAGTCTGTAATTCAAAAAGTTTGAGTTTGTTGAGTTGGTTGTGATGAAGCTTTAGCACATGGTGATGCAGTTCTCAATGAAGAAGATGACCAAGTGTTGGTCGGATCGTGTAGCCTCAGGTAAACGATCATTGGGATTTTACTAAGCGATCGTTTAGTAGTTTTTTCTAGACGATCGTGTAGTATTTTCTAATCAATCGTTTAGCTAATGCTAAGCGATGGGGTAAATTGTTTACCATATCGCATAGCATTGGTTTCTTGATCGCGTAGACACTGGAGGTAGACGATCGTAGTGGGAGCATGTGATGCTCATCGTTTAGTAGAAGGCGCACGCTAGAGATCGTATAGTTAGCAAGCTTCATCGCTTAGTTACTACCTATGCAATCGTGGGTATGTGATACGGAGGTGCTAGCTAAGCGATCGCTTAGGTGATGGTGCTTCGCGGCATCGTAGTCGTTTAGACGATTGTGGAAGGCGGGCATTGTGTGGAGCGTGCTAAGCGATCATGTACTTTAGGCTTCATCGCTTAGTAAAGGTACATGATCGTATAGTAATAGCTAAACGATCGTTTGAATTTTTCTAGACGATCGTATAGTAAATACTAAATGATCGTTTAGCTCTAGGAGCGTTGGTAAGCGATAGAGCAAAGAGTTTATTTTATCGTGTAGACGATCGTGGGGTGCTTAGTACACGATGGATGGTTGAAGAAGAGATGCTTTGCCTGAGCGGTTCAAAACCCAGTTCGTCTGTTTAAACCAAAGACTCCTTGTCTTTGTAATAGTTAGCTTTTTTTGTGTTTTTAAGGCAATTTCACCCAGTTCATCAACTTTTATTGCTTATACATGTGATGTATGGTACTTATATGCCAAAATGTTTTCATATAGTTAAAACCCACATTAGGTTGCGCAATTATTCATGCATCATGTATTATAAATGTTATAATCTAGCATGAACAAATTACTTGAAAGCATGTGCATGCATCATGAAATATAAGAGTTATATTTTGCTTGCAGTGAGCATTATCATACATCATCCTTTTATTATAATTGTTATAGTCTAAGGGTGAATGGAAGCCTGTTTTTCTTGTTTCATTGTTGCTTTGTATAAGTATTATATAAAAGAAGTAGCAATGAATGGACAATGCATTGAGCATGACATTTAGGCTGTTTATAAGCGTTATGAATGCCTTGCATGTGTTATCTTCACATTGTGGTGGTTGTTTCCATTTATAAGTGTTATAAAAGAAATTAGACCTAAAATCAATAATTCAAAATTGCATGCAGACTTAGGGTGAACTTAAGTTTTTTTTAAAAAAAGGGTTTTAAAATTGGATTGAGATAGACCTAATTTCAAGTGGTTCTAAAGAGTTTAGTAACCTAGAGTAATCTTTTAAAATCGGTTTAATAGGATTAAATTGGTTGAATAAAAGATTAAATTTATTGTAAACCTATCTATAAGGGACCTTTTGTCTAGGCTGGGGTTCTTAAGTTGACGAAAACGTAACACCCCTACCTGGGAACCTACCTGGAAAGGTGAATTTGATAGATTTTCAACAAGCATGTGAGATTTGGTCAAAGACTCCGTTAAAGAGTTTAAATGAATGATGATCAAAAGTTGTTCAACTATCCAAGGTAAAAGTTACTCTTGGAAAAACCTAAAAGTCACTTAGTTAAAATCCTTAGCCGTGTTTTTTCTAAGTAAGCTAAACCCTAGGTTATAAAATAATCAGTGGGAGGAAGAGGTGTATCTGACATGTCTATGATTCCACTCACATTTCTCCCTGTATGTTCACACTGTGAGATTCATGCTTGGCCTCGTGGTGCCCAGGATGTATCCCCCTTCAGATGGTGTTTACATGAGTCAATATCAAGGTGGACAGATAGAGTATTTATAGTAAGTGGGTGAAAGGTGTGTGTCAACACATCCTATGGTCTCTGTCATTGGTTCACACCGTGAGATCATTATGTACGCCCTTGTGTCGCCTTCGGAGCATCCCCCTTCGGATGGATTTTGTGCAGTTGGTCAATATCAAGGTGAACTCCAGAAATGGATAGGGTCGCTTTAGGTTTTGCCCCAATCGGATTTTTTCCCTTTGGATTGGCCTTTTGGGACAGACCTCTAGGGCTTAAAATGGCAGGTCACACTTACGGAAGATTATTAAGTAAGTTAATGATCTCTTGGCCAAATCAATGATGACTAGTCGTTATAAGAACAAGAGTTGTTCTGGTATTAATGACTGTTTGAGAACTTCTCAATTCAGAGGGGGGATAACTGACCTCCCTTTGGCGGCTTTTGTCCTAAACCTTTGAAGCGTCATTGCGAAACTAGATGTCAAACGGGGTTCATGTTAGTTTTGCTAAAACCTTATTGGATGTTGTTTTGTTTTACAATAGGTATTTGCTTAAAACCTAACGTAGGTCAATGTGTTTTTCTTTTCAGCAACTCGTTAGTATTTCCATCTAAAGCTTTTAAAAATGACCGATTATTTACAGTGGAAAGAATCATGTGAAACGAATTTCGTGGCAAACGACCTCCATCCTACTACTCTCCACAAGAGGAAACAAGACAGTAAATGTGATTTATTGGTCTTGGAGACATTTCTGGTAGAGAATGATGATTCTGCCTGGATCCTCGATTCAGGTGTTACCAATCATGTCAGTTCTTCTTATCAAGGATTCTATTCCTGGAAAACGTTGCCACATGGAGAGATGACTCTTCGAGTCAATACTGGTGAGGTTGTTTCAGCTATTGCTGTAGGCAGGCTGAAGTTATTTGTCGACAAGAAACGTTATCTTTTACTGGATAATGTTGTTGTAGTTAATTATATTAAGAGGAACTTGATCTCGGTTTCTTGTCTCATTGAACAAGGCTGTACCGTCTCCTTTTCTGAGAATAAAGTGTTTATTTTAAGAATGGAATGGAGATTGGTTATGGTTCAATGGAAAATAACTTATATATACTAAGGTCGTTAGTCATAAAAGCCTTGTTTAACACTGAAATGTTCAGTACGGCAACAACAGCTAAAAGACCAGAGGTTTCTCCTAAGGAAAACACCCATCTTTGGCATCTAAGGTTAGGTCACATCAACCTCAATAGGATTGAGAAGTTGGTGCAAAGTGGACTTCTAAAGAGTTTAGAAGAAAACTCATTGCCGGTATATGAATCATGCCTCGAAGGCAAGATGACCAAACGACCTTTTACTAGAAAAGGTTACAGAGCCAAGGAAGCCTTGGAGCTTGTACATTTAGACCTCTGTGGTCCGATGACTGTTAGAGCTCGAGGTGGGTATGAATTTTTCATCTCTTTCATAGATGATTATTCAAGGTTTGAGTATCTCTTCCTAATGCAACGTAATTTTGAAACCCTTGAAAAGTTCAAGGAGTATAAGGCTGAAATTGAAGACTTATTAGGTAAGAAGATAAAAACACTAGATCTGATCATGGTGGAGAGTATATGTACCTCAAATTCCAGAACTATATGATAGAACATGGGATTACATCTCAACTCATGGCCCCTCGTACATGATGCTTAGATTTATGAGGTGTGAAAAATATGGATGATGTGTGTTGATGGATAGCATTGTACACTCAAGTTTCCCTAGCGGAATCCAAGTGTAAATTCCTCTAGGTTTCCTGGTAAGTCCAAGATCGAACACAGGGACTTGTGAAAATAGTTGCGTAGGAGTTTTTTATGAAAACTTGTGGTAACCAGTGAAATAAACGAGTGTTGGGTGGTTGTTGCGTTGATGAAAATAATAATAAATGCGGCAGAGTTTGAAAAAAGTTGGTAAACGGGAAATACGATGAATATGCAGTGAATGGGTTGAGAAGGGTTTCGGATAACACTCTCTAGGATGCGTTCATGCTTTGCAATCGTGCACATGCATACAATAGTAAACCACCTCTCGGCGTGAATGTCACTGCTTCTAAGACTATAACGCATGCAATAAATATGCGATAAATCTACAGGGTTTACACATAAACCTCTATCTCTATTTATGCGATGACAACATGACACTCACACAAATATGCGATCACATAATATCATTCCTATTCTCGCAAGTTGACAAACAGAGTTTATGTCTAAGTTCCTAACTCTTGTTTATCTAAGTCTAATCTTGCTCTTTCAAGACTGATTCTAACCTAGCTCTCTCGAGACATTAGGTTCTTTCTTTAGATTCTCTCTCGAGTAACTCTAAAGGTTAATTTGCGCAACATAAAACAAGACAATCGCAAGCAATGAACTTCCTAGATCATGTTAGCTTAGTTTCTCTCAACCCATTCAACTAGTTTAGCTACTCATGCGTATTAAGAGAGTGAGCAGATGTAGAAATAGAACTTCCATTGAATAGATATAAGATGAAGTAAAGATTAACAATGTAAGTATAGTAAAGAGCCTGGAGCAATTTCTTGCCACCAGGCGTTACACTATTCTACTCGTGCTCTAAAGATATTCTCGCTTTCGCGAGAGTCAACCCGCTCTCTGCTCTTACGCCCCAAGGTTCTCTCTCGAGCTGCCTTGGATGATCTCCGGCCTCACCACTCTTCTCTAGCTCCACCGTAAAATGGAAAAGAAAACTACGAACAGAGGTGTGAACTTGTAAATTGATGTGAAGTAATCGACTACTTAACCTCTTCTCTGAAGAATGCACTTGGTATTTATAGAGCATCAAAGATGAAAGGCGGCTTCTCTCTCCTGGTTGTACAGATGGGACAACTTTAATTCCTAACTGATGCACCGGATAATTGTCACCGATAAAGCTGGATGTACTTTGTGACCATTATCGGCTGTCAACTTAAATTGGATCTGACTGTCGCCAGCTTTCTGTCCCATCGATCTTAATTGTCCTTTCGTCTAGATGTGTCTACCATGTTGCAGTGATTCTTCTTGGGTGAATGTTTGCGAGCACGATCAACGCAAAGTCTTGTGGTGAATTTGCGCTCGACCAATGTATTCCTATGATCGCATTCTTTGCATTGCGTTAACGCATTATTCTGTATAAAATATAAAGTCAACTGCTCTAATGCCAGGACGCATGCGACCGCAATATAATAGAATTTATGCTTAATGGACGCAATTTAACATATTTCATCAATGCAATCCAACATTGTTTATGGATTTAGCATTATGATAACGTGCATTTCTGCACGCTATCACACCCCCAAATTTAAACAATGCTTGTCCTCAAGCATAATCTAAAGATTCCTTTAGCAAGTTAGCCACAAATTTCTTTCCTTAGATATCTCAAGGATACTTCGTTCAAATCCTATATGCCAGAATTTCCTTAAGTCTTATTCAAATCTCTTCCTAAAATGCTTCTAAGACTTAAGAATTGCAAGCTTAACTTTCAAAAGGACTTTGTTGAATTCTGGAACATCGCATGATTTATTTCAAAAAGAAAATTTTCTATCGGGGTGTCAAATGAATTATCCTTGCACAAAAAAATTTCTTCATTGCTATTTTTTTCTAACCTTGCGCTGATCCGAGTGCCTTGCTTCTTTTTGGCTTGCCCCCACGGGTGTCATGCGGACATCCAACTACGAGCAATGTACTCTTCCTCAGACTAAACTCATACTAATTTGGCAGTGGAGTTGCGGTCATTTATTTATGCGTTGATCTTGGAAATTTACTATCATTTTGGCTTGCCCCCACCTGTGTCATGCAGACATCCAACTACGGGTAAGTGCCTTTCACAATTTAACTATTATCAATCATGGGTTTCCCATTGTGTTGACAGTGGAGTTGTTATTCTAAAAAAATCATCTTTTTTTTTTTTTGTAGCAAGGTCGAAAACAAATACCCCACCCCCAAAATTAAAATGCAGGACTGTCCTCATTGTCAAAAGATTAACATAAGTCATGCGATGGTCAAAAAATGTGTTGTAAAGAGAGTTTGAAAGAAAGTTAGCAAACCCCTAACTTCGAGAAATATTTCATGAGGTGAATATCCTAAGATTTACGTTGACTCTAGTATATACAAAAGAGATAGAAGCATATTTTTCATCATTGAAATCATACTTGGCAAAGAACAAAATGCGGTAAACTACTAAAGTTATCTACTGGTGATATGATTGTGGTAATCAAGAAGGATGCGGTGATAAAACTTTGAAAAATAATATGCAATGTGGTAGCGCAAAATTTGAAGTCAAGATAAGGAAGAGTACACCCCTAAATTTAGCGATGTCGCCCTGATTGTATTGGCGCATCCATCTTGCGGTGATGGAATAAGATAAGTGTTTCTTCGCGCACCTCGATCATTGTAAGGAAAACAAAGAGATGGTCAAATTATTTTAAACGAAAGAAAAGGTTTTTTTTCATAGAAATAGTACTAAAAAATGAAAAGATAGCTGAAAAGATAGTGAAGATTCTGAGTAGTGGAGAAAAGAGTTGAAGACTTGAAGTTTTCCAAAGCTTACGTCCCTGAGAAATTGCGATCAGTTGACAATGCAGGGACCACCTACTTTCTTCTTTATTCAGTTTCTTAGTTCCATGGACTCGACTTGGCGATGCCAGTCTTTTTCATGGTATGCCTTTACCCGCTGCCTATTGACTTTGAATATGTTGGTATCGTCATCATTTGATAATTCCACCGCGCCATGCGGGAGTACTTGTCAAATTATGAACAGTCTAGACCAATAAGACTTTAGCTTTCCTGGGAAGAGTCGCAGACGTGAATTGAAAAGCAAGACCTTCTGCCCGACTTGGAGGTTCTTGCCGCATATGCATTGATCATGCCAGCGCTTTGTGCGTTCCTTATAAATTTTCGCATTTTCATATGCGTTGTTCCTTCATTCTTCTAGCTCGACCAATTGCATTTTCCGCGCTTCCCCTGCTTCCATTAAATCGAAATTCAGTTTCTTGACCACCCACAATGTTTTATATTCCAGCTCCAAAGGCAAGTGACACGCCTTGCCGAATACCAACACATAAGGGGACATACCTATAGGTGTTTTAAATGCGGTCCGGTATGCCCATAACGCATCATCAAGCTTCATTGCCCAATATTTCTGCGAAGGTTTGACTACCTTCTCAAGTATCAATTTAATTTCCCGATTGGACACTTCAGCTTGGCTATTTGTTTGCGGATGGTATGCGGTGGCCACTTTGCAGAGGATGTTGTACTTGCGCAGCAGCTCCTTTATACTGTGGTTGACAAAGTGTGATTCTTCATCACTTATGATGGCACAGGGAGTGCCAAAACACATGAAAATATTTTTCTTCAGGAAATGGAAGACTATTGTCGCATCATTTGCGGCGCATGCAATTGCCTCTACCCATTTGGAGACATAGTCAACGGCTAATAGAATATAGTGCTTACCGTTTGAAGGAGGGAATGGTTCTATGAAATCAATCTCCCATACGTCGAATAGTTCCAACTCCAAGATAGTATTCATCGGCATTGCGTTCTTCCATGAAATGTTGCCAGTGCGCTGATACCGATCACATTTCATTGTGTAGTCAGCAGCGTCCTTAAATAACGAAGACCAGAAGAATCCACTTTGTAAAACTTTGGCTGCAGTACGTTGTCCTCCAAAGTGCCCTTCATAAGGCGAATCGTTGCATTGTTGTGCAGCATCTGGTACGCATAATTGGATGATTTGGTCTGCACCTCTTTTATACAGATTCGGCTCATCCCAATAGTAGTGTCTGCATTCGTTTTTGAGCTTCTTTCGTTGATGGTAAGTGTAATCTTCAGGGAATTGTTCATATACCAAATAATTACGATGTCTGCATACAAGGATAGTTCTTCTATGCGAAATAGCTGCTCATCCGAAAACATGGCACTTTAGATTTATTGCGGTCAACCTTGGGATTTTCTAGTATGGACAAGTGATCTGCAACTTGATTCTCTATCCCTTTTCGATCAATTATCTCGATATCAAATTCTTGAAGGAGGAGAACCCATCTGATCAAGCTCGGCTTTGCGTCCCTCTTTGTCATCAAATATTTGATTGTCGAGTGATCAGTATGAATGAGTACCTTGGTTCCCAACAAGTATGCCCGAAATTTTTCCAACGCAAAAATCACAGCCAGGAGCTATTTTTCAGTGGTGGTATAATTAATTTGAGCAGGGTTCAGAGTTTTACTCGCATATGTGATGGGGTGCAAAAAATTTTTCTTCTTCTATGCTAGTGCGGCTCCCATCGCATACCCAATTGCGTCGCACATGATTTCGAACAGCAGTGTCCAATCCGGCGCAATTAAGACGGGTACGGTAATCAACGCATCCTTTAAAATTTGAAATGTGTTGAGGCAATTGTTGTCAAATTCAAACTTTCTGTCTACCTCTAGTAACGCACTCAATGGTCTTGCTATCTTAGAAAAGTCTTTAATGAATCGTCTGTAGAATCTAGCATGCCCCAAAAAGCTTCGCACTGCCTTCACGTTGGTTGGAGGTGGAAGCTTTTCAATTGCGTCTGTCCATCTCCAACCCTTCTCGGGAGACCTTGTGTCCCAACACTATACCCTCTGTCACCATGAAGTGACATTTTTCTCAGTTGAGCACCAGGTTCGTCTCTTCACATCTTTTCAGAATTTTCTCCAAATTGCCCAGTAGACTTCATAAGTGTTCCCATAAACGGAGAAGTCATCCATAAATATTTATACCGAGTCCTCGAGATAATTTGAAAATATCGCCATCATGTACCTCTGGAACGCGCTTGGCGCATTGTAGAGGTTGAACGGCATGCGAAAAAAAGAAAATGTCCCATATGGGCAAGTGAATGTGGTCTTGTCTTGGTCTTCAAAAGTTATCATGATCTGGTTGTACTCGGCGTATTCATCCAAGAAACAGTAAAAATCATTCCCTGCTAATCTGTCCAGTATTTAATCGATGAATGGCAGAGGGAAGCGATCTTTCTTTGTGGCTGCATTCAATTTGCGTTAGTCCATATAGATGTGCCATCCAGTGATGGTCCTCTGCGGTATTAATTCATTGTTCTCATTGGGGACTACCGTCATTCGCCTTTCTTCAGCACACATTGCATGGGGCTGACCCACGTGCTATCTGCAATGGGATAGATAATGTTCGCATCCAGCCACTTGATAATCTCCTTTTTTACGACCTCTTTCATCGCAGGGTTAAGTCTGCATTGATTTTCAATGGTTGCTTTGTGGTCTTCCTCAAGATGAATGTTGTGCATGTAGTACGCGAGGCTAATTCCTCTGATATTAGCGAGCGTCCAGCCAATTACTCGCACATGCTTTTTTAGAATACCCATCAAAGCACTTTTTTTATCTGTTTTGAGCGTAGAGGAAAGCAGCTTCTCATTCTGCCCCAGAAATGCGTACTTCAGATGTGTTGGTAGGGTTTTTAGTTCAAGGGTTGGTGGCTCCATGAGAGAAAGTTTCGTTATTTTTCTTTCTTCTTTTAGCTCTTCTTCTTGCATTGCGATCGGTTCTTCTTCTTTGTTTGTTTTTGCTACGATCGCATTGTAAGCAGCTATGGATGCGTCGACATCCTCTTCTACATACTCTTCATCAATCAAATTCAAGTCATCTTCCGAATCTGGCAGGTCTTCCTCATCAGGAAATTTCATGGGACGAATTGTATTAAATTTGAACTTCTGTCCGTTTATGCTCAAAGTGATCTCGCCCTTGTGCACATCAATTTGAGCAAGACCCGTTGATAGGAAAGGTCGCCCTAAAATGATGAGCACGTCTTTATTGGCCTCATAATCCAGGATGATGAAGTCAGCTGGCAAAATAAATTTATCAATCGTGATCAGCACGTCCTTCACCTTACCCTCTTCACCTTACCCTCTGAATGAACCAGGGATTTGTCGGCCAGTTGGAAAGTCACAGATGTGGGCACAAGTTCCCCCACATTTAGTTGTTGAAAGATTTATAGCGGCATCAAATTTATGCTAGCCCCCAAGTCACACAGGGCTTGCCCAATATAGAGTCCTCCTATGGAGCAAGGAATAGTGAAGCTCCTAGGATTGCTCATCTTCGGTGGGGTAATAGATTTGGAACTTTGCGTTAGTTCCATCGTGGAAAATTTTCCAACGCCTCTTTTTTTGGTTACCATGTCCTTCAGAAACTTGGCATAGGCAGGCATTTCCTCAATCGTTTCACTGAAAGGAATATTAACATGTAATTGTTTCAGCATAGACATGAAGCGTTAGTACTATACCTCTTCGTTTTTCTTCTTCTTTAGCCTCCAAGGGAAAGGTGGTAACTGGACATTCACGGTTCCCATTTCATTTGACTTTGAGGTTGACGCAACCTCAGGTTCTACTGCTTCATTTTCTTTTTCTTCCTCTTGCGTTGCCGAAATCTCAAGTTTAGCTGCGATGGAGGTTAATCTGTGCTGCTCCTTTTTTTTCTCCCTCCACAGTCTTTCCACTGCGCAATGTCACAACCTGACATTTCTCCTTACCTGAACCCTCTAGGTTGCGTGGAAGCTCGGTTGAACTTGGCAGTGCCCCTTCCGATCTACTTTTAAGCTCATTTGCAATTTGGCTCATTTGCAGTTCAAGGTTGCAAATGGACGTAGCCTGACTTTGAAACACCGTCTCATTTTTCTCTATATATTGGTTCAATAGGCTTTCTAGGGAAGAAGATGGTGGTGGTTGTTGTGAGCTACTTGCTTGGTTGCTCTGTTGACCGTTGTTGCGTTGAAAGAACCCTGGTGGCCCTTCTTTTTGTGCCACAAATTGAAAATTTTGTTGTTGATTCTTCCAAGCAAAATTTGGGTGGTTTTTCCACCCGGGGTTATAAGTGTTTGAAAAGGGGTTATTCTTTACAAAATATACAGACTGGGGATTTTGCGGGCAATCTTCCATCGCATGCCCATCACCACAACTCGCATACCTTGCGATGTTTTGACTTATTGTGTTGACTTGCCCACCTTGCGGTGTTGGGCTGCTAATCGTCATTCCTTGAATCAATTCATCATTGCGGTCATTTGGTTTTGCAATGAGACAATAGCATCGTTATTTGCATCCGAATCTTTGAGCCTTAATCTCTATTCGCTTTCCATCCAATCTTCATGATTCTTGGAGATGCGATCCAAGATATTCTTTGCCTCATCATAAGTCTTGTCAAGCAAATCACCACTGCTGCTGCATTGGCAGCGGTCTGCGAAGCAGGATTCAAACTGTGGTAGAAATTTTCCATTTGAAGGTAGTCTAGCAACCCATTATGCGGACAATCTCGAACCAACCTTTTAAACCTCGCTCAGGCATCGTTGAGCGATTCGTCCATATCTTGTTCAAAATTAGTAATAAGCTTTCTTCGTCTAGCATTTTCTGTAGGTGGGAAATACTTCTTCATAAACTTCTCCACCACCTGCTCCCAAGAAGTGATCTCTCCTGGTTCGAACGAATAGGCCCATTTCCTAGCCTGATCATAGAGAGAAAATAGAAACGACGTTAGTCGAACCTCCTCAGCAGAGATGTTCGGGAACACAAAAGTATTGCAGATTTCAATAAAACTTTGGAGGTGGGCGTGCGGATCTTCGCCACGCCTTCCTCCGAATTGACCTACAGCCTGGATCATCTGCAACATCACTAGTTTCATTTCAAATCTACTTCTGTCTAAGGTAGGCCCATGATTCCCGGAGAGAAATCATAGAGGTTTGGCGATGCATAGTCCTTAATGGGCCTATTGCGATCGTTTGCCAACAGAATCAGATTTGCCATGACATTGTTGTTGTTTGGTGCTTCATTCCTAGGCTGCTACACCATCTCTTCTTTATCGGATTGTGGTTATTGTTGGCGGTCTCTTAGTCTCCTTCGAAATGTTCTCTCAATCTCTGGGTCGTAGTTCGCTAGAGATTGAGAGTTCTGCAAAGAATTCACAAAAATTACCGTTAACAACTATTTTGCCGAAGTCCCTGGCAACGGCACCAAAAACTTGATGCTTAGATTTATAAGGTGTGGAAAATATGGATGATGTTTGTTGATGGATAGCGTTGTGCACTTAAGTTTCCCCAGCAAAATCCAAGTGTAAATTCCTCTGAGTTTCCTGGTAAGTCCAAGGTCGAACACACGGACTTATGAAAATAGTTGCATTGGAGATTTTTATGAAAACTTGTAGTAACCAGTGAAATAAACAAGTGTTCGGTGGTTGTTGCATTGATAAAAATAATAATAAATGTGGCAGAGTTTGAAAAGAGTTGGTAAACGGGAAATACGATAAATATGCAGTGAACGGGTTGAGAAGGGTTTCGGCTAACACTCCCTAGGATGCGTCCATGCTTTGCGATCGTGCACATGCATACAATAGTATCATTCCATTCCTAGGATGCATCCATGCTTTGCGATCGTCCACGGCTTCTAAGACTAGAACGCATGCGATAAATATGCGATAAGTCTACAGGGTTTACACATAAACCTCTATCTCTATTTATGCAATGACAACATGACACTCACATTAATATGCAACCAAATAGTATCATTCCATTCCTAGGATGCATGCGATGCAAGTTGACAAACATAGCTTATCTCTAAGTCCCTATCTCTTGTTTATGCAAGCCTAATCTTGCTCTTTCGAGACCAGATTCTAACCTAGCTCTCTCGAGACATTAGGTTCTTTCTTTAGATTCTCTCTCGAGTAACTCTAAAGGTGTAATTTGCACAACATAAAACAAGACAATCGCAAGCAATGAACTTTCTAGATCATGTTAGCTTAGTTCCTCTCAACCCATCCAACTAGTTTAGCTACTTATGCGTATTGAGAGAGTGAGCAGAGTAGAAATAGAACATCCATTGAATAGATATAAGATGAAGTAAAGATTAACTATGCAAGTATAGTAAAGAGCCTGGAGCAATTTCTTGCCACCAAGCATTACACCGTTCTACTCGTGCTCTAAAGATATTCTCGCTTTCGCAAGAGTCAACCCGCTCTCTGCTCTTACACCCCAAGGTTCTCTCTCGAGCTGCCCTGGATGATCTTCGGCCTCACCACTCTTCTCTAGCTTCGCCTTAAAATGGAAAAGAAAACTATAAACAGAAGTGTGAACTTGTAAAGTGATGTGAAATAATCGACCGCTTAACCCCTTCTCTGAAGAATGTACTTGGTATTTATAGGGCATCAAAGGTGAAAGGCGGCTTCTCTCTTCTGGTTGTACAGATGGGACAGTTTTAATGCCTGACTGATGCGCCGTCACCGATAAAGCTGGATGTACTTTGTGACCATTATTAGCTGTCAACTTAATTTGGATCCGACTGTCAGCAATTTTCTGTCCCATCGATCTTAATTGTCCTTTCGTCTGGATGCGTCCACCATGTTGCGGTGATTCTTCTTGGGGTGAATGTTTGCGAGCACGATCAACGCAAAGTCTTGTAGTGAAGTTGCGCTCGACCAATGTATTCCTATGATCGCATTCTTTTCATTACGTTAACGCATTATTCTGCACAAAATATAAAGTCAACTACTGTAATGCATTGGACGCATGCGACTGCACATGCTTAATGGATGCAATTTAACATATTTCATCAACGCAATCCAACATTGTTTAAGGATTTAGCACTATGATAACATGCATTTCTGCCCGTTATCAGTACACCTCAGCAGAATGGTGTATCTGAAAGGAGAAACAGAACCTTGTTGGACATGGTTCGGTCTATGATGAGTTATGCTCATCTTTGATACTTGTTTTGGGGTTATGCAATGCAGACTACTTGTTATATCCTGAAAAATATTCCCTCAAAAAGTGTTTCTGAAACACCTTTTGAGTTATGGAGAGGTCGTAAAGGTAGTTTATGCCACTTCAGGATTTGGGACATTCTGGCACATGTGCTAGCGACTAACCCAAAGAAGTTGGAACCGCGTTCGAAGGTTTGCCTCTTTGTGGGCTACCCCAAGGAAATGAGAGGAGGATACTTCTATGATCCGAGTGAGAACAAAGTGTTTGTTTCCAAAAATGCTATCTTCTTGGAAAAAGATCACATGAGGGATCATAAGCCATGAAGTAAGCTCGTTTTATGTGAGATCTCTAGTGAGACTCAGACTTCTGGGGGATCAACAAGAGTTGTTGAACAGGCCGACAGATCAACAAGAGTTGTTGAGGTCAGAACGTCTAGTTAACCAGCTCAAGAGTTAAGACTACCTCGACGTAGTGGGAGGGTTATGAACCCACCGGACCGCTGCATGGGTTTGACTGAAGCCCAAAACTTCATTACGAATGATGGGGTCGAGGATCCGTTGTCTTTTAAGAAAGCAATGGAGGATGTTGACAAAGATGAATGGGTTAAGGCCATGAACCAGGAAATGGAGTCTATGTATTTCAATAACATCTGGGAGCTTGTTGATCCACCTGATAGGGTATGACCTATTAGGTGTAAGTGGATCTATAAGCGAAAGAGAGGTGTAGATGGAAAGGTGAAAACCTTTAAGGTTAGACTCGTGGCAAAGGGTTATACCCAAGTTAAGGGATTTGACTATGAGGAAACTTTCTCACTTGTTGTCATGCTTAAGTCTATCAGGATTCTCCTACCCATAGCCACATTTTATGATTATGAAATATGAAAAATGGACATCAAGACTGCCTTGCTTAATGGTAATCATGAGGAGACCATCTATATGACTCAACCAGAAGGGTTCATAGTTCCAGATCAAGAGCAAAGAGTTTGCAAGCTTAATAGGTCCATTTATGGGCTGAAACAAGCATCTAGATCTTGGAGCATCAGATTTGACACTATTGTCAAGTTGTTTGGCTTTGATCAGAACGTTAATGGGCCTTGTGTTTACAAGAAGATCATCAACAGTTCAGTAGCTTTCCTGGTACTGTATGTGGATGATATCCTACTCATTAGAAATGATGTAGGGTATCTGACTGACATTAAGGTGTGGCTAGTTACCCAGTTCCAAATGAAAGATTTGGGTGAGACACAGTATGTTTTCGGGATCCAGATCATTCGAAATCGCAAGAAAAAATAGTTAGCCCTATCTCAGGCATCGTACATTGATCAAATGTTGATCAAGTACATGATGCAGAATTCCAAAAGCGGTTTGTTACCATTCAGGCATGGAATCGACCTGTCTAAGGATCAATGTCCTAAGACACCTCAAGAAGTTGAGGAGATGAGACGGATTTCCTATGCTTCTGCTGTAGGAAGCTTGACGTATGCAATGTTGTGTACTAGACCCGACATTTTCTATGCAATAGGGATTGTCAGTCGGTATCAGTCCAATGCAGGAAAACTATGCGATCGTTTAGATAAAGGGATTGTGATTGGTGTGATTGGTGTGAGGTCGATGAAGGAGGAAACACCGATCGCGTACACGACTGGAAACTAGGAGATAGTGGAGACCTATCATATAGGTAATTACCCAATCGTTTAGATAAAACTGCGATCATCTAGGAAAAGCTATGTGATCGGTTAGGCCATCGCTTAGCTCGGTTTGTCGCCTACAGACTCTACACGATCGTTTACTTAGGGCACGTGATCGTCTAGCAAAACTATGTGATCGTTTGGTAAATACTGCACGATCTTTTAGCTCGCCCAGTCGTCATTTAGTAAATCTGTATTTACTTGACGACTCCGTGAGTTCCCTTTTTTCACCGAGAGAAATCTCAAACACTTTTATCAACCTTTTTGTAAAAACTCATTTTCAAAATAGGAAAACCACTTTCCTTTTAAACTCACAGTTACCATGAATCCGATAACCACCCACTAAATTGATTATTAAAGAAAAAGAATTAATTATCCAATAATTAATTTTATTATAAATATAAATGATAACCAACTTATCATACTATATTTATAACCTATAGTTTTAATATTTCATCTCATGAAATATACAACCCATAGTTCTTTTTGTATTCATGGTACTTAATGTAAATCTCATTTATGTCAATCCTCCACTAGATGTATCTCATACATCAAACCAATTATATCATATATAATCAAAATACCTCTTGTCAATTTGAACATTTTAAATCAACACCAAGAACTGATCCTCAACTGAATCCATTGAGCTACCAAGGGGACCTCATGGAACTGTAGCTCGAAGCTCCAACAGTACGTGAATAACTAACTAAACTCTTTAGTCACGGGATCCACCATTCGTTAACTTCCAGGCACTCTACTAAAGACCGACAACTGAACTCTCCTTAGCATAGATATATTATCTGTCCATCTTAACCAATCAGTAGTACGGCAACCCTTCACAGATCGCTCGTAAGTACAGTTGGGCCAATGATTGTTATGCCCCTGTAGTTACATCTGTCTCCTTAAGTACCACTAGTCCCTCTAATGAACACAAGTCATAGTCCTACTATGTCTTCTCTTCCAAAGAGAAGTTGTGGCCACTATGTTCAAGCCCTGAAATCAGCCCTTAAGGGAGCAATCTCTCTACTTATCCCTACTTTGGAAAATGAGTGAATTTCATATTGTGGATTGAGTTCCCAGCTCCTAGATCAGACAAGTCCCTAAAAAGGTAGGCATGTTGAGTTGGCAATCTGGCCACTCGCACCCATACTAATCAAAGGACCACCTCAAAGGCAGGAGTTCCCAAAACACTCAGAATTGAGGTCGTGTCACCTATGGTCGTTTAGGTGAGATGCAAGTCTCTAGTATCAATGGTGTTATATACAGAGTCTAGTTTCTCGTGGTTCAGGTCTTATACAAACTCTTTGTATAGGACACCCCCGCTCGCACATCTCCACATGAATGGTTAGGATCTACCATCTGTAGTAGTTTACAACACTTGCAAACCTCTACAAAACGGGTCGTATCCTTAGGGTCATCAGGATCAGGTATCCCACCTTAATTCTTATACTACAGATCTATTTAGGTTATCACTTAAGGCATGATCCACTTGTATATCACATATACATACTTAAGTTCACATAAGATAACCAAGGAGCTTTGTTTATTGGATATGAGTAAATGCCAGAATTAAATAACACTTATTTTATTCATTAAACAATGTGTATCTTTACAAAACAATGAGACTCTGGGAGAATTAGGACACCAATCCCAACAATCTCCTACTTGTCCTAATGACTCAGGAGACTAATGTACAATATACAATAAACTAGGGCATACCCAGTATCAGATGTACCCACTTCCAAGTTTGTAATCAAATAATACAATCCAATTGAGATGTGAGGGTGATCAATTGATTGCAAAGTCTTCCTTTATTAATCATGGATATATAGATTCTTACATTTGTATCATTTTTGCAAAAAAATATATTATGTGACTGATTTCCTATTATTTATCAAAACCATACTTATTACAAAGTCTCCCTTTATTATTAACATCTAAAAATGATTTTTTTTTATATGTAACGTTCGAAAAGGGGAAGGTACATGAATAAATTGAGACCATATCTAAGTGAGAGCGATCGTGAGGTTATACAAGTATGATTAAGAAAGAATTAAGACTATAAAAACAAAGTTCACATTATTTTATCTTGATTGAATCATAGTAACTCTAGAGTTAAGTATATTTGGTTTGAAGCAATCCTACTTGAGTGACCTATTAAAAATTTTTCAAGGAAGCATGTAAGTGAGAATAAAACATGTTAAAAGGACCTATAGGAATATGTTGGAACCATTAGATGTTGAATATGGATTCTAAATTCTAGTATGAATCCTAAGCTTAAGATGTTACACAAGAAATGCAGAAGAATATTAGGACTATCATATACCGAGTCCGAGTTCCAAGTCCTAGACCTAGAGTGATATGTTAGGTTTTTGGGAAAATATCAAAATTGCAGTTGTCCCATCTCCGAGAGGTTAAAGGATGTAACGGGCTCCAAGAACTATAAAAGAAGCCTTTGTCTTTGTTTTCTAATTGTCCTAGTTAGAAACACTTTAAACTTGGTGTGCTAACTCTTGTTAAATTCTATATTTTATTTATTCTCTAGTTTGAAAGTTAAATTAAAGGGTGTGAGTAACATAGAAACTTTGATAGAGTGCTCTTGTAATTGGGATCAGGGAGAGAATTATTTTTGTGTGATTATAACAATTTCTCCAGGTTTAGAATTTTCTATATAAATTCTTGTGTTTCCTAATTTTGTTATGTTTCTTTTTATTTCTCAATTATTTTTGTTTATTCATGCAATAGTAGTGGGAGGTTGTTCGCACGAGATTTCAAAAGAAATTTATTTCGTGAAACTTGAACTTTGTATTGGTATTAATTTTGTGGAAGGTGAGTACAATCTCTAATACATAGTATTTTGATGCTTTCGAAATAAACTATAATCTTTAAGCTAGTTGATCTTCTTGAACGATCGGCCTTTGAGCTTGTTGATCTTCTTGGGTGATCGGTCTTTGGACTTGTTGATCTTCTTGGATGATCGACCTTTGGGCTTATTGATCTTCTTAGATGATCAACTTTTGGGCTTGATGATCTTCTGGGATGATCAGCCTTTAGGCTTGTTGATCATCTTGGATGATCGATCTTTGGGCTTGTTAATCTTCTTGGATGATCAACTTTTGGGCTTGATGATCTTTTGGATTATCGACCTTTAGGCTTGTTGATCTTCTTAGATGATTGACCTTTGGACTTGTTGATCTTCTTGGATGATCGACTTTTGGGCTTGTTGATCTTCTTGGAGGATTAGTGTTCGCACGACGCTTCCGGAGAAACTTGTTTCATGGAGTTGAACTTAAGTTGGTGTTGATGTTGATGTTAATTTGATGCGTTGTGGTTCGATCTCTAGTGCTTGAACCTCTTATTCTCTCTCGGTTGAATGCATACGCTTGATGTATAGAAGCAGGGCATGTGGATGTTCTTGAGCTTCGAGTCTTGGAAGAATGCTTGTATCTTCAAAGGACTTCAATCTTCAAGCGTGTTCAGAATGTTTGTATCTTCAAAGGACTTCAGTCTTCAAGCGTGGTCAGCTTCAAGAGTCAAAGAGTCTTCTGATTGTAGAGAATTCTCTCTAAACTCTCTGGAATACAGAATTGCTGACCCTCAAAATGAGAAGAGTGCCTCTATTTATAGGGCTTTCTGATGGACTTCATGAGCTTGGGCCTGGTTAGCCGATGGGTTTGGGCTTGATTAGTCCATGGGCCTAGCCTTTGAGCCCAATTCATTGGATTTAGGCCTGATTTGACATTTGGGTCAAATTCGACCTATTTTTGGGCTTAGTTGGACTTTAACCCAAATAATAATATCAAATTGAACCAAATTAATCTTATCTAATTCAAGAGTCATGATAAAACCACGTGGCATCATCGAAATTCTTCTTCAACTTCAATTCAGGACATATGTCAACTCCTAATTGAACCCGAATTTAATGATTTGGAATTTCGTTATTAATTTAGTAAATAACATGGCAACTTGTGATTGGTCCAAAATTTCTCATTCAATAGAGGTTTTTCCCAATAAGTGGTATCAGAGCTTTAGGTTTATAGTTTCTTAGATTTTTAAGTATGCTCTACAATTACAACATTGTCTAAACTTTTACATTATAAAAGATTTTTTTAAACAAGTTGTGGTATGGTGAACAGTGTGGGTTGTTCACTATTTACATATTTACTAAGAGTAGTGAAGTAGATATCTTAAGTTTTATGAGTCTAGTAAAGCTTGATGTGGAGAAATTTGATGGAAGGATCAACTTTGACTTGTAGCAAGTGTAAGTCAAGGATGTGATAATACAAATTGGGTTACACAAAAGCTTGAAGGAAAGACTAAGTAATGGTATTATTGAAGAATTAAGTGGTGATAGTAGTGCAATGGAGTCCAAAGGTGATTCTAGCGAGGTTTAAAGAAGAAAGTCTTCATTCATGAGATAGTTGTTGGAGATGCAGATAGTCTGGGCACATGAAAACACAAAAACTCAATATCATATGCTGACATTGTCTTTCTCATCAT
This sequence comes from Benincasa hispida, assembly GCF_027475165.1. Lineage (NCBI taxonomy): Eukaryota > Viridiplantae > Streptophyta > Magnoliopsida > Cucurbitales > Cucurbitaceae > Benincasa > Benincasa hispida. The sequence continues at coordinate 21,540,431 of NC_143485.1, forward strand.
GAGAGATCGTGATTTCCTTTGAAAAAGATGGAATTCATTCTCGTGGTATATTCGCTTTACCATGATAGTATATGTGATGTTAGCAGTTTCACAAGTTTGCACACAAGCATTGACTTGGCAATTGTGCAAAGTGTGTAGTGGAAGTTATGTTGATGACTGCAGAACTTTCGAATGGGCCATGAAGGTGGAAGTTGCACCATAAACTTTTGCAACGTTTATTAACATGTGATGAAAAGTAAAATTCTTAGAAGGTGGTATTCCAAGTGGTCTACTTTTTATGGTAGAGTGAGTTATAATTCTCTGAGCTAAGAATTATGATTGTTGACGAAGACAATAGATGTAGTAGGAGCTGTTGATTCTTCAAATATCTTACCAAAGGAGAATTTGTTAGGTTTTGACAAAATATTAGAAATTCAGTTGTCCCACATCTGAAAGGTTCAAGAAAATGAAAGGCTCCAAGCACTACAAGAAAAGCCTATATGCCTCTAGTTTTTAATGGTCTCACTTAAAAACACTTCAACATTGGGTATGTTAACTCTAGTTAAATTCTATTTTGTATTCACTGGTTTGGGGATGAGATTAAAAGATGTGAGCAGTACAAAAAATTTGAGAGAATGCTCTTAATTGTAACAATTTTTCACATAATGGATTTCTTTTTTATGTCATGGTTTTGCTCCATATTTGGGTTTTCCAATTCCGAGTTTTATTATTTTCTTTTGATTTCTCAGTTATCTTCTACTTATTCATGCGATAGTAGTAAGAGATTTTTTCCGACATTTATTTGTTTGACTAAAATAATAAACGTTATTTTCATGAACGGTACTTTTAATCAAATATTTAAACATATGGATAGAAGATTTACTTTTCACGAGTGTACAAAATTCTCCATTTGTAGTCTTTTGTGGTGGTGGAGACTGGTCAAAGGTCAAAAATGTCGATGGATAAAACTTTGGATTGGTGGGGTCATCATTGACTTCTGGAAATTTGACCTTATTATTATTATTATTATTATTATTATTATTATTATTATTTTGCATTTGGTAGTTGAAGCATTGACTTGTGCACTAATTTTCCATTTATTACATAGTTATTACATACGGCGTTAGTTGGTAATTTGGGTGTAAATTATAATCTTAGTACATAATATTTAATTTGGATTGAGTTTCTATTTCTTTCAAATTTATAATTTCACAATTATTAGATTATGTTCACTCTAAGGAAATGAAAATCAAGAGATAAAAAAGAACAAAAATTTTTACTTCATTCGATATAATAATATAATTAATATATATTTGACGATACTAATTATCCATTTGAGAATTAATCTTCGGTTCACGATTTCTTTTGTTACTTGGCTTATATATATTTTTATCCTTTCTATCCTCTTAGATATACAAAATGTGACCCACAATTTTTTTTATTAATCTTTTTTATAATTTTATATCTACTTTTTCTAATATAAAATTACAATTTTCTAATTAGTTGGTTAAATAATAGCACATGGCTTAAAAACGTTTTTAACTAAAATAATGGTCATTTTCATCCTAAAATTAATCACCCATAATTTCTACTAGTTCAATACAAACTTTTAACAATTATATAGATGAGTTAACGACAAATGTCTATAGTAGTAGTGCATACTCATATAAATCTGTGAGTAGATATATTTGAATTCACATTATTCATTTATTAAAGTAGAAACGAAGATAAGGATGAGCAAAACTTCTAAAGTTTAGAAGGTAAAAAATAAACATTATTTTGAAGTTAAAAAAAGGTACAATGTAATAATCTTTGAGGTTTAAGTACAAAAAGTTATAACCAAATGCTAAAACAATAATGTTTGGATTTGTATTTTAAAAAACTAGAAACATATAAAATAATAAGGCAAGAAATTAGATCGTTGGGTAACGTTCTGGAGTTTCTCGTTTCTTATTTTTATTTATTATTTTTTTAAAAGAATATTTATTATTTTTTTAGTTTTAAGAAACACCGTATTATTAAATTTTCACATTTTTACATTTTCATATGGGTGTGACATCAATATGAAAGAGAATCGATATTTCCATTATATCGTAAAAAAATCTATCAAATATAAAAAAAATAAAACTGTAAAACATCAGTGATGTAAAAACTGACTCTCAACTTGTCAATTTGAACATTTAAAATTGACCTAAAAACTGACTCTCAACTTGTATCCAAGCTACTACGGGGACCTTATGAACCAATGACTCGAAGCTCCAACGGTACGTGAATAGTTGACTAAACTCTTTAGTCACGATATCTACCATTCGTTAACTGTCAGGCATTCCACTAAAGACCGACAGTTGAACTCTTCTTGCCATAGGTATATTTCTATGTCCATTGGATATAACCAATCATCAGTACGATGACCCTTCATATATGTTTGTAATTACAGCAGGCCAATTTACTGTTTTGCCCCTGTAATTACATCTTCCTCTTTAAGTACCACTGATCCCTCTAACGAACAATACAACATAGTCCTACTATGTGTGAACACCTCGGGCCATGAGAAGGTGCGTGGCGCCACATCGTTCAAGCCCTGGAATCAACCCTTAAGGGAGCTATCTATCTACTTACCTCTTCCTCGAGGAAGGAATGAATTCCATCTTGTGTAGCTGAGTTCCCAGCTCCCAAATCAGACGAATCTCCAAAATGGTAAGTTTGAGTCAGCATTCTAGCCACTTGCACCCATTCAAATTAAAGGACCGCCCTCAATGGCAGAAGTTCCCAACTCACTCAGGATTGAGGTCATGTTACCTATGGTCATCCTAGTGAAGTGAAGTCTCAGTTATGAACAGTGTTATATAACGAGATGTTAACACTTCGTGGTCAAGTCTTATACAAACTCTTTGTATAGGACGCCTCCGCTCATATGTCTCCTACACAAATGATCAGGATCAGGATCATCTGTGACAAGTCATAATACTTGTGACCATTCCACAAAGTGGGTCGCATCCATAGCGTTACTAGGATAAGGTTTTCCTCCTATATCTATATACTACAGACCATTTTGGTTATCATTTAAGACATGATCCACTGGTATGTTACCACATATAGCTTAAGTTACATACAGATAACCAGAGATTTTAAGTTTATTGGTTTGTGGTAAAATGAAAAACATCTAAATGTGTAAAATCAAGTAGTGAAGTAAGTATCATTTATATTATACATCACAAGTTTTCGTACAAAGTTGTTTACAAACTATTGGACACGAGATTTTAGGGCACAAACCCCACAATAAAAATCAACAGCTGAACTCTCCTTACCACAGAAAATATTATGTGTCCATCTTAACCAATCAGCTGTGCGACAACTCTTCATAGATTGCTCGTAAGTACAGCTAGGCCAATAACCGTTATGCCCCTGTAGTTACATCTAACTCCTTAAGTACCACTGATTTCTCTAATGAGCATAAGTCATAGTCCTACTATGACTTAGTTATCTCTTCTAAAGAGAAGTTGTGGCCACTATGTTCAAGCCCCGGAATCAACCCTTAAGGGAGAAATCTCTCTATTTATCCCTGCTTTGGGAAAGAAGTGAATTCTATCTTGTGGATTGAGTTCCCAACTCCCAGATCAGACAAGTCCTCAAAAAGGTAGGCATGTTGAGTTGGCAATCTAGTCACTCTCACCCATACTAATCAAAGGACCGTCTTCAAAGGCAGGAATTCCCAAAATACTCAGGATTGAGGTCGTGTCACCTATGGTCGTTTAGGTGAGATGCAAGTCTCTAGTATCAACAGCGTTATATACAGAGTCTAGTTATCTCATGGTTCAGATCTTATACAAACTCTTTGTATAAGACACTCCCGCTCGCACGTCTCCACATGAATGGTCAGGATCTACCATCTGTAGTAGTTTACAACACTTGCAAACCTCTACAAAGTGGACCGTATCTATAATGTCACCAGGATCAGGTATCCCACCTTAATTCTTATACTACAGACCTATTTAGGTTATCACTTAAGGCATGATCCACTTGTATATCACATATACATGCTTAAGTTCACATAAGATAACCAAGGAGTTTTGTTTATTGGATATGAGTAAATGCCATAATTAAATAATACTTATTTTATTCATTAAACAATGTGTCTTTACAAAACAACGGGACTCCAGGAGAATTAGGACATCAATCTCAACAGTAATTGCATCCACCACAGGAGAATATGTCTCCTCAAAATCAATACCAGGTCTTTGTGAAAAACTTTGTGTAACTAGTCTTGCTTTATATCTTGTGACCTCTTTATTTTCATTTTTTTTTTCCTCACAAATACTCATTTGTAAGCCACAGGTTTAACACCTTCTGATGTTCGGACTATTGGTCCAAAAACCTGACGTTTTGCAAGTGAGTTTAGTTTTGCTTCGATTGCTTCTTTCCATTGAAGCCAATCTTTCTATGTCAATATTCTTCAACAGATTTTGGTTCAAGATCCTCATTTTCAAATATAATATTAAGAGCAACATTATACACAAAAATGTTGTCAATAATTACATTAGTTTCATCTTTTTTCTGACATGACATAGTTCATTATCTTTAGCTATTTCTCCTTCTTCACTAGTCATGTCGAGGATTTCTTTATGGTATTTACATCCTCAACCAAGTTTTCTTGACTATTAATTATTTTTCTTTTCTGAGGATTTTTATATTTGGAACCCACTGATCTACCACACTTCTAGCGTGTTCCACACTCATTAGTGATTACTTGTTGTGTTAGGATATCAATTTTTTATGAAACATTTGTAGTTAGTATATATGACTTAGTTACTTTCTTTGCATCTATAAATGTATCTGGTAATTGATTTGCTATATTTTTCAAATGAATTATTTTATATACTTCAAGTTCACATTAATCTGTACGGGGATCCAAATGAGATAATAACGATGTATTTCATGTAATTTCTTTTTCCAACTTCTTAATTCCTCCCCCCATTGTTGGAAATTTTCTCTCATTAAAATGATAATCAACAAATCGTGCAATAAATACATCACCCATCAGTTCAAAATATTTAATAATTGATGGGGAATCATATCCAACATATATTCCTAACCTCCTTTGAGGACCCGTCTTAGTGCATTATAGTAGAGCAATTTGAACATATTGCACATCCAAAAATTCTCATATGGAAAATATTTGGCTCATGACCATAAGCTAATTGTAATGGTGATTACTTATGATAAGCTAATGGCCTAATGCGTACAAGTGACATTGCATGTAAGATAGCATGTTCCCATACAGATGAAGGTAGCTTAGCTCTCATAAGTAATGGTCTTGCAATTAATTACAAACATTTTATAAATGATTCACCTAAACCATTTTGTGTATGAACATGAGCTACAAGATATTCAACACTTATCTCAATTGACATACAATAATTATCAAAAGCTTGGGATGTAAATTTACAAACATTATCAAGACAAATGGTCTTAATTGTGCTCTTAACCATGGATTCGTTCTAAAAATGTAGGTTATTCAATCCCCATTTTAACTGGTGATGGTCTAATTATCAATTTTCCTTGAGAACAAACATCACATGATAATTCATTAGATTGAAGAATCTTCTGGTTCTTCAATGGGTGTCCATTTGAATTCTCAATAATTCTTCTCATCATTATAGATCCTGGATGACCCAATCGGTCATGTCAAATTGTAAATATGTCTGGATTCATGAACTTCAGGTTCATTGTTGCATATGTTTCAATTACTCATATATTGGTATACTACAATCCAAAAGATAAAGCAAGCAACTCTTCCAATATACGTTTTTCATTCGAGACAGTGGATATGATATATAGATATTCCACATTATTCTTACTATCAGTCACAATATGATAACCATTGCAACGTATATCTTTAAGACCAAGTAGATTTCTCTTAGATTGACTAGAGAACAATGTATTGTCAATTGTAAATTTTGTTCCTCCAGGCAAAATAATATTTGCTTTTCCAAATCCTTCAATCAGGTTTACAGAACTTGATATTGTATTGATTTTTGCTTCCAGTATCGTCAATTTGGAAAAATATTTTCTACTTGTAAGTATTGCATTCGTAGTTGCACAATCTGCCAGACATAGATCTTCTTTACTCATTTTTTAATCACCCAATATATAAAAATGATCCAGGTTTCTTCTTTAAAAGAAAATAATTACAATAAGACAAACAACTTTTGGAATATACAAAGGTTAACATCTATTAAGAGAAGAAAAAAACATGGAGATAAAGCAGAAAAAAAAATATTAAATCTAGATATTTTCAAAGTCAAACGAAACACTTCATGTTTTATCAATTCTGTCGATTTTCTCTTAAGGAGATTGAAAGAAGTCTATCACATCAAAATTTTTCATATGCAATGGGTCAAATATGTCATTATCTTGATATGCAAAATTTGCTTCCACATTTTTCTATTTTTCCTTCAAGGAGGCTTGATAGAGATCAATTAAGTGTTTTAATATACGACAGGTACGTGAACAATGCCCAGTCATTCTGTATCGGAAGCATTTATTTTCAACATTTTTTGAATTCTTATCTTGTGGAGTTTTTTCTTTGTTATCATCATTTTGTGTGGCTCCTTTGAAATTTGAATTATTAGAACAACCACCACTAAAATAATAATTATTTCTTCTTCTGCCACGGTCATGACCACGACCATGACCACGATCTCGATCACAATTATTAAAATTCATAGTATTCACTTCAGGAAATGTTGTTGTTCCAGCTAGTCGAGATTTATGACTTTTCATCCACGATTTAAAATTTACAACATTCACTTCAGGAATGTTGTTGCTCTAATTGGCTGAGATTCATAATTTTTTTTTTTAATCAATAATTCGTTATTTCATTTAGCCACGAGAAGACATCAAATAAGTGCAAAATACTTTAAAAATATTTCTCTCGATATTACTAGGAGCATATCCAAAATGTAGAAAAATGTCTTGTCTTACATATTGATTTAAAATTTTGGAATCTCAAGCCCATCCACTTACGATAAGCTTTTGGGAAAAAAATTGTTTTTTAATGATCATATTTTTATGGCATCAAGCACTGATTATAAATAATTATTACCATTAATATCGAATACTACAAATTCTAATTTTGTAATATTCTTCATAGTAACACTATTACAAACTATTATATTTATATTATAAATTTAATATATATCAAATATGTAAAACAACATTTAATTTATTAATTATAACAAAGAGGGAAAACCCAATATACCTTTAAGACCTACCTTTAGCGAGGAAAACGACAAGAGCTCGTCTAATAACGTGTTGTAAATTTGCGAGAAAAAATGAGGTACAATGAGAACACGAATATTAATAAATATAATATTAAAATAAATATATAGACAAATAAAATAGAATAATGATAAATAAATAAAATAATAGAAAATAGGAAATTTCTTAAAAAATCTCCACTTTCTGCAAAATTGGTAGGGTTTCAACCAATGTAGATATCTCTACAAAATCCACAAATGAAAACTTATTTATAGAAAATTTTAGCAAGTAGGAAGTGGCACACTTGGACACTATGCATAGGTGGTTGAATGACACATGGCCAATACATGTGATAATGAGAAAATGGTACTTGGCATTAGACACTAAGCATGACATTAATGGGAATTTATTGTTTTTATATAATATTTATAATAGTTAGCCTCTTCTTTTGATAAATACTAAAAAAAATAATTAAAATATCAATTTGGTTTTTATACTTTAAAGTTTGTTCAATTTTAGTCTTAGTATATTTAGCTATTCAATTTTAGTTACTGTACTTTCAATAAATCTTAAATTTAGTCCCCAATCCTAGTGTATTGTCGATTCTTTAGAACACTTTTTTGTTATATATTAGCAATTTTATTATAAATTTTGAAAACATATTCACATATTGTATTTTCTTACATAGAAATTATTACTATTATTTAACTAATTTAAGTAAAAATGAACTTTGATGGATTAAATTTAAAATTTATTGAAAGTTTAGGGACTAAATTTGGACAATTGAAAGTATTGAGATTAAAATTGAACAAACTTCAAAGTATAGGGACCAAAATGGTATTTTAATCTAAAAATATCTAGGTCCATATTAGGCTATATATTTATTTTTATGGATTCCACCCAATTGTCAAATCAAGGTTTGCCACATGCCAAAATCCGAATTAATTTGACCATCGAAGTGTCTTTTTTTATTACGACAAGAGGATTCAAACCACAGACCTCGTGTAACACCCCGAATTTTTATTATTAATGTAATTTCAGTATTTTGTTTTATTCGATAACATTTTTTGGAATTTTGAAAATTTAATTGGATTATGAAAATGTAATTACTGAGTAAGGGGTGTTTCGATTTAATGGTTTATTCAGGGAGAAATTTTGGGAATTGGACTTTTTATGGCACATAATTTAATTTGAGATTAATGTCAGGAATTAATTTCAAATTGGAAGGGGAAGGATTGCTTTTGAATTTACCTTATTTATTTAGCATTTATTTCACTATAAAAGAGTGTCGATTTAAGTTCCATGTATGCATGTGTTTAGTAACGGCCTAACTTGAGTCCTAGGGGGTCGGGTCGTTACACCTCGTGATTAGTAGCACGTTTATATGTCGAATGATCTATACTTGCTATGGCCATCGAAGTGTATCTTTAAAGGATCATATCATCTAATTTGATTCATGATCAAATTCCAAACTAAATTTAGCCATTAATATTTTGTGTCCCAAGAGATACAATAAGGCCACATTTATGTCGGGTGAATGGGTATCAATCAACCACTATTTGGTTAATGGACCCCATTTGATTTTTTTTATATTGTTTACACGTCCATCCGTAATCACAATTAGATGTAGAGTTCACAATACCATTTGTAATCAAATCTTGTAAATTGATTGAACTTCAAAAAATGCTCAACCAATTGAGTTTGAATATGCATTGGGACCCACTTATTTTATCAAATATTTTATGTCCAATTTCTATCTTTTACCCTTAGATATCATAACATACAACTTTACGGATGCATCGATCGGTAAATATTTTATAAACTCATTTGCTCATATGCCTATCAATCTACTGATTTCGATGATAGAGTTGACAACGATAAAAATACTATTGGATTTATCTATTTATGTTAGTTTGGTCGATAACGGTGTTGTTGTTTAATTAGTTTTTAAACCCCATTTGTTCCTACATTTATTAATCTACCATTTATGAATAGAACATTGATCAGTATATCTTTATGATCCGAGTACCATCAAAATTATCAATTATTTGGTATGTTGATTGGTACGTGTTTGATAAATTTTACATATTCCAACTTTTCATTTGCTTACTGACCTACCGTGTCTATAAGTAGATATCGATAATATTAACACAAACTTATTTTGAGTCACCCTGTTTGTTGCTTGCATGTGTTATTATCAGTTCTTTATATCTTCAATCACTCTGTTGTAGATTTTAAAAGAAACCCCATGAACCAAACAAAAAATGGACAGAAAAATAAAAATAAACGAGAGTAGGGATTTCATTTCATAAAAAAGTCAAATATGTGACATGAATTTAAGTTAAAGAAAATAATATTGTCAAGGTTTCACATTCACCAAACTAAATAAAACAAAAAATGCACAAACCGCAGACAACCCCCTAGTAGCATCAGAGGAAGAAGAACTCATCTTATTTAGAATCATTGGATATGAGCACGAGTATACGTTTGTGGTTATTCTTTTGGACTTTCTTGCCTCTTAGTCCTTCTCTGACATGTCACTTCTTCCCCACCTCTTTTACCTTCCCCTTCTCTTTTTGGTTCGAAGGGCATTTGACTAACACCATTGATGCCTCGTGAGGAGATGGTTGGTTTACGCTAGATTGTGAACCAACCGAATTAATTCCCGTTGTTGGAGTGGGAGTTGCTGAAGATGGTCCTTCTGTGGTGCTCATCTTCCCTTCTACCAATGTAGATTCTAATTCATCACCTTCATCCTCATTGGGGACTCCAGTGTCGTCACTTAGGTGTCAGTGCTCGATTCGTCAGGACTATACGTCCATGCGTTCGACGGGTAGTCATATCGACTTATTGATATTTACTTATCGATCTACCGACTTACATATACCAACTTACTGCTATTAAATGAGAGGGACAGGATGAAATGCCAAACAACATTCATATCGATAGACGAGTAGACGAACAATATTGTAGTCAGTAAGTATAATCAAATCTAAAAGAAATCAGGTCATATTAATAATAGTGACGATAAATGAAGGAATTACTAGCTGATCACTTATGAATAGGTTAATGGCACCTTATTAAACTTGAAAAGTAACGGCAGTGAACACGTAAGTTCGAAATTCAATTGAATCAGTAGGACGCATACATTCATCGTAGCCTTAATTATAGTTATCCGATTAGGTAATCGAAAATAACTGCAAAATAAAAAAAAAAAAGGACTTTAATGGTAGAAAATGTCCAACTTAGAAATGGGCAAGGGAACAAACTGCTTCGAGGAACCCTAAAAAATGGAAGTACACAGCTAAAGCTTGACGAAGCGAAGAGGAGTGGTCTCAAATGGTTCACGGATTGTTTGAAATGGTCCTCAATAGGCGTGTTGTCGATCAAAAAACATTTTATGAAGGTAGTTTAATCTTTTTAATTTTACATTCCAATCAATGGTATGAAATAAACCACCTCAATCACAGTGATACTGCTTTTGAAAAAAATTGGTGAGTAAACACCAACAAACACAATAAAATAATTTTACCTTTAGGTCCATTCTAATTGATGGTCCAATTGGAATCAATCCAGATCACACCTTTTTCCATTCTCCTATTATAAACGTGACCTAATTGAATATACAGTAACAATATTGGTTAGACTTGTACGTATCTTCTTTAATCTATATCACAAAAACCAATAAGATGAACGGAAAAAAATATAAATTTTGAAACTTAAATACACAATCGAAACCAAACTTAAACACCAATAAAACATAATTCATACAAAACCATAATATAGGTGAATATTTTAAAAAACCCCTTTTTTCCGATGCAACTATTTCACTATTAGCAATATTATCTTGTTTGGTATCTTCACTATTTTCTCTACATGTTGTGAGTAGCCAAGTGTCAGATTTATTAATTATGAAAAGTATGTTCCTTTTTACTCCTGAGACAATTAAACATGCATATTTTTATTTTATTTTATTTTATTTCATATTTTTTTTATAATTTATTCTCAAATAATTCCTAAAAATAATTTTTCAGCATTTTAGACATAAAATTTTCATAATATAAGTTAAAATAGAGTTGTTAATATTAATTTAATAGATACAAATAATTAAATAAAATTTATACATATTGACTACTTATATTTATAACAAAAATTTCAATACATGATCTGAGTAACTCGAACCAACCCGACCCAAATATTTCATGGTTGGGTTCATTATTTAAGAAAGGTTATTTGGGTTGAAGAAACCTACCACTCAAACAATTAGGTTGGTTCTCAAAAAAATTTCAGCCCAACTCATAAATAATTAGATATGCACTTTTCTCCCAAAATTTAAGACAATACAAAATTCAATTGGTTATGATATTGGTAACTTCCTTAAAGCGTGTGAGTTGGAGTCATTCATCATCCCTCAAACCTAAAAATAAGATAGTAATAAAAGAAAATTTCTCGTACTAAAGGTTTGAAATGTCAACATTATCGATGGAAATGTCAAGTCTAACGGAAATATCTATAGAAATATCGATAAAATGTTGATATCGATGCATATTCATAGACAAATTATAAAAACAAATTTCCCATTTGATAATGATCAATTCTTTTTTTGTTTTCAGTTTTCAAAAATTGTGTTTTTTTCCTCACAATTTCTCACTAATGGTTTTTAGTTTTATATTTATATATATATATATATATATATATATAAACATTTGAGTTCTTAGCCAATTTTCAAAAAAAAATTGAAAACTACTTTTTTTAGTTTTAAAATTTTGGATCTGGAAAACAATCTTAAAATCTATACAATAAAATATATAAATTAATAGATATAGAAGTGTTGTTTATAAGCTTAATTTTCAAAACCAAATGGTTACCAGATGAGACCTAATTAATAACTAGAACTTGCACACTTTTAAAATGAGTTAATGTGTTTAATTTATATATTAGTACATTTTGTTGCTATTTTTTTTATGCCTCATGGATTTTTTAACAAAATAATGGAAATGTTAATTCACCATTCATATCGATGTCAAACTTATAAAAACGTGGAAATATCCACAGAACCAATATGTCGATGAAAATTTAATATCATGCTCATACTATGATGAAAATATTGTATCCATACAAATATCTCTTATTCAGATTTACGAATATACTAATGAATATTCCAGAAAAAATCATGGATATTGTTAATTTTGTATAATATTATTGAATAATTAGCTTGAGTTCAATACAATAAAATGGAGAATAAATAGACATCAAGAGACCCTAATTACGGAAAGAAACATAAAAGTAAAAAAAATATTGGAAAGGAAAAAATACGGGAAAATAATAATTTACAATAAACCTTAGTTAACTTTTAACACCCTCCCTCAAACTCAAGGTGGTAGGTGGTAGAATAACAACCAACTTGAGTTTGTGAAATGACCGGCAAAAGCTGATGACGAAAACAGAAGAAAACTTCCAAATCAAATCACTACAGATATGGGTGGAGACAGATCCCACGAATAACTAAAACACAAGAACTTCCAAGTTGGAGACATATAACCCACGAAGAACTAAAATAAAGAAAACTTCTGGGCTGAAAACATAACCTACGAAGAATTAACACACAAAGAACTTCTGGGTTGGATGCAGAGATTCTCATAGAGAGATCTAAAACAAAACTCATGAATCGTTGATTTTAAAACAGAACAGAGACTTTGGAAGATCTGAAAACAATAACAGAGATCCACAAATGTAGAATTGAAAACGAAATTGAATCAGTGACACAACAAGGTAGTTTAAAACATAAATGTATTGGGCTCTCTTGGTAACGGGTGATGGTCTATTTTCGTTGACGACCAATTGACGGAGGCAAAGATCAGATATGGTTGTGGCGACTAGAGTCCAGTAAGATAAAAACCCTAAGGCCAGAATACTTGTATAATATCATTGAATAATTAGCTTGAGTTCAATACAACAAAATAGAGAATAAACACCAAGAGACCCTAATCATGGAAAGAAGCATAAAAGGAAAAGATACAGAAAAATAATAATTTAGAATAAATCCTAATTAACTTTTAATAGACATCTTTTTTCTATGAAACCTTAGTATGAACTTAATTCTTTGAGTAATACATTTAAAAAAAACAATATTGTAATATCTTACCTCGAATTTAATATCTTACAAGTTTTTTTACACCCAAATATTATAAGATCAAACGGAGTGTTCCATAAGATTAGTTTAGGTGCACGTAAACTAACCGAACATTCACGAACGTAAAAAAACATTTAAAAAAACGTATTTAAGTAATAAACTATAACTTCAAATAATATATACTATATATCACAACCATACAAATATTGTTAAAGAACATCCCATATCTAATATGTGAGATTTTTTTCCCCTTTGTTTTACATCTTAAAACTATATTTTCAAGCCTCTTTGAATGCAAATAATTTGTACCCATTAAAACTTAAAAGAAGAAGGGAAAAAAATAATAATAAAGAAAGAAAAAATGCAAATAATATACTTGGCAATTTGCATTCATAAACGCGTTAAGCCCTGCCAACTGCTCCCCCTTTGCTATAAGAGCCATCTCTTTTCTTCCCAACACATTGCTCCATTTCACTTCCCGAAATCTCTCTTCTTTTTCTTTTTCTTCTCTTCCTCTCTCTCATGGAGCCATTGGTATTACTCTATGCAATTCCCTTACTCTATTTAGCAATAAAATTATGGAAGCGTTTTGATACAAAAAGAGACCAACAATGCTACATTTTGGACTACCAATGTTTCAAACCCAGCGACGATAGAATGCTTGGCACTCAGCTCTGTCGGGACCTCATGAGACGCTCCACGAATCTTGGCCTCGAAGAGTTCAAATTCCTTCTCAAAGCCGTCGTTAACTCCGGCATCGGCGAGCAAACCTATGGCCCTCGTGTCATCTTCTCCGGTAAAGAACAACGTCCTTCTCTTCTTGATATCATCGCCGAAGTTGACGAGTTTTTCCTTGACTCTCTTCATAAACTCTTCCAAAGATCCGGTGTTTCCCCTTCTCAGATCGATCTCCTCGTCGTCAACATCTCCATGCTCTCCACTTCCCCTTCTCTCGCCTCCAGAATTGTCAACAGGTAAACTTTACTCTAACCCATCGTTTAATCCACGAGTACTTATATTCCTACTCTCCGTATGTCCTTTTCTCTCGAATTAATATTCAAGATTCGAGATTTGAACCTTTTTAACGTCATTTTCTAATTTTCTAGCTAGTGATTTTAAGATTTTTTTTTTTTTTTAATATTTAGGTACAAAATGAGAGAAGACATAAAAGTGTTCAATCTAAGTGGAATGGGATGCAGTGCTAGTCTAATTTCTGTGGATGTTGTGAGGAGAATGTTCAAGTCATACAAGAACTCATACGCCATTGTTGTTACCTCTGAGTCTCTCACTCCGAACTGGTACTCCGGTAACGACCGATCCATGATTTTGGCGAACTGTCTTTTCCGATCTGGTGGCGCCGCTATACTCTTGACCAACAAAAGGAGTTTGAAAAACAAAGCCATGTTGAAGCTCAAGTGCTTGGTCCGAACCCACCATGGAGCTCAAGATGAGTCCTATGATTGTTGCTATCAGAAAGAGGATGACCAAGGCAACCTAGGTAAATATATAATACATATGGCCCTCTCCTTGATAATGTTTCTCAAAATTAATCTTAGAAAAATACTCGTTTACATCCATGCCAAATCACAAGTTACTATGTGGCAAACTTTTCAATTTTTAATAAATATATATATTTTTCTCATTTTTATTGAACAAAAAAATCTCCAATTAAATCTTCAAACTCGTTTATTTATTATAGCAAAAGTATCTTGAATTTGTATTTAGTGGCTAATAAGGATGTATATGACAAGTTCTCAAGTCTACATCCAATTGTTATTAAAAGATAGTCACCATTATGATGGTCTCTTTTAAATAATTTATTTTGTTAAATTTCTTAAAACAGTATCTAATGGTTATTGGGACATAAAAATCTTTAAATCTACCTTTCCAACCGTTATTAAGATCATACACTCGTATTATTGTGACAAATCCGTTGAATAATCTTTCTTTTTCTTTTCACTCACTTTATTAAAATTAATGCCTCAATATATTATATTGCACTCTGAATAACGATCTTAGAAGATTATTATTCAGTTCCTTGTAGATGTAGCTAATACACAATTGCATAGATCTGTGTGTGGATTTATTATTATTTGTTGTCTTAACAAACTCTTGATTTGTTTAAGGTTTCCATCTGGGGAAGAACCTCCCAAGGGCAGCAACAAGAGCATTCACGGACAACCTAAGAGAGATCTCCCCCAAGATCCTCCCAATAACAGAGATATTCCGGCTAACAATCCTAACAATATTACACAAAATCTCCTTAGCCAGCTCCTCGAAGCCACAGTGGCCGAAGCCAACGGCGAACTTCCTAACAGCGACAGAGCATTTTTGCCTACACACAGGAGGAAAAGCAGTGATAGATGGGGTTGGAAAGAGCCTAAGCTTAACCGAGCACGATCTCGAACCAGCAAGAATGACCCTTCATCGATTCGGAAACACGTCGGCGAGTAGCCTATGGTATGTTTTAGGGTACATGGAAGCAAAAAAGAGGCTGAAGAAAGGAGATAGAGTATTGATGATAAGCTTTGGAGCAGGGTTTAAATGCAATAGTTGCTTGTGGGAAGTGGTGACAGAGTTGGGTGGTAGAAAGGGTAATGTATGGGAAGATTGCATTAATAGCTATCCACCTGTGTCTTTGGCTAACCCTTTCATGGAAACCTTTGGATGGATTCAGAATGAAGATGCAACTACTTTCAAGTCACTTTGATTCTCAACAAATAGGAAAAATAAAAGGGAAAAAAAAAAAAAAAAAGAAGAGGTTGATTTAATTTTTTTTTTTTTTTAAAGGAAAAGATGTTATTATTTGTTGAGAGATTTTTTTATCTTTATATTGATGTTGGAGTTTAGTTGATCATGTTAATATAGGTTTTTATTGGATTCTAGAAAGTTTACTCCTATTTATTTCAAATTTATATGGGTTGAGATTTTATTTTGTTTATATATAAATTATTTATTTATGTTTATTTGCGTTTCCTTTTATTTATTTCTATTTTTTGGTTTGGGTAGAAGTTTTACCCTTTTTTCTTATATATAGGAGCATCATATTATTATTATTATTGTTAAAATTATTATTATTATTATTATGGATTAATGACTAGTCTCTAATGGACAATCATTTAAGATTTTGACAAGTAGTAGCTAGAGACTAGGAAAAGAGGTATATATAAAGGAGGAGAGAAATTTTTTTTAGTACGTTTTCTATACTACCCACATTCATTGTTTCTCACAATAAACATTTAAGAATTATAAAGGTCTACGAAATAAATAAATAATAAATGAATATATTATTGGACTGTTTTTAAATATAAAAAGATAAATCAATATTATTTGATAATGTGTCAAAATATGAATGTGAGTTGTAAGTACTAACTACTCCCCTAGATACTAGTGAAAATTTTGTAAATAATAGAGAAAATTATTATTTTTTTCTTTTGTAGAAAAATTAAATTATTATCAAATTTTTATAGTAGTAAGAATGAAGATTTATCTAGTGAAGGGTTGTTCATTTATTGAAATTAAGCAAAAGATGATACTTACTATTGATTGGTAAATAGGAATTTTCAACTATTCCGCCATTAAATTTTTTAGGTTTAAAAACACTTTTGGGCTTCGAACCTTTTCATGAAAGTATCAATTTAATCTCTAAATTTTGGTATGTAACAATTTAGTCTATATACTTTCAATTTTATATCAATTTAGTCCCTCGCTTTACTTTGTAACAATTTAATCCTTATAGAAAAAAAATAATCAAAATTAGATGTCAATTTTTATTATTTTATGATATAGGCTTTATTATTGTAAAAATATCGAGTACTAATTAGTTTATCGATTTACTTATGCAAGAAATTTCATTAAACCTTAACATTAAATTCTATAATAGGGACTAAATTTTAAAATATAAAGACTAAATTATTACAAAATAAAGTCTTAAGAACTAAATTGTTACAATATTGAAAGTACGATGACTAAATCATTACAAATTAAAGTTTAGGAATTAAATTATTATTTTTATGAAAATTTTGGATTAAAATTGATTTTTAATCATTTTTTTCAGTAGAATAAAGAAAATGCAGAAATAAAAAAGCTTATTTCTAATTCGATAAATTATTGGAAGGATAAAAAAAAAAAAAACTTTACCTTCAAACAAATAGTTTCCATTGGCCGTCATTAAATGTTTTGTACAAGTAGATCTGGATGAATATAAAAAGAAAAAGAAAAAGGATATTTCTTCACCAATAAATAAATAAATAAATAATTATAATAATAATAGTAATAATAATAACTATCGAATTATTTGTGTTTATTGGTTAGTTGGTAATATTATTTTTATTGGTAGTTAGGTGAGATGAAATGTGAATATAAACGTGTGATGTTTATAGTTTAGTTAGTATATTAAATTTAATGTCACTATCATCTCAATTGATTTACATATGAAACATTTGTAACCAAGTAATTGAGACTTTGGTTTAAATAATTAAAGCCAAATATATTTAGACTTCTTTATATAACATTAATTGTGGAGCATGCTTCATTGACTAGTTTCAAATAGGAGTTTATTTTGTAAAAAAAATTAAAGATAAGGTAGTAATAACTACTAATTAAGTTTTGTTAAATAGTTTTTTTTTTTTCCATTTTTGTATATTCTTTTCATATACACCATTTTCATTCTTTTATTATTTTCAAAAACAAGTTGGTAGCAATTTTTTGAGTTCTTTTTTCTGGAATTTCATCGATTTACTATTTATATAAATTTTAATCATGAACTAATTAACGTTAGCATTCATCGACTCAATGAGACAAAATAAATTTAATTAAAATAACATATACCATGTACTCATACTTTTGAATTAGTTTGAGGTTTAAATTTTCACACCTCATATTAGTACATGTACTAAAAAATTAAATAAAAACTTTTAAACAATCTAGGAGGGAACTATTAGAAAAGAAAAGAAAAGGAAAAGAAAGAAGAAAAAGGAAACTAATTAAACTCATAACCTCATTGATTAATGAAAATTTAATTAATATTTATGTTTATGAGAATTTTTTTAAAAAATAGCAATTTTTTAAAAAACTTTGCAAAATAATTGAATTAAACGTAATAAATTTGGTCAAGTCTTATACTTTTAAATTTATAACAATTGGTCTCTAACTTTAATTCATGATAGATAGATATAGTCTCGTACTTCAAAATGTGAATTTCTATCTTAAAATATTCCATCAAAATTAATTATAAATTTCATTATAGATGAATAACCTATTTTTTATAATTATAAACATTTTTGTACCTTCAATCAATTTATCAATACCTATATATAAGAAATCCTACTTAACTTTCAACAAAAAATTTCATGATAGAGATTAAGGTTGTGATTACACAATCAAATTAATTAATCGATTTGGATATGGGAAGATTGATTATAAATGAAGTTGTTAAAATCATTTTTTAAATCCTATATTAATTTTCACCATTTTAAAATTTGTTCATTACTAGCTTTTAAAAGTAGATTCTCATAAAATCAATAGTTAATTCCTAACACATTTTCTATTTTAATTTTATTTTAAAAATAAAATTGATTTATATATTTAGTATATTCCTTAAAACCCCAATATTTCTATATCCTAAATTTTCTGGTTGATTAGTTGAACTCCACCAATTTTTTTTCATGCTATCATTTAAAAAAAGTTCTTTTTCTCTTATATTAAATAAATCAACTTAAAAAATAATCAAGAACAAATCAAATATAAATTTCATATATGTTATAACATTTTAAAAAATTATTTAAAAATATAAATTATCAAAAAAAAAATTGTTATGCACATTTTGATAGTAGGTCTATTTAGTCATTATTGCTAAAGAAGACTATTTAGTATTATTTACCAAATATTATAACCTATTTTTCCAAGTTTTAATTTACTTAAATTCATATAGCTGATTTTCTTAGAAGCATAGTTACCAACAATATTTTCAAAGCTCATCAATCTCAAATCAAATCTAAATCTTTATAAGTTTTAGAGCACAAAAACTTTTTTTTAGTACATACAAAAAATTATTACACATTAAATTTCATGACATATTATAAATGTCATGGATAGCGATTTCTTTTTAAGAATTTGTACATATAGTGACAATCACTAGCTTCATAAATAGAATTCTATAAGGGTCGTTTGTTTTTCGAGAATATGTAAAATTAGAATATTTTGATTATCGAAATTATAGATGTCTAAAATTTACAGATGTCAGACATCATTGAATAACTATGTTTGTCTTGTAAGAATATTTTTGAAGCTATCTAGGAATAACTGTATTTGTAGGATAACTGTATTTGTTTTATAGGATTTGTACCCAGAAACGTATTAAATTTACATAATGTTCCAAGAATGTCCTTACGATTATTCATTAATTTAGAATTAATTTAATAGAAGTTGAACTTGTATAATATATTTGTTTTTTATTATTTTTTTAAATTAACATAGTTTATTTTTTATTTTTTATTTTTCTCAACAAAATAATCTATATAATTTTAAGGTTTTTTTAAAAAAATAAATATTGATTTAAGTTTACATTTGAATATTTTTTCTAAACAAATAAAACAACTTCAATATAACCAAAGAAATTGAAATACATAGATGACAATATTTAGTTTAATTATAAAATAATAAACAAGAAGGATATTTATATATCTGAAAAAAAAAAGTTAAAAAAGTATTTAAAAAAAATGATGACTTAACACTAGAATCCAAAAAATCTATGTTTCCGGAGGTCATCCAAAACCCTTGAGATACTCTCCATTATGGACAGAGATCTCCAAATGTCTAGGCATGTTACCTTACTGCAGGACAAACACGATAACCTAGATGCCTACTCCATAAAAATTTTGGATTCCTACAAAACAAACAATCGTTAAGTGTTCATAGTTATTTATAGATTTCAATACATATATAATTTTATCAATCGTGGATGTGGTGATTAGTTGTTCAAATGCTGGGAGATTCGGTTTGTGCGATTCAAGACCCGATTCGCTTGTTTTGCATCGGTTGACCATTATTGTTGTAATATATAGTTGTTTTTTACTAATTAAATTAATATAAGTGTTATATTAATTTAATTAATAGTTTAGGAGTCCAATCTCGGTCCAATAATTGTTTTAAATTATAGATTTGATGTATGATTTATTTTAAATTTTATATTTGTCATAATGTATGCCATATAGTAAAAATCTCACCATAGGTTATGCATTATTCATACATCATTGATATTATAAACATTATAATATATAGTTGCATGATTTAATTTTATAGCACTCATGCGTTATATAATATAAGTTTTATAGTATATGTTTGCATGCATTAATAACATAGTCATGCATCATTTATATTATAAGTGTTATATTATATAGTTGAATGTATGTATGGATGTATGTTATTAATTATATCATTACTTTAATTATATAAGTGTTATATATGGTTAGTAATGAAATGGAACTGCATGAAGCATAACACTACTTTAGGTAATTTTATAATTGTTATAATTTTCTTAAGTGTGTCAACGAATGCAATTGTATGGTTTTAATTTATTTCATTTACTTTATAAAATTTATAGTTAAATGAAATTAGAAATTAAAATCAATAATTCAAAATTGTATGCAAACCTTAGGTTAAAATCATTTTTTTTAAATAGTTCTAAAATATGATTCACATTTCTAATAAGACTAGAAATTAAGTTTAATATTTTAATCAGTTTAATAGGATTAAATTGATACTTAATTAAATGATTAAATTTGTAGCAAATGAATACATAAGGGATCTTTTGTCTAAGGCTAGTAGTCTAGGCTGGGGTATTTAAGTTGAGAAAAACGTAACACCCCTACCTAGGAACTTACCTGAAAAGGTGAATAGATAGATTTGCTACAAGCATATAATGGTTGATTGAAGTTTATTAAAGTGTTTAATAAACAGTAATCAAAGTTGTTTAACCATCCAAAGTAAATGTTACTTTTAGGCAAATTAAACAATCACTTAATTAAAATCAGTAGTCGAATTTTCCTAAACTAAATAACCCTAGGTAAAACATTCAGTAAGATGAAGATGGGGTATGATATTTCATTTTACCTTTTTCACGTTTCTCCCTAAAAGTTAACACCGTGAGATCTATACTCGACGTCGAGGCACCTTTGCTTGTGTCCCCCTATGGATGGTGTTTGTATAGTCAATATCAAGGTGAATGGAGAGAGTGTTTATAGTAAGTGGGAGCAGGACGTGTGTCAACACATTCCATGGTCTCTCTCATTAGTTTGTAGTAAAGTTTCATGCTCGACCTCGAGGCACCTTTGCTTGTGTCCCCCTACGAATGGTATTTGCATGATTCTTTACTTCAAACTGTTGGGGTTGATGCCCTAAATCTCGTAGGGTTCTATAGTTTGTAAACCTTGTATGAACAAACTTGTATGTGATTAATAATATATGATATTTTATTCACTTTGTCTATGAAATATGTGATATTTTAGTTGCATTAACCACAAACCAATAAACTAACACCCAAGATTATCATTGTAACTTAAATATGTATGTGGAGACATACAAGTGAATCATGTTTAAGTGATAACCTAAATGGTCTATAGTATATGAAAAAGGCTGGATACCTTATCCTGGTGACACTACGAGTATGGTTCGCTTTGTAGGTATTAAAAATGTTGTAAAGTGTTACAAATGATCTGATCCTAATCATTCATATATTAGATATGCAAGCAGGGATATTCTACACAAAGGAGTTTGTATAAGACAGAACCACAAAATGCTTAATCTCATTATATAACACTGTTCATAATGGAAACTTTCATTTTACTAAGATGACCATAGGTAACATGACCTTAATCCTGAGTGAGTTGTAAACTTCTGCATATGAGGGCAGTTCTTTGATTTGTATGGATGAGAGTGACCAGATCGCCGACTCAACAAGCCTACCATTTTAGGAATTCGTCTAATTCCAGAGCTAGAAACTCGATTACACAAGATGGAATTCGCTCTTTCCTTGAAGTAGAGGTAAGTAGATAAATTGCTCCTTTAAGGACTGATTCCGGGTCTTGAACAATGTGGCGCCACACCCTCTCCTGGCCCGAGAGGGGTTTAGTCATAGTGGGACTATGATCTATTGTTTATTAGAGGAATCAGTAGTACTTAAGCAGTTAGAGATAACTACAAGGGTAAAACGGTAATTTGGCCCAGCTGTACTTACGAGCAATTTGTGAAGGGTCATTATACTATTGATTAGTTATATCCAATGGACACAGAATTATATCTGTAGTGATAATAGTGCAACTGTCAATCTTTAGTGGAATGGCCGACAGTTAACAGATGGTGGATGATGTAATTAAACAGTTTAATTAATTATTCACGTACTGTTGGAGTTTCAAGCTACAGATCCATAAGATGCCCTTGGTAGCTCAAAAGGATTTAGTTGAGAATCAGTTTTTGGGTTAATTTGAATTGTTCAAATTAATAAGAGGAAATTTATTTATATATGATATAATTAAATGAATTCAATTATATATGAAAATATAATGTATTTGATACATTATAGTTTAATTGGAGGAATAAATATTTGAATGAGATTCAAATAGTTGTTAATTTAATATAAATATAATTTATATTAAATACCATAAAATAGAGAAAAATAACTATAGTTTATATTGTATATGATGCAATATTAAAACTATATATTATAAATATAATATGATAAGTTGGTTATCATATTTATTTATATTATTTATTATTTTGAATAATAATCTCTTTTTCTCTCTAACCACCTTATAAGAGTTTTTTATGGCAAATGGAATAAATAAAATATGATTTTATTATTTTTCATAACTAAGCTACACGACTCGTAAGTGATTTACACGAAATCACAGAGACTATAGATAGATTCTTTGTCTACACGATTGAGATGATTTTGCTATACGATAGTTCTTCTTCAATCGTCTTCCTTCTCCAAAATCACAAGCTCCCTCCTAATCAAAATAGTCAGAGCACACCACTCCTGGGTTCTCACCCTAAGAATACCAAGGATACCAAGTGGTAGTGTCTTTACACTTTTGGTTCGAGTTTTGTTGCTGCTCGAGGAGTTCGTGACCATTCGAAGAGTTCGTGATAGTTCGATGGATTTAGGTGAAGAAGTGTTCTTCAAATGTATAATCTCTAAACTCTTTTTCTAGTTTAAAAGCATATGCTATAATTTTTGTTAAAATGTATAATCTATTTGTGTTTACTGTAAATTTATGTTTTCAATCAAAATGGAATTTAGACGATCCACTTCCGCTCATGGATCTCTTGTAAACGAGTTCCTTCACAAACTCTATAAATGGATAGGGTTACTTTAATTTTTTCCTCAATTGGTTTTTCCCTACAGTTGGCTCATTGGGGCGGAACTCTAGAATCTAAAATGAGGGGTTTCACTTATAAGAAAATGTTAAGTGAGTTTAACAATTTCTGGACCGAACAATGGTGACTGATAGTTACAGTAACAAGGAGTTGTTCTGTCTATTGGTTGAGATAGTCTCATTTCAGTGAAGGGACACCTGATCACCCTACGGTGGTTTTGGTCCTATCTCACTGAAACATCATTGCAAAATAGATGTAACTTAAGGTGCATTATATTATTTTGCTAAATTTGATTGGTTTTTGCAAATGGGTTAATGCATAGAGTACTAATATAAATAAATTGTATGGTTTCAGCAAATTACATTATGACTTCCACAACACTAAACTTACTTCCACAACACTAAACTTACTCACTGCCGAAAAACATATCAGCAAAAATTATACTACATGAAAAAACACAATCAACACAATTTTAATCATCGATGACCTTAGATTTGTCCTTATGGTGGATTTTCCTCTTGTACTAGCTCAAAACGCCAGTCAAAACGTTCGAGAGGCATATGAGCGTTGGGTACAGGCAAATGAGAAGGCCCAAGCGTATATCTTGGAAAGCCTTTATGAAACCTTGACCAAGAAGCATGTGCCCATGATCACTGCTCATGAAATCATAGAGTCCCAGCGGGAGATTTTCAGACAACTGTCTACACAACTAAGGCATGACGCTCTAAACACATCTTCAATGCGTGTATGCAAGAAGGGGCATCTGTTAGTAAACACGTTCTCAACATGATGGTCCACTCCAACGTGGCTGAGATGAATTGGTTTGTCATCGATAAGGTCAGTCAGGTTAGCTTCATCTTGGAATCTTCACCTAAAAGTTTCCTATAGTTCTGTAACAATGTTGTTATGAACAAGATTGACTACAACCTGACCAATTTGCTCAATGAACTACAAACTTTCCAGACCTTGATGAAAGCAAGGAACAAAAAGGAGAGGAAAATGTTGCCTCATCCTCTAAGAAGTTCTACAAAGGATCGTCCTCTGGAACTAAGTCTGTACCTTCTTCTTCCGACACCAAAAAGTGGAAGAAGAAGAAGAAAGGTGGAAAGTGGAAAACAAACCCACCAGCTGCTGCCCAAAGAGGCAAAAAGGCCAAGGCTGCAAAGTGAATTTGTTTTCATTGCAACCATGAGGAACATTGGAAGAGAATCTGTCTCAAATACTTGGCAGAAAAGAAGAAGGTCAAGCAAGATAAATGTGATTTACTTGTATTGGAGACTTGTTTAGTGGAAAATGATGATTCAGCTTAGATAAATGATTCAGATGCCACTAACCATGTTTGTTCTTAATTTCAGGGAATTAGGTTCCTAACGGAAACTGAGAGCTGGGGAGATAACAATGCGTGTTGGAACTGGGCACGTCATCTCAGCTGTGGCATTAAGAGGACTCTGGCTTACTTTACATAATAGACATATTTTATTAGAAAATGTATTTATTGTTCCTGAATTAAAGAAGAACTTAATTTCTATAAAGTGTTTTATTAAACAAAACTATTCTGTACATTTCTCTATAAATAAAGTTTATTTCCAAGAATGGTATAGATCTTTGTTCTACTAAGCTGGAAAATAATTTATATGTGAGAATTAGATTTTGTTAAACAATGTGTAGTTGGTAAACAAGGATCGGTTTTTTAGTAAGGTATGGAATGTCTTGTCAAATATTCAATATGATTACACAAGATCTAGTTTCGTTTATATGTGCTAAGACCGTTAACAACTAGAGTCCTCCTAAACATTGAAAATTTTAAAACTGCAGTAACTCAAAATAAAATACTTAAAATTTCTTCCAAATAAAATGCCCATCTTTGGCACCTAAGTTTAGGACACATCAATCTCAATAGGATTGAAAGATTGGTTAAGAATGGACTTCTAAGCGAGTTAGAAGAAAATTCTTTACCTATGTGTGAGTCATGCCTTAAAGGCAAAATGACTAAAAGATCTTTTACTGGAAAAGGTCATAAGGCCAAAAAACCCCTAGAGTTTGTGCATTCAGACCTCTGTAGTCCGAAAAATGTTATAGCAAGATGAGAGTTTGAATATCTCATCACTTTACTGATGATTATTCAAGATATGAGTATACTTATTCAAAGAGCTTAAAGAGCTTAAGATTGAAGTTGAAAATGTATTAATTAAAACAATTAAAACATTTCAATTTGATCGAGCTGGAGAGTTTTAAGATCTTACATTCGAAAACTATTTGATAGAACATGGAATTGTACCCTAACTCTCAACACCTAGTACACCTCAGCAGAATGGTCTATCAGAAAGGAGAAATTTAACCTTGTTGGACATGGTTCAGTCTATGATGAGTTATGCTTCCTTATCGGACTCGTTTTGAGGTTATGCAGCACAGATTGCAACTTATATTTGAACTATATTCCATCCAAGAGTGCTATACAAATACTTTTGAAATAATGAAATGGTCATAAAACTAGTTTACGTCATTTCAGGATCTGAGGTTGCCCAGCATATGTGCTTGAGGCAAATCCTAAGAAACTGGAACCTTGTTCAAAATTGTGCCTATTTGTAGGCTACCCTAAAGGAACGAGAGATGGTTATTTCTACGATCCTAAATAAAATAAAGTGTTTGTGTCGACAAACGCTACATTTCTAGAAGAGAACCACATAAGGGAGCATAAGCCCCGTAGTAAGATTGTGTTGAAAGAGCTTTCTAAGAAAACTATTGAGCCTTCAACAAGAGTTGTTGAAGAACCCAACACCTCAACAAGAGTTGTTGACAATGATGAATCTAGTAGGTCATGTCCACCTCAAGTGTTAAGGGAACCTCGACGTAGTGAGAGGGTTGCAAACCCGCTTGTCCATTATATGGATTTAATAGAAATCCTAGCTATGGTAGCTAATGGAGATGTCGAGGATCCATTATCTTACAAGAAGGCAATAGAGGATGTTGACAAAGATGAGTGAATCAAAGCTATGGATCTCAAAATGGAGTCTATATACTTCAATTCTGTTTGGGATCTTGTAGATCAACCTGATGGTGTTAAACATATAGGTTGCAAATGGATCTACAAGAGAAAATGGGGTGCTGATGGGAAGGTGCAAACCTTTAAGGTTAGACTTCTAGCAAAGGGTTATACCCAAGTTGAGGGATTCGATTATGAGGAGACTTTCTCACATGTCACCATGTTGAAGTCTATTTAGATCCTCCTGTCCATTATCTCATATTATGACTAAGAGATCTGGCAAATGGACGTCAAGAATGCCTTTTTGAATGACAATCTTGAGGAGACCATTTATATGAAGTCGTCTGAGGGATTCATAACCCAGAGTCAAAAACAAAAAATTTGCAAGCTTAATCGATCCATTTATGGATTGAAGGAAGCTTATTGATCTTGGAACATAAGATTTAATATTGCGATCAAATCTTATGGCTTTGATCAAAATGTTGATGAGTCTTGTGTTTACAAAAGAATCATCAATAGTTCAATAGCTTTTCTAGTGCTATTTGTAAATGATATCCTACTCATTGGGAATGATGCAGGTCTACTAATTGAAATTAAGAATTGGCTAGCAACCAATTCTAAATTAAAGATTAGGGAGAGACACAGTTTGTTCTAGGCATTCAGATCTTTAGAGATTGAAAGAAAAAAAACGCTAGCCTTGTCTCAGTCAGCGTATATTGACAAGAATCTTGTCAAATTTTCGATGCAGAACTCCAAGAAAGGTCTACTCCCTTTTAGTTTAATCTAGGATTTGATCACTAGACTGCCTTAAGAACATCCTCAATTATCTACGAAGAAAAAAAACGCTAGCCTTGTCTCAGGCTCGTGTATGGTTATAAGGATTTGATCCTTATAGGATACACAAACTTCGATTTCCAAACTGATAAGGATTTTAGGAAATTTACATCAGGATCAGTGTTCACTCTTACCGGAAGAGTAGTAGTCTAGAGGAGTACTAAGCAGGGGTGCATTGCTGACTCCATCATGGAGGCTGAGTATGTAGCTGCTTGTGAAGCTGCTAAGAAAGTTGTGTGGCTCAGAAAATTTCTGACTGATCTAGAAGTGGTTTTAGACATGTCAAAGCCCATCATCCTTTATTGTGATAATAGTGATGTTGTGGCTAATTCTCGAGAGCCTCGGAGTCACGAGCGTGGAAAGCATATAGAGTAAAAGTATCATCTCTTCCGAAAGATTATGCATTGAGGGGACGTGATTGTCACGCAGATAGCTTCGAAGCACAACATTGTCGATCTATTTACAAAGACCATCACAATTAAGGTGTTTGAGGATCACTTGCAGCGTATAGGTCTACGGGACATGCCATATTTAGTCTAGGGCAAGTGAGAGATTTTGTACTTGGTGCGTTTTATGCCCTAATTTATTACTTTGTGTACTTGTATATTATACACCCCACTCGGTTTAGGACAAGTGGAAGATTATTGGGTTGATGCCCTAAATCTCGTAGGGTCCTATAGTTTGTAATTGTATTGTATAAATATTTTATTTATTTAATAAAATATAAGATGTTTTATTTGACATTTAGTAGCATTAAACCCACAAACCAATAAATTAACATCCAAGATTATCATTTGTAGCTTAAACATGTATGTAGAGACATATAGGTAGATCAAGTTTAAGTGATAACCTAAATGGTCTGTAGTAGATGGATAAGGCTAGATACCTTATTTTGGTGACACTATGAGTACGACCCGCTTTGTAGATGTTACAATTGCTGTAAAGTACTACAAATGATCTGATCTCGATCATTTATGTGGAGATGTGTAAGCAAAAGTATTCTATACAAAAGATTTTGTATAAGATCAGACCATGAAATGACTAGTCTCATTATATAACGCCGTTCATAATTAAGTCTTATATTTCACTAGGACGACCATAGGTAATATGACCTGAATCCTAAGTGAGTTGTGAACTCCTGCCTGTGAAGGCGGTCCTTTGATTTGTATGGGCGAGAGTGGCCAGATCGCCAACTTAATAAGCCTAAAATTTTGGGGATTCGTTTAATTGGGGAGCTGGGAACACAGCTATACAAGACGGAATTCGCTCCTTTCTCGATGTCAAGGTAAGTACATAAATTGCTCTCTTAAGGGTTGATTTTGTGGCTTGAACAATGTGGCGCCATACCCTCTCCTAGCTCGAGAGGGGCTTGATCATAGTTGGACTATGACTTATTGTTCATTAGAGGGATCATTGGTACTTAAGGAGTTATTTGTAACTATAGGGGCAAAACGGTAATTTTGGCCTAGCTATAGTTATGAGCAATTTGTGAAAGATCATGGGACTATTGACTAGTTATATCCAATGGATACATAAATATATCTATTGTGCGAAAAGTGCAGTTGTCGATCTTTAGTGGAGTGCCCGATAGTTAATGGATATTAAATAATTTAATTAAAGAAGTTTAATTAATTATTCAAATACTATTGAGCTTCAAGCTACAAGTCCATGAGGTCCCCTCTATAGGTCAACGGGGATTAAATGAGAATCAATTTTGGATTAATCTGAATTGTTAAAATTATTTGAGGTAATTAGTTATATGTGATATAATTTATTTAATTTAATTATATATGATACAATTAATATAATATATTTGATACATTATAATATAAAGTTTATTCGAGAGGAAATAAATATCTGAATTGTTAAAATTATTTGAGAGAATTTGATTCGTATAACTAAATTTAATATAATGGGATTTATATTAAATACCATTGATGAGAGAAGTAAAACTGTAGGTTATATTGTATTTGATACAATATTAAACTATAGGTTATATATTTTTATGTCATGTAACCTATAGTTATATATGTATATAATAAGTTAGTTATTATATATATATATATATATATATATATATATATATATATATATATATAGTTAGTTAGTTAGTTAGTTAGTTATTATATATATATAATAGTTTTATTTAAATTAAAATTAATTCATTTTTTATTTTTAATTTTAATTTTTGAATTAATGGGAGGGAAATAATTTCTCTCAACTCACTACGTGTGAGTGTGGTGGTTATGGGTTGTTGTTTTTATTCACAAATTTGGTGAAAGAAAATACATAGATCTCATTGTGAAAAGTAAAAATACATAAAAACTCCCAGTCTTTTTTTCCTTCTCACTCTCTTCTAAATCTCTTTCCCTCTCCAAAAATCACAGAACTCACGAACTTATGTGAGTCTCATCCCAGAGAATATAGAAGGCTCTAATTGGTAGTGATCATTAGGGTTTTGAGATCATTGCAGTTCGTGATCGATTTTTTAGAAAAGGAATTATGTGGAGAAGGTTGATCTTCAAGGGTAAGTCTCTAATCTCTTTTCTCAATTCTAAATGCATACTGTAAATTTATGTTTTAATGCATAATTTTTCTGTTTGTATTCTGTAAAATTGGTTGTTCTGTAAAAATTAAAATTAGGACCGATCCTCGCTTCCGCAATGGACCTTCACCGATTCCTTCAGTTGAAAAGTAAGAAAATGCCAAAAGAATTTTAGGCACGAGCTGTTGAATGTGTTGTATACTTGTCCAATTGTTCTCATACTAGAAGCTTGTGGAACAAAACGCCTCAACAAACATGGACATGTAGAACACCATCCATTGCTCATTTGATAGTATTTGAAAGTATCGCTTATGCACATATACCTGATTAAATGTGTAGGAAGCTCAATGATAAAAGGGAGAAGAATATTTTTGTTGGCTATGATGCAAGCTCAAAAGGCTACAAGCTCTATAATCCTGCTACAAAGAAGATAGTGGTAAGTAGATATGTTGTGCATGATGAGGAAGCAACATGGAATTGGAATGATGAACCAAAAGACTATAAGTTTTTACTTTTTCTGAATGATGATGATGAATCTAGTGACATTGCTTCTCCATCAACACCACCAATGTCACCATTCACTCCACAACAAAGCATACCTTCATCATCTACAAGCTCAAGTGAAGGACCTCGTGACATGAGAAGTTTGTGAGACATATATATGATGAGACTGAAGAGTTAAGTCAAAGTTTTAGTAATCTTAGTCAAAGCTTTAGTAATCTTACTCTTTTTTATCTATTTAGTGACATTGAACCTTTGAATTTTGAAGAAACTTTGCAAGATGAAAAGTGGAAGACTGCCATGGATGAAGAGATAAAGGCCATAAAGAAGAATGATACATGGGAACTTTCTACTCTTCCAAATGGAAAGAAAGCAATCGGTGTCAAATGGGTATTCAAGAAAAAAAGAAATGAAAAGGGAGAAGTGGAGAGGCATAAGGCAAGATTAGTTGCAAAAGGCTACTCTAAAAAAAAGGCATGGACTACAATGAAGTATTTGCTCCCGTTGCTTGGTTGGAAATCATAAGGTCGTTAATTGTAATTACTGCTCAAATTAAATGGAAGATCTTTCAAATTAATGTTAAATCAACAATCTTGAATGGATATTTAGAAGAAAAAGTATACTTAGAACAATCTCTTGGCTTTGTTGTGAAAGGTCAAGAAGATAAAGTCTTGAAATTAAAGAAAGCGTTGTATGGATTGAAACAAGCGCCTAGAATATGGAATAGCAAAATCAACAGATATTTCCTTGACAATGCGTTTGAGATATTTTGTTGGTTTGCCTATATGTGGATGACTTAATTTTTACAGAAAATTGTGCAAGTATTTTTGAAGATCTCAAGAAGGCAATGACCCAAGAATTTGAAATGACTGATATTGGGCTTATGTCATATTATCTTGGTATTTAAGTGAAGCAGTCAGAGGAAGGTATTTTTATCTCTCGAGAACGATATGCTGGAGAAATTCTAAAGAAGTTCAAGATGATCAATTCTAATCCTGTCACAACTCCAATGAAGTTGGGATAAAACTATCCAGATATGAAGAAGGAGGTTGATCCTTCATATTTCAAAAGCTTAATTGAAAGTTTGAGATATTTAACTTGCACACGACCAGATATTCTTTTCAGCATTGGAATGGTGAGTCGATTTATGGAATCTCCTATAATTACTCATTTGAAAGAGGCAAAGAGAATTCTTTGTTACCTCAAAGGTATGCTTGATTATGGATTATTTTATTCTCCATCTAAAGAATTCAAGCTTGAAAGTTATTGTGATAGTGACTGGGTTTAAGATATTAATGACCAAAAAAGTACAAGTGGATATGTGCTCTTTGTTGGTAATACTTCATTTATTTGGAGTTCTAAGAAGCAACCTATTGTGACATATTTACTTGTGAGGCAGAATATGTTGTTGCAGCCTCATGTATTTGTCATGCAATTTGGTTAAGGAATTTGCTAAAGACAATTGGAATTTTGCAAGATGATGCAACTGTGATCTATGTAGATAATAAGTCAACAATTACTATAGCAAAGAATTCAGAGTTTCATGATTGTAGCAAGAATATTGATACAAGATTTCATTTTATCAGATATTGCATTTCAAGAAAGGAGGTTCAAGTTGAATATGTGAAGGCTGAAGATCAAATTGCGGATATTTTCACGAAGCCACTCAAAGTTAATGTGTTTAACAAGTTAAAAACTTTGCTTAGAGTTTTCAAAAACATGTTTAAGGGGGATGTTGAAAATTAAACCTATTTTAATTAGATAAGTTATAGATGAATTAATTTATGAGAGTTGGAAAAATTAAAAGATGAGAGTTAATTAAGTATATTAACGTAAGAATTAATTTAGTATAGTTTCACATAAATTAAATGTAGGATTTTAATTGTTCCATGTATATTTAATTAGGGTGTGAGTTATATCTTTAAATTTACCCATGACAATCCTATAAAGAATTGACATTGGCATTGTTGATTTATCCAAGTGTGTAGAGAAAAACACACAGAGAATTCAATCAAAAGTGTGAACCAAGTTTGAAAAGTCTTTCAATTAAAAGTGTTTTTGTTTCCTCTCAAATAACCATTTGTTGGTTATTTATTTATGAGTGTTCATCACACGCTTCCAACATATTATGCCATTTGATATTTTTTTATATGATACTTGAGTTTATTTTGTATTTAAAATGTAGTTTGGAGAATGGTTGAAAGTTTCTATGTGTTTCAAGAATGGTTGTAACTCCATTGTAAGCTTAATTATGTTATTTTATGTGACTCCATTGTAAGCTTGATTTTGTTCTTGGTTAAGCCCCCTGAATGTAGATTGGAGAATGGTTATGTAGTTTGTATGTGTTTGAAGTGAGTTTTGAATGATATTTTATGTGTTCAAAGTGTGGATTGGAAGTCATTGTGTGATTGTGGATTGTTGAGTTTATCGTGTGAGTTGGAACATTGACATTTTGTTAAGTAACATACAGTTGTACATATTTACTTGATTTAAACTATCATAAAGATCCACCGATGATAGATACTCATTGATTACTATCAATAACAAATGTCTACCATCTATGATGAGGGTTTGTTTATAAT
Source organism: Benincasa hispida (assembly GCF_027475165.1). Classification (NCBI taxonomy): domain Eukaryota; kingdom Viridiplantae; phylum Streptophyta; class Magnoliopsida; order Cucurbitales; family Cucurbitaceae; genus Benincasa; species Benincasa hispida. The sequence goes on from NC_143485.1 coordinate 21,573,625, forward strand.
ACGTTGGAATTTTAGACTTTTTGCATGGTTGAATTTAAATTTTTTTATAATTTTTTTTTTTAAAAAAAAAAGTAGGTTATATTATTTTTGCTATTATATTTGGGTTGATTTTGCTATATACGCACCCAAAAACAGAGAAGAACAAGAAAAAAAAAACATATTTATATGATGATCTTGCGTATTAAATATTTATGATGTATTCAAATATTTTAGAGATAAAATAATTTGCGACCACACAATATTATTTAATCTCTCACCACTCTCCCTTCTTCACCTAACCTCCCCCAAACTTTAATTTCTCTTCTCTCTCTCTTTCTTCCATCACTCTCTCCTTATTCTCCCCATAACTTCAATTTCCTTTTCTTTTTTTCTTTTTTTTTTTCCCTTTTCGATTGGGGAAGAATAACTTTATTTTAACATAATTGACCTACGAAAATAAGTATAATCCAATTGTCATTTTTTTTAAAGTAAATTTAAGTCAATAATAATTGACATGACATTTTCCCTTAGAAATAGAAGGTTTGATCTTTCATTTTACAATTGTTGACTGTTGTACCAAAAAAAGTTGACATAATTTGTTACTATCAACCTTGAAATTAAAAGTTTGATTCTCTCATCCTACCTATTGTAGGAAAATACTAATTGACATAAAAAAATATTTAAGTGCATTTCGAACTACACCTATCTTTGTGTAGTCCATCTAAATATCCAATTAGAAGTTGTTTTTTTATTTTTTTGAATTGCACCTAAATATTATCCAATTGACATGTACTCTTTCACTCACGTTGGAGGTTCAAAACTTCATACTTCACTTATTGTAAAAAAAAAATCACCTCGAACCGAATAAATAAATAACTGTAGAGTACTAATGTACTATTTTGCATTTACTCCAAAAAAGAAGTACAATTTTTCTCTTTTTCTTTTTTAAACTAAGGTTGTGTTTGGAATACATTTTCAAGTATTTAATCTTAAAAAAATCATGTGAAAAAAATTGAAATATTTGATAACTACTTAAAATAGTTTTTAAAGTATATTTTCAACAATTTTTGTCAAAAGTGTTTAAATAAAAATATTTGAAAAACACGTTTCACTCTAATCAATCCAACGGATCCTAAAAGAAACTAGATTACAAGTTTATCCTTAGAACTTTAAACGTAGTGTTCATAGGTTCGTCAACTTAAAAAATATCAATTAAGTAGCTAAACTTTAAAGTTTGTATCTATTAAGTTAAATGATTTTATCATGCAGGAAATTCAAATTTTTTAATTTAAAAATATGTCAAATCCATTTTGTGGATTTTTTTTCTTCTGAGTATAATAGAATGGGGTGAGATATTTAAAACACAACCACCTCACGATTCTATTCTTGATTGTTAGTACATATTATATGCTAGTTGAAAAGTTAGGCTCGTTTTGACATATTTTGTGGATCTTTTTTATATATCTTAGTGTGATTTTATTATACACAAAATTCAATCTTTAAAAAATTTAAAATATATAAAATAGTACAAACACCTTTTTTAGAATAGACATAAAATTCAAGCTTCAAAAATTTATTAGAAAATTTAAAAGTTTTTAACTTATTGAACATAAGACTAAAAGGTTATAAGATTTATTAGACATCTTTTTTTAAGAGAAAAATAGTAAATTCTTTAAACGTAATAGTTAAGTTGCATGGTTTAAAACTACTAAACTTGTAGTTTAATCATTAAATAAGTAAAGATATTTGAGAAGTAATTTTGTTTTGGCCTTTTCTTTTAAGAAGTTATGCTGGTAATTCACATGAAACATTTTTCAATTCCTTATCCCGTACCAATTTTTTCGTATGAGATTTCTAAAAACTTGTTTTGTGGAGTTAAATTTATATTGATATATATTTGATGTGAATGTGGTTCAATCTATAGTACTTGATCCTTTGATTCTCTCTTAGTTGAATGTGTACATTCGACTTGAGAAGCAGAGCGTGTGATGTTCTTGAAGTTAAAGTTTTGGAAGAATTTTTATATCTTCAAAAGACTTGTATCTTCAATAAGTGTTCAACTTCAAGCATCTGGAAGTTTTCTGATTGTTGGAAGAATTCTTTATAGATTCTAGAGTGCAAAATTTTCTATTCTCTCAAATAAAAGAGAATTTCTAGAGTTTTCTAGTAGATTTTATAGACTTGGGCTAGGTTGGTCATTGGGTCTAATTAACTGAATTTGGACCATAAGTGGCATATGGGCTCAATTAAGCTTTTTTTTTTTTTTCAATTGGAATTTAACCCAAATATCAATATAAAAATTGGATCAAATTAATTTCATTTAATTCAACCATCATGATGAAAATACATGGCTTCATCAGTATTTAACAATTTATGTTTTCAATTTCAATTTAACATGTCAACTTTTAATTGGTCATAAATTTGATGATTTGTAATTTCGTCATCAATTTAAGAAATGACATAATAATTTGTGATTGATCCGTAAATATTTTTAACAAGTTAGTCATTGAAGATCAAATAAAAATCATTTTCAATTGTTTTTTTAAACAAAAAATTAAATCTGGCCAACTTAAGTTTGAAAACAGAAAACTACTAAAAAAAACTCATCAAATTTGCCTTAATTCTTAAAAACAAGATGGGATTAACCATAAATTTAATCATCATAATTAAATATATTTTTTATGTTTTAATATTAAAAAACGTTTCACTTTCTTTTACACGTAATAAGATATCCAACATTTAGTTCAACCATGATATAACGTGGAACTATATGAATCAAAACGAGTCTAGATTAATGGTAAATTAGCATTAATTTAATTTTACTTATTTCTTTTGAAGTTAGAATAAAAAGTCTTGTTTGATAACTATTTCGTTTTTTTTTTTTTTTTGAAAATTAGACCATTTTTTCCATATTTATTATTATAATTTACATCTTTCGATTGAATTCTTAGTTAAATCTAAAAAAGAAAAACAAGTTTTTAAAAGTTACTTTTTTTTAGTTTTCAAAATGTGGTTTAGTTTTTTAAACCATTGACAAAAAAATTGATAACATATAAATAAATTTGGAGGTGGAAGTAGCGTCTATAGGTTTAATTTTAGAAAACAAAAACTAAAAAAAAAAAGTCCCATTTGGTAACTATTTTGTTTTTTGTTTTTTAAAATTAAACCAATTTCATACACATATTTTACAACAATTTATATCTTTCTTAAATACAATGGTTGAATTTTTAGCGAAATTCCAAATTCCAAAAATAACTTTTTGGAAGCTACATTTTTTAGTTCTCAAAATTTGCTTGATTTTTAAATCATTGGTGAAAGGTAGATAACAAAAGAATAAATTAGAGATAGAAGTAATAACCATAGACTTAATTTTCAAAAACAAAAATCAAAATCAAAATAATTTTCAAACGGAACCTAAATTATTATCAAGAGACAGTCTAAACAACCTAATTAGTTTGATTGGTTAAAAGAATAATAAAAGTAAATAAAAAAGAAGAACACCGTTAGAAAATTGAAAATAATAATAACAATATAATAATAATAATAATAATAACCTAATAAAACCAAGTTTTATATTTTAGTGATTTTTTAGGAAAAACAACTTTCCTTTTCTCTTCGAATTCAACTATATGGAATTTGCTGATATAAAAAACCAACTCCCAATTAACCTCTATTATCATAATTTCCTTGTTTTTTGGATAATTACAAATCACATTATATTCTATGTAATTTAACCTATTTTTCAAATTATGCAATTATGTTGGGTTAAAATATAATTGAGTTTCATCCCCAAACTTTTAGTTTCCAATCTATTTGGTCTTTTACACTTCAAAAAGTGTCTAAAAATCACTAAACTTTTTTTGTTGGTGGGTAATAGATTCTTGAATATTAAAATATAATTAAATGTCATCTCCAAATTTTTAAAATTAAATTTATTTAGACTTTTACCTTTAAAAAGTGTCAAAATCACTAAACCTACAATTTGGTGTGTAATAGATTCTTGAATATTAAAATGTTGAATATATAAGTCCATTTGATAGTGTTCCTATTTCCCATTTCTTGTTTCATATTCTTATTTGTTAATAACTAGAAACAAGATTATGTTTGATTACTAATTTTGTTTCTAGTTTATTAAGGAAAAAAAATAAAAACAAAACTTGTTTGATAATGATTTTTCATTTTTTTATATATTTATTTTTCTTTACTAATTTGGATTTTCCTTTAGTTTATAGTTTAAATATAATTTACTTATATAATATAAAAAATATATATAGCATGCATCAATTATCATATATTTATATTCATTAAGAAAAATTATCATATGTCTAAATTATCTATTACAAATAAATTTTGATGCAATTTTAATAGCAATAATACAATTGTTTATATCAATCAAATTTTAGCCAAATTTAATATGCATTGTTAATTGTTGTCCGAGGAATATGCCTTTAATAATGTTGACTTAGATCCAACTTTATTATATTGCTTTTATAATTTTGTGATTGTAAAATATTAAGGGGAGGCTAAATGTATCTCAAAATGAACAAAAATTATTTCTTAAGAAAATAAAATTTATACATGGTCAAATTCTAACCAATTGTAAGAATGCTAAAACTTAAAATTCAAAAATCGAAATTTAAACAATATATAAATATACCTATAAAAAATTTTAAAATCTAAAGCCTAAAATAATATGCAAATCTAAATATTGTAAAGTTTAAAATTTAAAATTTAAAATTTAAATTTTAAAATCTAACTAATACATAAATATGTCAGAATTAATAAATAAATTTGGAGATTTTCAAAAATAGAAAAATAAGGAAATTATTTACATAAAATAGCAAAATTTTAATCTTCTTTACTAGAGACTGATAGTGGTCTATCAGTAATAGAAACTGATAGACACTGATAGATATCTATCATTGATAGACACTGATAAAAGTCTATCATTGATAAACGCTAATAAAAATTTATCATCTATCAGTATTTTTTTTTTTTTTTTTTTTTTTGCTATTTCTGTAAATAGTTTGATATTTTTTCTATTTGTGAAAATTTTTCTTTATTGGGTGAAAAATAACCTCCCTAGCTTGTGCATGCTCGACTACCCACGAAATATAACTTTTTGTTTGAACCATTCATGAAGTTGTAAATATAGATAAGGAAATATGACATTGTTTTAGAAACATTTCTTAAATTTTAGAAACAAGAAACGACAATAATTATCAAACAAGTCTTAAAAATGAGAAACAAAAAATAAAAAATAAGAAACGGAAACATTATCAAACGAGTTTTATAAGTCTATCAACTGATAGTCTTTTTGTCTATCAGTCCTTGCCATATTTAAAATTTCAAAAATGAAATGTCATGATAGATATAAATTTGAATTTTTTGTCATGATAGTGAGATTTCAAATTTCCAATTTTGTGTTGGTATGTTCACGATTTTTTTTAAAGAAAAAAATAGGTCAAAGGTTTATTGGACCAAAACTTAAAAGTCTATGGATTTATAGGACAATTGTCAAAAGTTTAAAGAGACCAATGGACCGCACAAAGTTCAAAGTTCAAAAACTTAATTAAACATATTTTATTAAAAAAAAAAAATACACATGCATTTTTGAAAAACGTAGAAATGTTATTAGATTAAAAATACTCGTTTTGGTTCTATACTTTGGAACACATTTCATTTTAATCCTTACATCTTTTCAGTGTCCAAATTTACACACTATACATTTCTTATATTTCTAATAAATGTGAATTAATTGGTTCTCACTGTTAATTAATTTAAAGTTAAATTTTATATATCCAACATGATAAAATAATAATAATAATTAAAAAATAATTTATTTATATCTCTAAATTTTATGTGATTATAACTAAAATTCTAAACTAATAATTTTCTATTCCAACCTTCTTAATCAATCTAAGATAAGTTATGTATAATTTAATGTCACTTGAATACATTTAAAAGCTACTCAAAATAACTTAAATAAAATTAATAAAATTATTCCTCCCTAAAACTCAACCAAAGGCAGCAAGAAAATTTAGTAGATAAATATTAGAAGATGAGTATATGAAAAATTACTCATATTAATGAAATTTGATTACTATCCACCATTCTATTCCAACATTTTTCTTTAGCATTATGTTAAGTAAATAATCATTGCATTTAAAGAAGTTTTTATATATCTATAAAAATTATATGCATTTATGGTTACAAAATGAAATCACAAGAGATGATTTAAATGGATACTCATAAAAGTTTAGGATTTTATTTGTTACTATATTAGTTTGAAGTTTTAAGGATACAACCTCCAACTTTCTTGAAAAAAATCTTGAATTCTCAAAAAAGGGGGGAAAAATTTGAAATCTTGCTCACCATATTAGTGTAATGTAATCATAACATTAAATTTTCGTCGACATGTTGATATTTCCATAGACATTCATACATTTTCATGGTTTCAACATCGACGTGAGGGTGAATCGATATTTCCATTATATCATAGAAAAGCTCATGAAACATTAAAAAAAAAAAAATACCACTAATAATGTAAATATAATATAAATAATAGACATGTTAATTAACTAGTTTAATATTCCTAAAATGTTCATTTACTAATTAATTTATTTTCTGAACTTTTTGTTTCAATTTTTCAGAAATATCTATAGAAATCAACATTTTATCGATATTTTCATCAAAATTTTTATAAAATAAAAACCTCGATATTTTATATCTTGAATGTAATTGTTAATAATAATAATAGGGGTAATTATTTTAAACGGTAAAACTACTGAAAATATTTTTAAATACAACAAAATGTCACCGTGTATAAACAATAAACTGTAATAGACTTCTACCATTGACACTAATAGATGTCTATCGCGATCTATTACCGATAGATAATGAAATTTTACCGTATTTATAAATAAATTGAATCATTTTCTTTATTTGAAAATAATCATAATAAAAAAAATAATAATAACATAGGGATGTTTTTTCCTTCTTTTGGAGTGCAATGTAAGGTATAAAGTATATACATGCATTATTGATTTGAGGTCGTGGCCATAATTACCAATGGAATTATGGCGCCCAACCAACCAATGGGTTTCAACTTTCAAATGTGCAATAAATGGAATAATTTTCATGTGCATGCATTAATTATTTTTGCTTCGATCTACGTTACATCCTCATTATTAAAAAATTGTTTAAAAAATTGTGTTTAAATTTCAACTCTCATGGTGAAAGAAGAGCACTGCTCTCAATTGACAAATTAATTGTGTTAGCGATAAAAAAAAAAAAAAAAAAACATCTATGGTTCGAATCATCCTATTGACTATCATTAAAAAGAAGAATATTATATAACTTCTTATTTTAAGTGGTAAAATGTTTCTATTGACTATCATTAAATTTAATGACATGAACCAAGCCATTCGTAGGTTGAAAATTACAATAAAATGAAGTTGCAATTAAATGAACTAGAGTGTCTTTCATGCTTCAGTATGTGAAAACAAAGTATCAAATTTAAGAAAATATCATAATAAACTTACATCAAATGAAGATTCATCTTACACATGGGAGATACAAAGACCGTCACGACTTACCAAAAGACTTAAATTTTTGGATTTAGGATGTCTATTGAATGTAATTTTTAGTTTAATTTTAAGTCATTTTATATGTCTATTATGTTACATCTTAACAATGGTTGATTATGGTGTTGGATGCAAATTTATATTTAAATCGGTCCGTTGATTAATTTTAAAATGGTCCGTTTCGATGCTGAAGACCTATAAAAGGTGAGGCCTTCAGCAGTTCGTAAAAGACACATAATTCATTTTCTTAATTCCCAACTTCATTTTCCTCTCCTCCTCCATCTTAACTTTCCGAGCAGTGAGTTTAGAAAGGGTGTATGTTCCGATCGGTAATGGTGCATTTTCGATCAGTTTCATTTGGTTGTTTTATCCTGGGGTCGATGTGGCAATTTTCAAACCTGCTTGCACACTCGGGTAGAGCCGCGAAACATCTTAAAGAGAGTGAGCTCCGTGACTCAACCTATAACGAGTTTCTGTTTTGCAGGTTTTGCTCTTCGCTTGACCGTCGTGCTTTGACGGTTTACAGTTCATCGTTCTGAGAGCCCTGCCGTTTCCAACAATTTTAAGATGTTTCGACATCATCAATGGCCCTCAGTAGCAACAATGAGATATCTGACCTCAACCGTCCATTTCGGTTCGAAGGAGGGAACTTCAAGCGGTAGAAGCAAAAGATGTTGTTCTTCCTCACCGTCAAGAAAGATGTCGAAGCTTGTACCAGTGCTAAGCCGATCGTCCTTTTAGAAGAACCAACTGAACAATAGATAAAAGAGGCTGTTGACTGGGAGGAGAAAGACTTTCTATGTAAGAATTTCATTTTAAATGGTTTGACAGATGATCTGTATGACTACTACAGTACAATGAAGACAGCGAAGGAGGTCTAGGATGCTCTGCAAAAGAAGTATGACACCGAGGAGGCTGGGTCGAAGAAATATGCGGTTTGCCATTATCTCAAGTTCTAGATGACGGATGACAAACCGTGGAGGCCCAATCCCATAAACTCTAGAAGATAGCTTACAAGATAATTACTGAAGGTATGCCTCTAGACGAACAATTCCAAGTTATTGTTATTATTGATAAACTGCCCCCCTTGTGGAAGGACTTTAAAAACACTTTGAGGCATAAGACCAAGGAGTTCTCATTGGAGAGTCTTATAACCCGACTAAGGATCGAGGAAGAAGGTCGGAAGCAGGACCAGAAGGAGGAGGTGAACGCAATATTTAGGAAACCCGTCTCTACCGTGGTAAAACCTAACCAAAAACCTAAGGGGACAAAGAGGAAGGGTCATAACTGTGGCTCCAGCAACTAGAACCAACAGAAAAAATAGAAGCCCCCTTCAGGAGAAACGGTACAGTTCCTCTACTTTAATTGTAATAAACCTGGGCACATGGCTAGGAACTGTAGGAACATGCATCGTTCTGCTGGTCAGGCGAACCTGATAGAAGAAACTGTTAGTCGCCATGATCACAGAAGTAAATGTGATCGGTGGTTGTGAAGGGTGATGGATAGACACTGGCGCGACGCGCCATGTCTGTCACGACCTTAGTCTATTTAAAACTTATATTAAAACTAAGGATAAGAATATTTTGTTGGGAGATCACCACTCCACGAAAAGTTGTTAGAACCGATAAGGTGGAACTGAAGTTTACCTCTGGGAAGACCCTTACGTTGAAGGGCATTCTGCACACTCTGAAGATACGAAAGAATTTGGTTTCGGGCTATCTCCTCAACAATGCCGGGTTTACTCAAACTATAGGGGCAGACCTATATACCTTTACCAAAAAAATATATTTGTAGGGAAAGGGTATACAACTGAGGGAATGTTTAAATTAAATCTAGACCTTAATAAAATGAAATCTTCTGTGTATATGCTGTGTTCTATGAATATTTGGCATGCTAGACTCTGTCATGTGAATAAGAATTTAATTAGTAACATGATTAGGCTAGAAATTGTTGGGTTTTATGTCCTAAAACTCGTGGTTTGTAAACATAGAACTTATTCTGAGAAATCGATAAAGTTGTTGTTGCATATATTGTTTTTTAGAAATCCAATAAACCTAAGTCCCTTGACTATTATATGAGTACTTGAACTTTATGTGGAGACATACAAGTGGATCAGGTTCGAGTAAATAGTCAAAATGATCTATAGTATATGAATAAGGTTGAGTACCTTATTCTGGTAACACTATTGGATGCGGCCTACTCTGTAGTTGTTACAAAGTGTTGTAAAGTGCTACATACGAAGTGATCCTAATTCGTGCATGTTGAGACATGAGGAGTGGGGGTATCCTGTGCAAATGAGTTTTGTGCAAGATCGGACCTCGAAACCTGTCACTCTTACTTTATAACGTTGTTTACTGTTTAAGACTGACTATTTCAAAGCGATGACCTAGGTAACTTAACCTTAATCCTGAGCTAACTATGAACTCCTGTTTGTTCGGGATTATCCTTTGATCTGCAACCGGTGAGAGTAGACCAATTGCCTCTGCTCAATAAGCTTACCATTTTGGGGATAAGACCGAATGAATAGTTGGGAACATAGGGTGCAAGAGGGAATTCACTCTTACTCGATTAGGATTAATAGAGAGGTTGTTCCCTTCAAGTGCTGATTCTGGGTCTTGAATAAGAGACCTCACCCTCTCATTGGTCTGAAAGAGATTCGATTTGTTGATTAGATCACAAATCAATTGTTCATTAGAGGATCAGTGGAATTTAAGGAACAAGAGATAATTACGGGGGTAAAACAGAGATTCGACCCAGCCGTTATTACGAGCAACCTGTGAAGGGTTAACTTACTAATCATAGTTATATCGAGTGGACATAATATATCTACAGTGAGGGGAGTTCAGCTATGGGCTTTAATGGAATCACCCATTAGTTAACGAATGGGGGTTAGATTGGTCTAATGAATTTAGCCAATTAATCTCGGATCGTTGGAGCCCATGATCTGTAGGTCCGCGAGGTCCCCCTACTAGCTCGTAAATGGGTATGCTTTAGGGTAGCTTGAGAAATTAATTTGAAACATTAAAATTAAACGGAACAAGAGAATAAATATTTAAAAAAATATATAAAGATGATTATTGTGCAAAAATTAATTTAAGAAAATCAATTTTTTAAATAAAATGTTTTAAAAGTCGTTTTGTATTTTAAAAAACAAAATGGAAAAACATTTTGCATGTTTGTACATAATGGAAAAAGAGTTTTCTCCATTATCATCATCTTTATGCTCACACACAAACTATGATCTTCTCTACTTTGATTCTCCAAGCATGAGCTGCAAGCCATGCACTCTATCTCTTTGCATGTTCATCTTAATATATAAAGAAGAATGAAGTTGTTGGAAAAGATAGGGATATATAGAATTCGGAGAGAAAAATTGCGGAGAAGAAGAAACTGTCTTATTAAATTTACTGTTGTGAGCTTTCCCTGTTTCTTTACATCTTCAAGCTGTTTTTGAGTCCCACAACTCTGCCTAAAGCTCAAAGAGCATAGTAGGGAAGGTTTTGAGGTGGTTCACATTGATATCAAGTGAAGACAGCAGCTGAACAGGCATTTTCTTGAAGAGTTCGTCAAAGGTATGTTCTAAAAACTCATTTTTATGAACAACATGCTTTAGATTTTGCCAAAATTAGTGAATTAGAATGCTTATGGATCTTTGATACTTCTGCTGCATGTTGTTTAACTCTAAAAATTGGTATCAGAGCATCTTTTAAGCTTTCAATTCAGTCTAATTTTTGCAAGGTGGGTGTTTTTTCATGAAATATATGAAACTGTTGCACTGCTATGGTTTTCTCTATTTTGACATTTTCTCTTTAATTTCTCAATTAAATTTGTAATTGGCTCATGTTTGATGAGCATTTATGTGTTAGCAAGAGTCTGTAATTTATTTGGAGTCATTAGAGTTGAAATTAAGATGTAATTGAAGAAACAAGCGAAGGAGGTCGAGCTGCTAATCCAGAGTTTTCAGCTTCTGCTTAAATTTTTTGTTGAGGTCCAGTTACTAAATGATCATTTAGCTATAGACGTTACACGATGAGAAGAAAAGCTAGATGATCGTTTAGTAATATGCGCTGGTTGTTGTAATGTTGAATGCTAAACGATCGTGTACCTACGAGAGCTAAGAGATGCATTCATTTGCTATACGATAGCATTATGCGATCGTTTAGTTTTAGTCGTGGGAACTATATGTTGATTATGCTAAACGATGGCGCTATACGATCATTTAGCAACGATGCGCGATAAGCGATGCGATGAAGTGCTACGCAATAGCGCTGAGCGATCGTTTGGTCGCAGAGCTAAGCGATCGTGTAAATAAATGCTATACGATGCGATGATGTTCTATACGATGGAGCTATGTGATCGTTTAGCTGCGGCGGATATAAACGATGACTTGAATGCACTGGGCGATGGTGTTATGTGATCGCTTAGTACTATGCGATGGAGCTAAACGATTGCACTGCAATGGAACTAAACGATCGTCTAGTCCTATACGATAGAGCTAAACGATAGTCTAGCTTTTAGCAAACATTATGTGATCGTGTACATCCTTTCAACCCAAGGCGACGACGCTAGACGATTACCTCCAAGCGTTACACGATCAGCCTTAGCAGCATATTGAGGTTGGACCAAGAGCAATCGGTTCGACCGGTTTACTCAAGGTTCAATCTGGTTTAGCCTCAAATGGTTGTGGTTGGTCCGGTTCAGGCTTTGTTGGTCGGTTCAGACTCGTCCAACTCGGTTCAAGTTGTTTTGGGTTCGGTTTGGAGCGGTTCGAGCGGTTCAAAGACAGTTATGAAGTTGTTTGTAATAGTTAGCTATTTGTTTGCTTGTTTATGCCAAAACGAAAACCATAACAGTTAGTATTTAATTATTTATGCATGAGATGTATGTGATAATTAAATAAATTCATGTATATGTATACAGTATGCCATGTAAATTTAAAATCCCACCGTAGGAAGCATGATACATGCATTGACAGTATGTTATAATTGTTATGATATATAGAATGCATGTTAGGGTTATGTTTAATATAATAGTTATATTAGATACCTTCGTTGTTTGTCGTGGATGTTTAGCATGTCTAAATTTTGTAAAGCTGTTATAAAATTGGGTTAGATGTTTAAAATCCATAACAAAGAACAGCTGCATGCTCACTTAGGTTAACTACTTGTTTTAATAGTTTAAATAGATCGTTAAACTTGTAAAACTATGGTTACAAACTCAACTGTTATATAATCTTGTCGAAGGTTGGGGGTATTTAAGTTGACGGTCTACGGAACACCTCCTGCATGGGGATTATAGCCGAATAATTGAGCATTGGTAACCGATTTTATGAGCATTTGTGAGCGATGTGAGGTAATAAAATGGTTTATCACCTAGACATTATAGGTTAAATCCAATTATAAGAGTTATATTTCGATAAACTACTTAGACTTAGGTTGTATGAAATTAGCCGTCTTGCCTAAGTAAAATACCCAAACATTTAGAACACTTCAGTGGGAGAATAAAAGTTATTAGCTCTCACGTCCTCAAGAGTTCACACTGTGAAATCCATGCTCGTCTTCTTGTCGATTTTACCTCGATTGCTCCATACGGAAAGTGTTTGCATGGGTCAATAACAAGGTGAATGAGGGAAGTCGTTCATAGTAAGTGGGTGAAGGAAATGTGTCAACATTGTCATACGGTCTCCTCCATTAGTTTGAACCCCGAGATTCTTATGCTGCGCCTGTTGTCGTTTTTCATGTGGCACTAGCTAGTCGTTAACCGCAGCGATCCCTACGGAAGGTTGTAACATAGGATTCGGAACAACCCAGGCTTCAGTAAAATGAATAGAGTCTTATAGTTCCGTCTTGGGTATTGTCTTCTATTTCGGAGGCATACTCATACCGTTCTGTAAGATCTGAAAATGGTAGGTCTACACTTACAAGACTTACTAAGTGTTAGTAATGATCTTGACCAAAAACGATAACTAAATGACTATCAGAATATGAGTTATTCTGGAGATAGTATTTGGTCAAGAACTATTTTGCTTTTGTGAAGGAATTCTTGACTGCTCCACGGTAGCATTTGTTCTAAATCACTTAAGTATCGTTGCAAAAATAATGATTATGGGTACATTATCACTTTGCTAAAACTTGATTGGATTTAAAAGCAATTCACTTATAAATTTTGTTTATAATTTCAGAATGACGAGTTCTATTATATAATTTCTGGCTTCAGACAAACTAATTGGGGACAATTATGTAAACTGGAAATCAAATTTGAATACAATACTCATGATAGACGATTTGAGATTTGTCTTAACGGAGGAATGTCCTCCCATTCCTAGCTCAAATACCAACCGAACTGTTAGGGAAGCGTTTGATAATGGATCATGGCTAATGATAAAAATTCTGCCACTATTCTTCATTGTGACAACCATAGTGATATTCAGATAGCGCATAATGATATTTTTCATCAACGGACAAAGCACATTGAGAATGTCTGCCACTTTGTCTGCCATCATCTCCAAAGTTCTACTCTGCGCCTTCAATCCATACCTACAACCGAGCAACCAACTGACATCTTCACCAAAGCCCTCTCCTCCGACCACTTTTATCAGCTACTATGCAAACTCAAGTTGGTCTCTACTCTACCACCTTGAGTTTAAGGGGATGTTAAATTGTATTGTAAAGATTCAAGTTAGGTTGAGATTCGAGGAGAGTTGTTATAGCTATTTTTGGGTTCTTGTGTACCTATACATACCTTGCATTTTACATTGCTATGTAATGGAATAAACACACAACTTTACAGTGCTAACTATCAATGTCTCATCATTGATTTCCCAAGAAATTTTTTAAGAAAGGACTTTGGGAGCTAGAGGATTCAAACACACTTCAGTATGATAGGAACATTTTTTGTTTCATGACTGCCCCCTCACCTTACATCGACATAAATGACTACCATAATCAACATTCCAACTCTTGTATTAATAGCAGATCAATTATTCAACCAAATCTTGAAACATCTTGGCTGAAAAAAAGAAAGTTCCAGGTCACTTTTTCAATTTTGCACTAAAGTCTAAGGGTTGAATTGCTTACCTTAAACTTCATCGTATCACTCTTTGACTCCTAAGATATCAAATTGCTGTTGCTCATAAAAGCGTCAATTGTCAATATCAAATTGTTGATTTTCTAAGAAACTTTTGAAGAAACAACTTTGGGAGTTAGAGGATTCGTACACACTCCAGTATGATAGGAACATTCTTTGTTGCATGGCTGTCACCTCGTCTTATAGTTGCATAAATAACTACCACGATCAGGATTCCAACACTAGCATTAATAGCAGATCGGTTTGCCAACTGGATCTTGAAACATCTTGGTTGAAAAAAGAGTGTTCCTAGTTACTTTTTGGATTTAGCACTCGAATCTAAAGGTTGAATTGCTTACTTTAAACTCCATGCTATCACATCCCAACTCCAAAGATACCAAATTGTAATTGTTCGTAATGACTCTAACTGTCATATTCTCATTGCTAATTTCTCAATAAACTTCTAAAGAAACAACATTGGAAGTTAGAGGACCCAAACACTGTCAAGTAAGGTTGGAACATTCTTTGTTGCATTGTTGCCGTCTTGCCTTACATCTACATAAATGGTTACAATAATCAGTATTCCCACATTTGCATTAATACTAGATTGGTTCGCCAATCAGATATTGAAACATCTTGGCTGAAAAAAGAAAGTTTTCGATCTCTTTTCCGATTTTGTACTCATGTCTAAGAGTTGAATTGCTTACCTTAAACTTCATTTTATCACTCTCCGACTCCAAACATACTGAATTTTTGTTGTTTGTAATAGTGTTAGCTATTAATATCTCATTGTCGATTTCCGAAAAAACTTTTATAGAAAGAATATTGGGAGTCAAAAGATTCAAAGACACTCAAGTATGACAGAAACATTCTTTGTTGCATGGTTGTCCACTTGCCTTACATCTGCATAAATGGCTACCACGATCAGCATTTCGACACTTGCATTAATAGTAGATTTGTTCGACAACTGGATCTTGAAACATCTTAGATGAAAAAATGAAGTTTTTGACCACTTTTTTCAATTTTTTACTCAAGTTTCGGGTTGAATTACTTACCTTAAACTCCATCTTATCACTCTCCATCCCCAAAAATACTGAATTGTTGTTGTCCATAATAGTGCTAACAGTCAATATCTCAGCATTAATTTCCCAAGAAACTTTTGAAAAAACAACATTGGGAGTTAAAGGATTCAAACATACTTTAGTATGAAAGGACTATTCTTTGTTGCATGACTGCCACCTCGACTTACATTCGTATAAATAGTTACCACAGTCAGTATTCCGACACTTACAATAAGGCTCTGCAATGCAACCGGTTCTTGAAACATCCTGCTGAAAAAAGAAAGTTTATCATTACTTTTTTCGATTTTACACTCTAGTGTAAGGGTTGAATTGCTTATCTTAAACTCCATCCTATCACTCCCTGACTTCAAAGATACTAAATTTTTGTTGTTCATAATAGCGCTAACTGTCGATGTCTCATTGTTGATTTCTCAAGCAACTTCTAAAGAAAGAACATTGGGAGTCAGAGGATTCAAATGCACTCTAGTATGACAAGAACATTCTTTGTTTCTATTGGGGTAGATGCCCTAAATCTCGTAGGAAACACATGTATGAACAAACAATTGTGATGTAATAATATGAGATATTTTATTCACTACAATCTATGAAATATGAGATATTTTAGTTGCATTAACCACAAACCAATAAACTAAAATCCCTGGTTATTGTTGTAACTTAAGCATGTATGTGGAGACATACAAGTGGATCATGCTTTAAGTGATAACCTAAATGGTCTATGGTTAAAGAAGGGAAACTATATCCTGGTGACACTACGAGTGTGGCCCGCTATGTAGGTGTTACAAGTGTTGTAAAGTGCTACAAGTGGTATGATCCTTACCATTCATGTATTAGACATGCGAGCGGGATGCTCTATAAAAAGGAGTTTGTATAAGATCGGACCACGAAATGTTTAGTCTCATTATATAACGTCGTTCATGACAGAGACTTTCATTTCACTAGGATGATCATAGGTAACATGACCTTAATCTTGAGTGAGTTGTGAACTCCTACCCATGAGGGTAGTTCTTTGATTTGCATGGGTGCAAGTGGCCAGATCGCTGACTCAAACCTACCACTTTGGGGATTCCTCTGCTTGGGGAGCTGGAAACTCAACCACACAAGACGGAATTCACTCCTTCCCCGAAGCAAGGGTAAGTAGATAAATTTCCCCCTTAAGGGCTGATTTCGGGGCTTGAACAATGTGGCTTCACATATTCTCTTGGCCGAAAGTGTTTACTCATAGTGGGACTATGACGTATTGTTCATTAGATGAATCAGTGGTACTTAAGGAGTTAGATGTAACTACAGGGACAAAATGGTAAATTAGCTCAGCTGTACTTATGAGCGATTTATGAAGGGTCATCATACTGTTAATTGGTTATATCCAATAGACATAAAAATATATCTGTAGTGCGAAGAGTGCAATTGTCAGTCTTTAATGGAGTGCCCGACAGTTAACGGATGGTGGATATCGTGATTAAATAGTTTAATTAGTTATTCACGTACCATTAGAGCTTCAAGCTACAGGTCCATAAGGTGCCCTTGGTAGCTCAATGGATTCAAGTTGAGAATCAGTTTTGGGGTTAGTTTGAAGTGTTCAAATTAACAAGAGGGAATTTGATTATATATGATATAATTAAATTGCTTCAATTATATATGATATAATTGATTTGATGTACTAGATACATTAATTGGAGGAACTAATATAAATATGATTTATATTAAATGCCATGAAGGAGAAAAAGAACTATGGTTTGAATATTACATATGATATGATATTAAAACTATAGGTTATAAATATAATATGTAAATTAGTTATTATATTTATTTATAACAAAACAATTATGAGATAATTGTTGTTGGTAATCTTTTTCTCTATTAACCGAATGAGTAGGAAGTTTTAATCAGTTTTGATAACTGATGAATAAAATGAAAAACATTTTTATTTTTTTTCAAAATCGATCATGCATAAGGCAGATAGTTATACGATAGCCTTAAGAGAGTAAACGATTAGACATCGAGTGTTTTCTAGACGATAGTTCCTCGTTACTCAACGATCGAGTATCCAAGTCTATACGATAGACTTTCTCATTCTCCCACCTACTCGATCGTATAGTTCCTCCTTCCCTCTACCAAATCCATACAGAGCCCATACCTCCTAGATTCTCACACCGAGAATACCAAGGTAGCCTCTTGGTAGTGTCGAGTTTGCTGTTTGAGGGTCGAGGATTGAGTGTTACTCAATTGTGTTCTTGGATATTCCAAAGGCGTTGCGTTCATGCTGTTGGATCGAGGAAGTACAAGAAGAAAGGTTCTTCAAGGGTATGTTCATTCGATCTCTTGTATTTTCTTGTTGAAACATGCTGTAATTTAGACTTGATGCATAACTGTTTTGTTAGAATGTAAATATTTATGTTCTTTCACAATAGGATTTGGAACGATTTGCTTTCGCTCATTGGTTCTCTTTGTTAAGAGTTCCTTCAGTTTCATGGTTTCCCTCTCGTCTTATATCCCCATAAATGACTACCACAATTAGTACTCCGACACTTACATCTATAGTAGATCGGCTCATCAACCGAGTCTTGAAACATCTTGGCTGAAAAAAGAAAGCTCTCAACTACTTTTTTGATTTTGCACTTGTGTATAAATGTTGAATTGTTACCATAAACTTCATCCTATCAATCCCCAATCGCAAAGATACTGAATTTTTGTTGTTCGTAATAGCGTTATATGTCAATGTCTCATTGTTGATTTCCCAAGAAACTTCTGAAAAACAACATTGGGACTCAAATGATTCAAACATACTTCAATGTGAGAGAATATTCTTTGTTTTAAGGTTGCCCCCTCGCCTTACATCTGCATATATGGCTATCACAATCAGTACTTTGGCACTTCACTTATAGTAGATCGGCTCAACAATCGAATCTTGAAACATCTTGCTTGCAAAAGGAAAGTTTCCAACCATTTTTTTTCGATTTTTCACTCGAGTGTAAGGGTTGAATTGCTTACCTTATTCTTCATCCTATCACTTCCCAACTCCAAAGATACCAAATTATTATTGTTCATAATAGTGCTAATTCTTAACATCTCATTATTGATTTCCCAAGAAACTTTTAAAGAAACAACATTGGGAGTTAGAGGATTCAAACACACTCCACTATGATAGGAACATTCTTTTTTGCAAGGCTTCCCCTCGCCTTATATACGCATGAATGGCTACCAATCAACATTATGACATTTACAATAATAATAGATCGACTCGACAAGGTAACCAGATCTTGAAACATCTTGGCTTGAAAAAGAAAGTTTCCAACCATTTTTTTTTTTCAATTTTGCACTCGAATGTAAGGGTGGAATTGCTTACCTTAAACTCTATACTATCACTCCTCGACTCCAAAGATACTGAATTTTTGTCATTTGTAATAGCTCTAATTGTCAATATCTCATTGTTGATTTTCGAAGGAACTTCTGAAGAAAGAACATTGGGAGTCATTCAAACACACTGTAGTATAACAAGAACATTCTTTGTTGCATGACTGTCCCTCGCCTTACATCTGCGAAAATGGCTACAATAATAAGCATTTCGACACTTGCATTAATAGCAGATCGGTTTGCCAATCGGATCTTGAAACATCTTGACTGAAAAAAGAAAGTTTCCGACCACTTTTTTGATTTTGCACTCGAGTCTAAGGTTTGCTTGCCTTAAACTGCATCTTTAGCACTTTCTGTCATGTAGAGACGTGCGAGCGGGGGTGTCCTATATAAAGAGTTTGTATAAGACCTGGACCACGATATGACTAGACTCTATATATAACGTTGTTGATACTAGAGACTTGCATCTCACCTAAATGACCATAGGTGACACGACCTTAATCCTGAGTATTTTGGGAACTTCTGCCTTTGAAGGCGGTCCTTTGATTAGTATGGGTGAGAGTACCCAAATTGCCAACTCAACATGCCTACCTTTTTGGGGATTTGCCTGATCTGAGAGTTGGGAAGTCAATCCACAAGATGGGATTCACTCCTTTCCCGAAGCAGGGATAAGTAGAGAGATTGCTCCCTTACGGGCTGATTCTAGGGCTTAAATATAGTTGTCACAACTTCTCTTTGGAAGAGAAGACTCAGTCATAGTAGGACTATGACTTATGTTCATTAGAGGGATCAGTGGTACTTAAGGAGACAGATGTAACTACAAGGGCATAACGGTTATTGGCCCAGCTATCCTTACGAGCGATCTATGAAGGGTTGTTACACTTCTGATTGGTTAAAATGGACACATAATCTATCTGTGGTAAGGAGAGTTCAGCTGTCGGTCTTTAGTGGAGTGTCTGGCATTTAATGGATGGTGGATCCCGTGATTAAAGAGTTTAGTCAGTTATTCACGTACCGTTAGAGCTTCGAGCTACAGGTCCATGAGGTCCCCTTGGTAGCTCAATGGATTCAGTTGAGGATCAGTTCTTAGTGTTGATTTGAAATGTTCAAATTGACAAGAGGTATTTTGATTATATATAATATAATCGATATGATGATGAGATACATCTAGTGGTGGATTGATGTAAATGAGATTTACATTAAGTACCATGAAATAGAAAAAGAACTATGGTTTATATGTTGCATGAGATGAAATATTAAAACTATAGCTTATAAATATAGTATGATAAGTTGGTTATCAATTATTTTATAATAATATTAATCATTGGACAATTAATACTTTTTCTTTAATAACCAAATGAGTGGGAGGTTATTGGTTATTTCATGGTAACCGTGAGTTAAAAGGAAAATTATTTTCCTATTTTTAGTAAGTTTTGACAAAAAGGTTTTTTGAGATTTTTCTCTAAAAAAAAAATCTCACGGTGCTTGTCAAGTACATACCGATTTACTAAGCGAAAGCCTTTCTAAACGATCGTGTAGTGTTTTGTAGGCGATAGACACTAAGCTAAATTATCGCATAGCTTTTGCTAGACGATCGCTTAGCTTTAGCTAAACGATTGGGCATCGACTTATACGATAGGTCTCTGTCTTCTCCCACTTGCCCAATCATGTACACGATTGTTCTTTCCTCATTTGTTTGCCTCATACAAAGTTCGAACAGAGCCCACCCTCTAGATTCTCACACCAAGAATACCAAGGTAACCTTCTTGGTGGTGTCATACTCAACTCGACACCGTCGAGGTTTTGTGGAGGCCGTTCGTGTTGCTGCAGAGTTCATGATTGAGGCGATCGCTGAGGAAGAATGCGAATTGTTTATGCAGTGTTGCGGTCATATTGTTCAAGCGTTCGAGGTTGCTGAGTTCGATAAAGAGAGTGGAGATGAGTCTACAAATGTTCGTAGAGTTTTCTCCTTGTTCATTTGTAGTTTTGATGCTGTAATTTCTGTATCGATTGTATAACCGCACATTTCTGTACAACTATAATTTGTAATGTTCATTCATGATTGTAATTTGGAATGATCTTATTTCCACTGCTCATGGAAATCTCGAGTTCGATTTCCTTAAATAGGTATCAGAGCCAGGTTGTTCTAATATTCCAAATTATAACTCTATTTTGAACTTATTTACCGTCGCAGTGGGTTTCTGCATTTGTGGTTAATCGTTTTCTGCATTTGTGGTTGAGTTGATGAATGTTTCGGGTTAAATTGCCTTTTGTTAAGCTTTCTGTGATTACGAAGTGTTAATTTGTAAGGGCCCCTATGCTTTTTGGGCATAATTAACTTTGCAATGGAGTCTGTAATTCAAAGAATTTGAGTTAGTCGAGTCGTTCGTGATGAAGCTTCGAAGCATAGAGATGCGGTTCTTAACGGAGAAGAAGACCAAGCATTGGTCGTATCGTGTAGCCTCAGGTAAACAATCGTTGGGATTTAACTAAGCGATCGTTTAGATTTTTCTAGAAGAACATGTAGTATTTTCTAAACGATCGTTTAGCTAATGCTAAGCGATGGGATAAATCGTTTACTCTATCGTGTAGCATTGGTTGCGCGATCGCGTAGGCGCTAGAGGTAGACGATAGTAGTGGGAGCATGTGATGCTCGTCGTAGGCGCGCACTAGACGATCGTGTAGTTAGCAAGCTTCATCACTTAGTTACTACCTACACAATCGTGCATATGCGATATGAAGGCGCTAGCTAAACGATCGCTTAGGTGATGGCGCTTCGTGGCATCGTAATTGTTTAGACGACCGTAAAAGGTGGGTGTTGTGCAGAGCATGCTAAACGATCGTGTACCTCAAGCTTCATCGATTAGTAAAGGTACGCGATCATGTAGTAACAGCTAAACGATTGTTTATATTTTTCTAAATGATCATGTAGCAAATGCTAAATGATCATTTAGCTCTGGGAGCGCTGGTAAGCGATAGAACGAAGTGTTTGTTTTATCGTGTAAACGATCGCGGGCTGCTTGGTACATGATGGTTGGAGACGCGATGCTTTACCCGAGCGGTTCAAAACCCGATTCGTCTGTTTGAACCAAAGACTCCTTGTCTTTGTAATAGTTAGCTTTATTTTGTGTTTTTAAGGCAATTTTACCCAGTTCATCAACATTGTTTTTATTATGCATGTGATGTATGATACTTATATGCCAAAGTGTTTGACATATAGTTCAAAACCCACCTTAGATTGTGCAATTATTCATGCATCATGTATTATAATTGTTATAATTGAGCATGAAGAAATTACTTGAAAGCAGGCGTATGCATCATGAAATATAAGAGTTATATTTTGCATGCAGTGAGCATTATCATGCATCATCCTTTTATTATAAATGTTATAGTCTAAGGATGAATGGAAGCAGTTTTGCTTGTTTCATTGTTGTTTTGTATAAGTGTTATATAAAAGAATTAGCAATGAATAGACAATGCATTGAGCATGACACTTAGGCTGTTTATAAGCGTTATGAATGCCTTGCATGTGTTAGCTTCGCATTGTGGTGGTCGTTTCCATTTATAAGTGTTATAAAGGAAATTAGACCTAAAATAAATAATTAAGAGTTGCATGTGGACTTAGGGTGAACTCATGTTTTTTAAAAGAGTTTTAAAATTGGATTAAGATAGACCTAAGTTCAAGTGGTTCTCAAGAGTTTAGTAACCTAGATTAATCTTTTAAAATCGGTTTAATAGGATTAAATTGGTTGGCATAAAAGATTAAATTTATTGTAAACCTATCTATAAGGGACCTTTTGTCTAAGGCGGGTTCTGGCTAGGTTGGGGTTCTTAAGTTGACGGAAACGTAACACCCCTACCTGGGAACCTACCTAGAAAGGTGAATTAGATAGATTTTCAACAAGCATGCGACGATTTGGTCAAAGATTCCGTTAAAGATTTTAATGGATGATGATCAAAAGTTGTTTCACTATCCAAGGTAAATGTTACTCTTGGGAAACCTAAAAGTCACTAAAAATTCTTAGTCGTGCTTTTTCTAAGTAAGCTAAACCCTAGGTTATAAAATACTCAGTGGGAGGAAGAGGCGTATCAGATATGTCTATGATTCCACTCATATTTCTCCTTGTATGTTCACACCGTGAGATTCATGCTTGGCCTCATGGTTCCCTGGGAGTATCCCCCTTTGAATGGTGTTTGCATGAGTCAATATCAAGGTAAATAGAGAGAGTGGTTATAGTAAGTGGGTGAAGGGTGTGTGTCAACATGTCCTATGGTCTCTGTCATTGGTTCACACCGTGAGATCATTCTGTACGCCCTCGTGTCGCCCTAGAAATGGCCCCCTTAGGATGGGTTTTATGCAGTTGGTCAATATCAAGGTGACAGACCTCTATGACCTAAAATGGTAGGTCAAACTTATGAGAGATTGTTTAGTAAGTTAATGATCTCTTCGCCAAATCAATGATGGTTACTCATTACAGGAGAAAGAGTTGTTCTGGTATTAATGACTGGTTGAGAACTTCTTGTTACGACATGAAATTAAGATATATTGTGATTGATGTTCTATGCTTGAAATGATGCGATACTACCACTAGATTTGCGTTAATGATGGGTGTTCACGTAGTATGCCATGCGTTGTCACAAGTTTCCTTACGATAGAACCAAATGTAATTCCATCGCAAGTTTCTCGGTGTGATCCAAGGTCGAACACGGGGACTGGTTTAGGTTATTGTGGTGTGTTCATGATATATGTGACCAGGTTTCATCTTTAAAAATGTGTTTGTACAGGAATATAAATTGCGATAAAATAAAGTAAAGCGGTAAAGATGCGATAATAAAATGAAATACAATAAACCTAAGCTAGATGATACAAGATACAAGCTTCATGTACAAGATGCTGGGGTCAAGGATGGCTGTGAAAGGTGTGCAAAGAGCGGAATACGGCGGCAAGTTTTATGAACATGATAGAAAGAGAAAGACCAATAACATAAACAACGCACGTTCTCAATTGCGTTGAAGCTACAAATGTTGTTCTGCTCTTCTCTTGACGTACACCTTTCAGTGATCGGCCGCGCTCCCACATGTCTATGGTGAAACAGAGACTAACGTAATGAACACAAGGTTGCTTCCATGTCTGGAAGTACTACTTGATTTAGTTAACGCATTCTTCTGATCTTCTCTCGATAGATCAGAATGACATCTTCACTTCTGCTCTCATAGGTGAAGACGTCGTCTAGCATGCCTTAGCTAAATGCATTTTATATCTTTAACACATATTAAGTACTTAGTTAATTCATATTTCTTATCAGGGAATTAAGAAGACATCATGAAGAAAGTGATTGATGGGTGAACGGAAATAGACAGAAGATAGTAAATGAAAGCTATCGAAACATTTAATAAGTCTATTAAGTGTTTGATACATGGTGTGTGAATGAAAAGATAAAGGAAACATGAAATACAACGATGAAAGAGGTAGAACAGATACAAACAAGTGCCAATGTCTTGACACTGATTCGATGGAGATCTGCTTACCGGAGGATGGATTTGATAGTAGGAATAGCTTCCCTCTCAGGCTTGCTCTACTGGTAGCAGGGATCTTTGCACAGAGCTTTCAATCGGGTGTTTGGTAGGTTAGATCTGAGATTCACCTCTCGGCCTTATCTCATCTTCTTCTCGGATTTCTTCACTCAAGCACTCAGCTCAGCCTTTTCTCTCAACAATTCTGCAGCATTTACCCCATATCCCATAGCATGATTTTTCTTTGAAATCAATAGGGTATTTATAGTTGCAGGTCTTTGACTTTGGCCTTGTCGTTCCCACATGATTGTCATGGTAATTCCGAAGATGGAGGGATATTATTCCTTTTGTTATGCAATCAGACCATCAATTCTGCATAACCGTTAGTTATTCACGTGTTTCAATCCTCCGCTTTTGCATTGCTCAGCCGCATCTTTTGATCATGGGTTCGCATGCGGTGTTGTTTTTATTACCGCATGCGGTTGAAACACAGCTCTGGATCGACTATCGCATTGCGCCGCCATTGTGGTAATCGTCTCTTCATTGTTGATTGACGGGTGTAATGTGATAGAGATGCATTGATCAGTTTCTCGTGAGCCTTAAGCGCAAGCAGTGACTTGGTCTCCTGCAAAACAGAGTAAAATCCGGCTTGTCTTCCTTCTTTATGGTGTTAGTGGGTGTAATTGCAAACATTTATAATTATTGTATTTACTAGGCTAATTTTCATACAATCGGCGCATATTTACTAACTTTTGGCCACAATATCTAGATAAGGTGGCATAAATAACTTGTATTTCTACAAGTTATCACACTCCCAAATTTAGATATATGCTTGTCCTCAAGCATATCTTCTACTAAGGCAATCATGCTCAATTCCTATCCTCTATTTTTGCGACGATTGGTTGCTCCGAATATTACACATATGCACATTACTTGACATCGCAATTTCTTTCTATCCTTGCTAATCCTTAGCAAGCCCTACTTTATTCTTCTATATGAAAAAATTCTGCTCAAAGATGCTTTTCTAGTTTTCAAAATAGAATGTTTATCTCTTCTTTGTCAAAACAACTTGATGTGTCTATATGCGGTGAGCAAAACTTTGCATCATTTATTCACTTAGAGACTGTTGATGATGGTTACACTCTTCATTTTGGCTTGTCCCCACGGGTGTCATGCGGACATCCAACTACGGTTGTGTGCCAATTTCAATTTTAACTCTTGCATTCTTTTATTTTTGTTTTTTTTTCTTTTTTTCATACTGCGTTGTTCTTGGAAACTCACCTTCGTTTTGGCTTGTTCCTACGAGTGTCATACGAACATCCAACTACGAGCAGGCTCTTTTCACAACTAAACTCATGTCAGGTTGGGACAGTTTTGATGTTTTCCCTTGCGCTGACATTGGAGTTTTGCATAATTTTTTTTTTTTAAAAAAAATGAAAATGGATACATTTTCTTAACTATAGCATAATCTTGATCTCATCTGCTCAGACCTTCCCCACCCTCAAATTTAAAGATGAGCAAGGTTCTCATTGCATTGTTTGGAGAGACTAGACAAACACTTAGAAGGAAATTTCAAAAAGAAGGTTTGAGTAGAACTTTGGAAGATAAAAGGTAAAGTACTGCTAAACTAAGAATTAACTAAGTTTTAGTCAGAATTTATTAAGTATGGGAAATGTTTCTAAGTATAAATATGTAATACATCATAGCAACGCAATGAAGATCATAAAAAATAAGAGATTTAGAATGTCACAAAAATTGACAAAGGAAGATAAAGAAAGAGGCACAGGCGAAAAGTGGAGCGAATATATACTTTGATTGTATTGATTATTAACAAGGTATACAAATAAATTAAAAATGAACGCATTACAACATTTTCTACTACCTGTACTAGAGTTAAAGAATTTGATTACTTTACAAATAATAAATGAATTAAATACAAATAAAGAATGGCCGCATAAAAAAAATTGTACTGGAAGAAAGTGTAAATACTAAGGTTGAGGAGCAGGGGGATCTGGCGGATTTTGAGGTGGTGCAGGAGGCGCTTCTTCAAAATTTAAGTGCTACCGGAGATGTAGGGGCACCATTGAACCATGAAGATATGCGGTAAGAAAGTTGAAGTACTCTTGATTTCGCTCCGCAATCATTCTCTGGTGCATATGGACTTTATAAATGTTGCGCTGCATGTTGATCAGCACCTCTCTTGATGTGGCGGCACTGCGTTGAATATCATCAATGCGCTCCATTACTACCTCCAATCGTTGATTGAAGAAGTGTTGCTATTGAGAGGAGAGTTGTTGTTGTTGGGAGAGGAGGGATCTCATTTCTGCTAACTCAGCAGCCATGGAGGTGATGGAGGGTTGTGCCCGCGATGTCTCGCCAGCATCGTTTTGGGGTTGGGCAGAGGTGCCTTCACCCAAACCGTGTGGATCATCAACTTGCGACGATGGATTGGTGAGTTGCGGTGATGATGCTAATAGTGAAGGTTTGTAAAATGCTCATGTAAGGAAAAGGGTTGCGCTGGCGGGCTCGGAGGGCTTGGAGGCCAGATGACTAAGGGAAGAGGGTCCATAGGCTCAAGATTTTGCGTTGGTGACTCCTGGACCTTCTCTTTTCTCTTATTCTCTCTCATTCTCTCTTCGTCTTCTTCTTCTTCTTCTTCTCTCACAAACTCTTCTTCGAATTGCTCAGAGGCTAGCAACAGGCACTGTTCCTCCTCACGCTTCCGAATCCCTTCAAGTCTGGCAAGCTCATTGTTATATCGCATCTTCTCAAACTCCAATCTTCTTCTTCTATTCCCCTCTGCGATGATGAGCTTGGCCTTCTCTATCTTTTCTTGCTTCTCTTCTCTTTCTTTTCTTTTTCTCTCTTTCTCTTCCAATGCCAAAATTAATCTTTGAGGGTCAATTGTGGACCTTTGCGGTGCATTCTCCCTGCGACGCCGTAATAAAGGGGGTTCCCTCTGCTTCTTCTCCTTCATCAGTCGCAGCCAATTGCATTGCTTCAGGTTGCGCCGGTTTCATCGATTGCGCCGTTTCCCCTATCCTTCCTTACAGAGGTTGATTCTTCATCCTTCTTAGGGCTTGCAGCCCTCTACCTTGCTTCTACTTCTTCTCTCAGGCGCCTCTTCTCATGCCAGTGTAATCTTCTCTCCTCTTTCTCCTTCTTCTTCCTCTCCTTCTTGGCCTCTTCATCTTCATCATCATCTTTTTTATCTTTGTTTTTTCTTGCCTTGCGATGATGTGAAGACTCTGCCTCTCCACCCTTCTTTCCCTTCTTCTTCTTCTTCTTATCTTCCTTCTCAGCCTCTTCTAACTGCTTTTCTCTTTCTTATCTTCCTTCTCGGCCTCTTCTGGCCACGCATCCCCTGCAACCTCCCCCATCGCAATGTCAGGGGTCACTAATGCAACCTCTACTTCCTTGGCCTCCTCGACTGCAATCTCTTCTTCTTCTCTTTCCTTGATCGCAATTTCCTCTTCTTTTCTTCTTGGAGGTTCATTATAAATTTTTGCGATGGTAGTTGCCTCCTGAGTCTCCGGGACCAGAACATCATTCCCCTTTTCTTCTTCTTCAACCACCACTTCTTCCACCACCACCACTTCATCCTTCACTAGTTCATCCGCCACTACCATCACCTTCTCCTTCGTAGGCAATGGTTGGTTTACAACCCCTGCCTTGGGCAGTCCACCTTCTTGCTTCAAGGTACTTAGGATGTTGCCAAACACCTCCGTATCATCTCGTCTCTTCCTCTCGCTTTTAGTGGAGACGGCAGGTGTTGGCGTAGGCATGCTCTTGGTGCTTCCTCCTCTCTTGAATACAGGAGGCCTAACGGCCAAAGGATTTCTCCAAGATCTTCTAACGATTCTGGGGATGGTGTAGGCTTGGGCGGAAAGCCTGTGACTGGCAACCAGGAATGCTGCCTCTCGCATGGCTACTTGATCAGGGGTGGAAGGTGAAGCAGATTGTTTTGGGGTTTGGTCAGCCATGGATACGAGCTTGGAAGGTCTGATAAAAACCCGAGCTGCTGGGGAGAAAGAAAGGTTTGGAATGCAAGACGGTTAGGGTTTCTGGATTGCCATAGTGAGGTAAAGGGTTTTAAATGAAGGAGAAGGTCGTATTTATAGGTTGGGCCGTGGTGGGGTCCAACGCGATTTTTGTGGAGACTGGCCTCGAGCAGCTCAACAGGCGCGTCGTTCCACCCCCCTCATTTATGGAATTTCAGAAAAAGTGTCCTTTTGTCTGCCAAGTCATAATTGCTTGGGGATACAAATCGATTAGGCTTTTACCCAAATTGGCAAACGAATTTTTCTTTAATATTTTATTTGAATGGATGCATGAAAAAGAATAACGCATTGTGCTCACCAACGCAACTGTATCTTTACAGAGGATGGGCAACAGCGCACATATCCCCACAACACACCCCTTAACCAATGCATTTCTGGAGAATACCTCAACATAGTGCATTTGACTAAGGACGAGTAAAGGACATATGCGAGCGCAACACACCCCTCAACTCAATACAGTTGAGTTAGGTGAACGCAAAGCATTCCTGATTGGTTTGATACACGTTCATTGTCGTCTTGCTTTCTTGTTGTTAATTGTTTTTTTTTTCATCAGCGCAAGTGCTGTGGCTTGCGGCAATAGATTTTCCTTTATTACTCAATCATTCACAATTTAAAGCACAACGCATTGATTACAAAACAAGTCAAAGATAAAAGACGAGACAGAATTAAATGCAGAGAAATGAATGAGGAAATAAATTCATAAAGTCAAAATTGAATTAAATGAAGAGTTGAAGACAGAATTCAGAATTTAAAGAGATAGAAATTCAATAAAGCATTAAACATAGTATTGAGATATGGACCGAAAATTGCATTGTCCTGGGCGATCGCAATCCACATCTCCGCAGGCGGTCAGGCTTACCTGCTCAATGTCTTAAGAACATTGCTCCTTCCCTGTAAATCCTGGGGCTTCTGAATTGCTGGGCAATGTTCCCGGTGTTCAACTTCTTAGCTTAGAGGCCAGCTGGCCCACTTGGATCTCCAGATTCCTTACAGAGGATGCTTGTGCTTGCATCACTGCATCATTTTTATCCATATACTACTTCAGCAGCATCTCTAATGAGCCTTCTGAAGTGTTAGACGATGATGGTTGCTGGTTATGTGGTTTTGATTGCCCTTGGTTGTGGTGAAAAGGAGGATTTCCTCTACTGCTCTCTTGATGGTTCGCTGGCCCCACTAGGTTGGGATTGCCTCCCCAACCGAAGTTGGGATGGCTCCTCCATCCTGGATTATAGGTGTTGCTGAAGGGGTTGTTCTGGATAGCACACATTTGCTGAAGGTTCAATGGACACACATCAGCCCCGTGAGCCCCTCCACAATTGACGCAACTGGTTGCGACCACTTGAGCCGGTGCAGCAGGTTGCGCTGATTGTGGAGTAATGGCTTCTTGGTTGATTGCCATTGACTGAAGGATCGAGGTCACCGTGGCCATCTGTGCGGCCAACGTGGTCATTGTCTCCGCAGAGACAATGGCTGTTTCAGTTTTCCTTTTATCGGCGCCTCGGCCTCCATAACCATCGTCAATCCAATCATCCATATTTCGTGAGATGCGGTCGAGGATGACTTTGGCCTCCGTGTATGTCTTATCCATAAAACCTCCTGCCGCGGAGGCATCAGCAACAGCCTGCGTTGCTCTGTTCATGCCATTGTAAAATGTTTCCATCAATAAGCAATCGGGAATCCCGATATGCAGGCAGTTTTTCACCAGTCTCCTGAATCGCACCCAGGCGGTGCTCAGGGTCTCATTCTCCTTCTGTTCAAATTTCAACAGATCTTTTAGTCGCCTTGCGTTGTCGGTAGGTGGGAAGAACTTCTTCATGAACCGTTCCACCAATTGCTCCCATGAAGTGATCTCATTTGGCTCCAGTGAGTAAGCCCACCTCTTAGCCTCATCCCTCAAGGTGTAAGGGAATAGATACAATCTTATGTTTTCTAGGGTCACGCCAAGTAAGGAAAAATTGCCGCACATCTCGACAAAACTTGTCAGATGGGCATGTGGGTCTTCACCTTGCAGACCCCCGAACTGCCCGGCATTTTGAATCATCTGCAATATGACCGGCTTAATCTCAAAACGCGCGTTCTCCTCCACAGTCGGCCTCGATATTCTAGGCGAAAAATCATACAAATTAGGTGCTGCATAATTACACATCGAGATGTTGTGATCAGCCGCCAGGAAGACAGGGTCCTGAGCCGATCTAACAGCCCCTTGGTTCTCAACTGGCACCGCATTATCGTTATTGTCCGCCATATTGGCTGCCTTCTTTCGCCTAATTCGGTTCTGACGTACCCTTGCGCAGAAAGTTAGCTCGATATTAGGGTTAGTTATGAATTCCGGTTTAGCACCCAGACTCATAAATCGTCAGGCTGCTCTCCATATTAAACAGCCAGTACAATGAGATCTGTCCTGCAAAATACCAAAAAACACACTCAAACAATAAACTGTTAACCAAATCCCCAACAACGGCGCCATAAACTTGTAACGACATGAAATTAAGATATACTGTGATTGATGTTCTATGCTCGAAATGATGCGATACTACCACTAGATATGCGTTAATGATGGGTGTTCACGTAGTATGCCATGTTTTGTCACAAGTTTCCTTACGATAGAACCAAGTGTAATTCCATCGCAAGTTTCCCGATGTGATCCGAGGTCGAACACGGATACTGGTTTAGGTTATTGTGGTATGTTCATGATATATGCGACCAGGTTTTCAATCTTTAAAAATGTGTTTGTATAGGAATATAAATTGCGATAAAATAAAGTAAAGCGGTAAAGATGCGATAATAAAATGAAATACAATAAACCTAAGCTAGATGATACAAGATACAAGCTTCATGTACAAGATGCTGGGGTCAAGGTTGGCTGTGAAAGGTGTGCAAAGACGTGGAATGCGGCGGCAAGTATTATGAACGGGATAGAAAGAGAAAGACAAATAATATAAACAACGCAAGTTCTCAATTGCGTTGAAGCTATAAATGTTGTTCTGCTCTTCTCTTGGCGTACACCTTTCAGTGATCAGCCGCACTCCCACATGTCTGTGGTGAAACAGAGACTAACATAATGAACGCAAGGTTGCTTTCATGTCTAAAAGTACTACTCGCTTTAGTTAACGCATTCTTCTGACCTTCTCTCGATAGATCAAAATGGCATCTTCACTTCTACTCTCACAGGTGAAGACGCCGTCTAGCATGCCTTAGCTAAACGCATTTTATATCTTTAACACAGATTAAGTACTTAGTTAATTCATATTGCTTATCAGGGAATTAAGAAGACATCATGAAGAAAGTGATTGATGGGTGAATGAAAATTGACAGAAGATGGTAAATGAAAGCTATCGAAACATTTAATACGTCTATTAAGCGTTTGATACATGGTGTGTTAATGAAAAGAAAAGGAAACATGTAATACAACGATGAAAGAGTTAGAACAGATACAAACAAGTGTCAATGTCTTGGCATTGATTCGATGGAGATCTGCTTGCCGGATAGGATGGATTTGATGGTAGGAATAGCTTCCCTCTTAGGCTTGCTCTACCAGTAGCAGGAATCTTTGCACAGAGCTTTCAATCGGGTGTTTGGCAGGTTAGATTTGAGATTCACCTCTCGGCCTTATCTCATCTTCTTCCCGGATTTCTTCACTCAAGCACTCAGCTCAGCCTTTTCTCTCAACAATTTTGCAGCATTTACCCCGTATCCCATAGCATGTTTTTTCTCTGAAATCAATGGGGTATTTATAGATGCAGGTCTTTGACTTCGGCCTTGTGGTCCCCACATGATTTTCATGGTAATTTCGAAGATGGAGGGATATTATTCCTTCTGTTATGCAATCAGATCGTCAATTCTACACAACCGTTAGTTGTACACGTGTCTCAATCCTCCGCTTTTGCGTTGCTTAGCTGCATCTTTCAATCATGGGTTCGCATGCACTGTTGTTTTTATTACCGCATACGGTTGAAACACAGCTCTGGATTGACTATCGCATTACACCGCCATTGCGATAATCGTCTCTTCATTGTTGATTGACGGGCGCAATGTGACAGAGATGCATTGATCAGTTTCTCGTGAGCTTCCGATTGACTATCGCATTACACCGCCATTGCGGTAAACTAGATGTCACATAGGGTTCATGTTAGTTTTGCTAAAACCTTATTGGATGTTGTTTTATTTTACAACGGGTATTTGCTCAAAACCTAACGTAGGTTAATATGTTTTTCTTTTCAACAACTAGTTAGTATTTCTATTTAAAACTTTTAAAATGACTGATTACTTACAGTGGAAAGACTCATGTGAAACGAATTTCGTGGAAAATGACATCGATCTCACTACTCTCCATAAGAGGAGACAAGATAGTAAATATGATTTATTGGTCTTAGAGACGTTTCTGGAAGAGAATGATGATTCTTCCTGGATTCTTGATTCAGGTTCTACCAATCATGTCAGTTCCTCTTACCAAGGATTCAGTTCCTGGCAAATGTTGCCATAGGGAGAGATGACTCTTCGAGTCGATACTGGTGAGGTTGTTTCAGCTGTTGCTGTAGGCAGACTGAAGTTATTTGTTGACAAGAAACGTTATCTGTTACTGGATAATGTTTTTGTAGTTCCTCATATTAAGAGGAACTTAATCTCAGTTTCTTGTCTCATTGAACAAGGCTATACCGTCTTCTTTTTCTGAGAATAAAGTGTTTATTTTCAAGAATGGAATGAAAATTGGTTATGGTTCAAGGGAAAATAACTTATATGTACTAAGGTCATTAGTCATAAAAACCTTGTTTAACACTGAAATGTTCAGTCCGACAACAACAGCTAAAAAATCAAAGGCTTCTCCTAAGGAAAACGTCCATCTTTGGCATCTAAGGTTAGGTCACATCAACCTCAATAGCATTAAGAAATTGGTGAAAAGTGGACTTCTAAAGAGTTTAGAAGAAAACCCCTTGTCGGTATGTGAATCATGCCTAGAAGGCAAGATGACCAAACGAACTTTTACTGAAAAAGGTTACAGAGCCAAGGAAGCCTTGGAGCTTATACATTCAGACCTTTGTGGTCCGATGAATGTTAGAGCTCAGGGTAGCTTTAAATATTTCATCTCTTTCATAGATGATTATTCAAGGTTTGTGTATCTCTTCCTAATGCAACGTAAGTCTGAAGTCCTTGACAAGTTCAAGGAGTATAAGGCTGAAGTTGAAAACTTGTTAGGTAAGAAGATAAAAACACTAAAATCTGATCGTGATGGAGAGTATATGGACCTCCAATTCCAGAACTATATGATAGAACATGGGATTGCGTCCCAACTCTCGGCTCGTGGTACACCTCAGCAGAATGGTGTATCAGAAAGGAGAAACAGAACCTTATTGGACATGGTTCGATCTATGATGAGTTATGCTCATCTTCCATACTCATTTTGGGGTTCTGCAGTACAGACTGCATGTTATATCCTGAACAACGTTCCCTCAAAAAGTGTTTATAAAATACCTTTTGAGTTATGGAAAGGCCGTAAAGGTAGTTTACGCCACTTTAGGATTTGGGGTTATCCGGCATATGTGCTAGCGACTAACCCAAAGAAGTTGGAACCACATTCGAAGGTTTGCCTTTTTGTAAGCTACCCCAAGGTAACAAGAGGTGGATACTTCTATGATCCAAATAAGAACAAAGTATTTGTTTCTACAAATGCTATCTTCTTGGAAGAAGACCACATAAGGGATCATAAGCCACGAAGTAAGCTCGTTTTACGTGAGATCTCAAGTGAGAATGAGACTGCTGAGGGTTCAACAAGAGTTGTTAAACAGCCCGACAGATCAACAAGAGTTGTTGAGGTCGGAACGTCTAATCAACTAGCTCAAGATTTGAGACTGCCTCGACGTAGTGAGAGGGTTATGAAACCATCGGTTTGCTACATGGGTTTGACTGAAGCCCAAAACGTCATTATGAATAATGGGGTCGAGGATCTGTTGTCTTTTAAGAAAGCGGTTGACAAAGATGAATGGGTTAAGGCCATGAACCAAAAAATGGAATCTAGTACTTCAATAATGTCTGGGAGCTTCTTGATCCACCTGATGGGGTAAAACCTATTGGGTGTAAGTGGATCTTTAAGCGAAAGAGAGGTGTAGATGAAAAGGTGCAAACCTTTAAGGCTAGACTTATGGCAAAGAGTTATACCCAAGTTGAGGGAGTTGACTATGCTGAAGTCTATCAGGATTCTTCTGTTCATAGCCACATTTTATGATTATGAAATATGGCAAATGGATGTCAAGACTGCCTTTCTTAATGGTAATCTTGAGGAGACCATGTATATGACTCAACCAGAGGGGTTCGTAGTTCCAGATCAAGAGCAAAGAGTTTGCAAGCTTAATAGGTCCATTTATGGGCTAAAACAAGCATCTAGATCTTGGAACATCAGATTTGACACTACTGTCAAGTCGTTTGGCTTTGACCAGAACATTTATGAGCCTTGTATTTACAAGAAGATCATCAACAGCTCAGTAGCTTTCCTGGTACTGTATGTGGATGATATTCTACTCATTGAGAATGATGTAGGGTATCTGACTGGCATTAAGAAATGGCTAGATGCCCAATTCCAAATGAAAGATTTGGGTGAGGCACAGTACGTTCTAAGGATCCAGATTATTTGGGATTGCAAGAACAAACGGTTAGACCTGTCTCAGGCATCGTACATCGATCAAATGTTGATTAGGTACAGGATGCAGGATTCCAAGAGGGGTTTGTTACCCTTCAGGCATGGAATCGTTCTATCTAAGGATCAATGTCCTAAGACGCCTCAAAAGGTTAGAGAGATGAGACGGATTCCTTGTGCTTCTGCTGTAGGAAGCTTGATGTATGCAATGTTGTGTACCATACCCGACATTTGCTATCCAATAAGGATTGTCAGTTGGTATCAATCCAATCCAGGATTTGATCACTGGACAGCGGTCAAGATGATCCCCAAGTATCTTCAGAGAACGAGGGACTACGTGCTTATTTATGGAGATAAAGATCTGATCCTTATAAGATACACAGACTCTGATTTTCAGATCAATAGAGATTCTCGCAAATCGACATCAGGGTCAGTGTTTACTCTGAATGGAGGGGCTGTAGTCTAGCGAAGCATCAAGTAAGGAAGCATCACAGACTCC
This sequence comes from Benincasa hispida, assembly GCF_027475165.1. Classification (NCBI taxonomy): domain Eukaryota; kingdom Viridiplantae; phylum Streptophyta; class Magnoliopsida; order Cucurbitales; family Cucurbitaceae; genus Benincasa; species Benincasa hispida. The sequence continues at coordinate 21,609,390 of NC_143485.1, forward strand.
ACTATGGAAGCCGAATACATAGCGGCTTATGAAGTAGCTAAAGAGGTTGTTTGGCTGAAGAAGTTCCTTTCAGATTTAGAAGTTGTTCCAAATATAGATTTTCCTATCATTCTCTATTGTGATAATAGCGGGTGTGTGGCAAATTCGAAGGAGCCTCTGAGTCATCGTCGGGGTAAGCACAACGAACGGATATATCATCTAATTAAGAAGATTGTGCATTGCGGTGATATGAGGCTTGAAGATCGCATCGGAGCACAATGTTGCTAATCCCTTTACAAAGGCCCTCACGGCTACATTGTTTGAGGGTCACCTGGAGAGTCTGGGTTTGTGAGACATGCGGCATCTTGTTTAGGGCAAGTGGGAGATGATATTGAGGTATGCCCTAGTTTATTGTATATTGTACATTTTTATATTGTATTGTACATTAGTCTCCCAAGTCATTAGGACAAGTGGAAGATTGTTGGGATTGGTGTCCTAATTCTCCCAGAGTCTCATTGTTTTGTAAAGATACACATTGTTTAATGAATAAAATAAGTGTTATTTAATTCTGGCATTTACTCATATCCATTAAACAAAGCTCCTTAGTAATCTTATGTGAACTTAAGCATGTATATGTGATATACAAGTGGAACATGCCTTAAGTGATAACCTAAATAGGTATGTAGTATAAGGATTAAGGTGGGATACCTGATCATGGTGACACTACGAATACGACCCGCTTTGTAGAGGTTTACAAGTGTTGTAAACTACTACAGATGGTAGATCCTGACCATTCATGTAGAGACGTGCGAGCGGGGGTGTCCTACACAAAGAGTTTGTATAAGACCTGGACCACGAGATGACTTGACTCTGTATATAACGCCGTTGATACTAGAGACTTGCATCTCACTTAAACGACCATAGGTGACACGACCTCAATCCTGAGTGTTTTGGGAACTCTTGCCTTTGAGGGCGTTCCTTTGATTAGTATGGGTGAGAGTGGCCAAATTGCCAACTCATCATGCCTACCTTTTTGGGGACTTGTCTGATCTGGGAGTTGAGAACTCAATCCACAAAATGGAATTCACTCCTTTCCCAAAGCAGGGATAAGTAGATAGATTGCTCCCTTAAGGGCTGATTCTGGGGCTTGAACATAGTGGCCACAGCTTCTCTTTGGAAGAGAAGACTCAATCATAGTAGGACTATGACTTATGTTCATTAGAGGGATCAGTGGTACTTAAGGAGACAGATGTAACGACAGGGGCATAACGGTTATTAGCCTAACTGTACTTATGAGCGATCTGTGAAGGGTTGTCGCACTTCTGATTGGTTAAGATGGACACATAATATATATGTGGTAAGGAGAGTTCAGCTCGATCTTTAGTGGAGTGCCTGGCAGTTAACGGATGGTGGATCATGTGACTAAAGAGTTTAGTCAGTTGTTCATGTACCATTGGACCTTTGAGTTACAGGTCCATGAGGTCCCCTTGGTAGCTCAATGGATTTAGTTGAGGATCAATTCTTGGTGTTGATTTGAAATGTTCAAATTGACAAGAGGTATTTTGATTATATATGATATAATCGGTATGATGTATGACATACATCTAGTGGAGGATTGATGTAAATGAGATTTACATTAAGTACCATGGAATAGAAAAAGAACTATGGTTTATATGTTTCATAAGATGAAATATTAAAACTATAGGTTATAAATATAGTATGATAAGTTGGTTATCAATTATTTTATAATAATACTAAGTATTGGATAATTAATTCTTTTTCTTTAATAACCAATTGAGTGGGAGGTTATTGGTTATTTCATGGTAACCGTGAGTTAAAAGGAAAATTGTTTTCCTATTTTTAGTAAGTTTTGATAAAAAGGTTTTTTGAGATTTTTCTCTCTAAAAAAAAAAAAAGAATCTCTCGGCACTTGCCAAGCAAATACCGATTTATTAAGCGACAACGAGTTTTCTAAATGACCGTGTAGTGTTTTTTAGGCAACAGACACTGTGCTAAACGATGAGCTAAACGATCGCATAGCTTTTGCTAGACGATCGCTTAGCTTTAGCTAAACGTTTGGGCATCGACTTATACGATAGGACTTTGTCTTCTCTCACTTGTCCAATCGTGTACATGATTATTCTTTCCTCCTTCATTTGCCTCATACCATGTCCGAATAGAGCCCACCCTCTGGATTTTCATACCAAGAATACCAAGGTAACCTTCTTGGTGGTGTCATACTCAACTCGACACCATCAAGGTTCTGTGGAGGCCGTTCATGTTGCTGAGAAGTTTGTTACCGAGGCGATCGCTGAGGATGAGCACGAAGTGTTCGTGCAGTGTTGCGGTCGTGTTGTTTGAGCGTTCGAGGTTGCTGAGTTCGAGCGTTCGTGAGCAAAGAGCATGAAGACGAGTCTACAAATGTTTATAGAGTTATCTCCTTGTTCATTTGTAGTTTTCATGTTGTAATTTCTGTATTGATTGTATAACCGCATGTTTCTGTACAACTGTAATTTGTAATGTTCATTCATGATTGTAATTTAGAATGATCTTATTTTCGCTGCTCATGGAAATCTCAAGTTCGATTTCCTTCAGTTGTTCGTAATAGTGTTAACTGTCAATATCTCATTGTTGATTTCCATGAAATTCATGAAGAAACATCATTGGGAGTCATAAGATTCAAACACACTTCAGTATAACATTAACATTCTTTGTTGCATGGTTACCACCTCACATTACATCTGCATAAATGGCTACCACAGTCAGTATTTGACATTTACAGCAATAGGATATCGGCTCCGCAAGGCAACCAATTCTTGAAACATCTTGGCTGAAGAAAGAAAGTTTCTTGCTACTTTTTCGATTTTACACTCGAGTATAAGAGTTGAATTGTTTATCTTAAACTCCATCCTATCACTCCACGAATCCAAAGATATTGAATTTTTGTTGTATAATAGAGCTAGCTATCAATATCTCATTGTTGATTTCTCAAAAAAACTTATGAAGAAAGAACATTGAGAGTTAGAGGATTCAAACACACTCGAGTATGACAAGAACATCATTTGTTGCATGGCTACCTCTCACCTTATATCTACATAAATGATTACCACAGTCAATATTCCGACATTTACAGTAATACCATATCGACTCGACAAGGCCACCGAATCTTGAAAAGTCTTGGCTAAAATAAGAAACTTTCCGACTACTTTTTCGATTTTGCACTCGAGTGTAAAAGTTGAATTGCTTACCTTAAACTCCATCTTATCACTCTCTGATCGCAAAGATAATGAATTTTTTTTCTTTTGTTCTTAATAGAATTAACCATCAATGTCTTATTCTTGATTTCTCAAGAAACTTGTGAAAAAGCAGCATTGCAACTCAGAGGATTCAAACACACTTCAGTATGACAGAGCATTCTTTGTTTTGAGGTTGCCTCTCGCCTTACATCCTCATAAACGGCTACCACAGTAAGTACTGTGGAACTTACACTTCCAGCAGATCAGCTCAGCAACCAAATCTTGAAACATTTTGGCTGAAGAAAGAAAGTTTTCAACCACTTTTTCGATTTTGCACTTGAGTGTAAGGGTTGAATTGTTTACCTTAAACTTCATCCTATCACTCTCCAACTCCAAAGATATCAAATTTTTGTTGTTCGTAATAGTGCTAACTATTAATATCTTATTGTTGATTTCTCAATAAAATTCTAAAGAAACAAGATTCGGAGTTAAAAGATTGAAACACACTACAATATGAAAGGAACATTCTTTTTAACAGGGATGCCCGCTCGCCTTACATTTGCATGAATGACTACCAGTCAACATTCCGACATTTATAGTAATAGTATATCGGCTCGAGAAGGCAACCAGATTTTGAAACATCTTGGCTGAAAAAAGAAAGTTTTTAGTCACTTTTCCAATCTTACACTCGAGTGTAAGGGTTGAATTACTTACCTTAAGCTTCATCCTATCACTCCCAAACTCGAAATTGTTGGGTTTTATGTCCTAAAACTCGTGGTTTGTAAACAATAAACTTATTATGTTAATCAATATAGATGTTATCGAAGTTAGATTTAATAAAGTTGTTATTAAATGTTTAAATTGCTCATTTCATTTTAGAAATAACTTAAATCCAATAAACTAATATCTATGGCTATTACATGAGTACCTAAACTTTATGTGGAGATATAAAAGTGGATCAAATTTGAGAAAATAGCCAAAATGGTCTATAGTATACGAATAAGGCTGGGTACCTTATTCTGGAGACACTATCAGATGAGACCCACTTTGAAGATATTACAATTGTTGTAAAGTGCTACAAACGAAGTGATCCTGATTCGTTCATGTGGAGACATGTGAGTAGAGATGTCCTACGTAAAGAGTTTGTATAAGATTAAACCAAGAAATAAGTCACTCTTACTTTATAACGTTGTTTACTATTTAAGATTGACTATTTCAAAGTGATGACCTAGGTAACCTGACCTTAATCCTGAGCTAACTATGAACTTCTGTTTATTCGGAATTATCCTTAGATTGCATGGATGAGGGTTGGCTTAATAGCGCCGGCTCAATAAGCCTCCCATTTCAAGGGTAAGACCAGATAAATAGCTGGGGACATAGGGTGCAAGCTGAAAGTCACTCCTACCTGCTTTTAGGGATAATAGAGAAGTCGTTCCCTTAAGTGTTGACTCCGAGTCTTGAACAAAGGGCCCCACCCTCTCATTGACTCGAGTAAGACCCGGTTTAGTGATTGGATCACAAACCAATTGTTCATTAGAAGATCAGTGGGACTTAAGGAACAAGATATAATCTCGGGGGCAAAATAGCTTTAGACCCTGCCGTTATTACGAACAACATGTGAAAGGTTGAATTACTGATTATGTTTATATCGAGTGGACACAATTATATCTAAAGTGAGGGGAGTGCAACTACTGGGCTTTAGTAGAGTGACCCGGTAGTTAACGAATGCTGGTTAATTAGGTTAAAGAGTTTAGTCGATTAATCTGATCGTTGGAGCTCATGATCTGTAGGTCCATTAGGTTTTCTACTAGCTCACCAATGGATTAAACCTTAGAATAGCGTGATGAGAGAATTTGAAACGTTCAAATTCAAATTGAGGGAATTAGTAATTATATACGATATAATTACACGTTTAATTGAGATTTAAATGAAATTGGAGAATTAAGTAATATTTAAATATGATTTCTTATTTTTCGATTTGGATTTTACATGTTACTAATGATGATTTGTTGTTTCTCTTTACCCCTTGAATTGAATCGAATTTAATGAATTTCCTCTTTCAAAAGATACGTCAAATATTTTTCATGAAGAAAATTTGTATTCCATACTCATTCCACGTGGTTTGAAATGAAGAAAATCTAGGACAAGAAAGACGAGTGAGAGCGGCGCATTAGTAAACCTCGACGTCAAATTATTATTTTAATTAAAAAAATTTATAATCCGAAGTTTAATTTATTATTATTGTTATTTTTTGTTTTAGTTAATTCCCATACTTCCATGCCGGCCAATACAAGGAATTCTTGTTCATCACGTCACTCACTACAACATTTTTCTCTCTCTCTCTCTTACCCGTGGGCCGTAAGTCGGTGTTATCTCCTGAAAATTTCTCTACACAACCACCTAGTATGGTCCCACACTAATAATTGCTCACTTTTAATGTATTACATCCTAATAAAAATTGGATTAATCATAATAAATTTTATTAATAGATACCCTAAATCGTTTTATTGTCCTTGCTTAAAATTATAAATTTTATCATAGTTCTTGTTATTATTATCATTATTATTACTATTATTTTTTTAGAGTCAAACCAAAACCATAACTATATATACCCATTTTTTTTTTGCCTGAACTCTAATAATAATGATAATAGTAACAATACAACATAATTTCTAGATACAATTAGATTGAACTCACTCCACTTGTCTATCGATCTGTGATTTTATTACAAATTTGGAAAGTGAGCCCTACCTGTCAGAACACAACATCGAAAGTAATTTAATGGATACAATTTTTCATATTATCATTGATTTATTATTTTTAAACCGAGTAAACATAGCCTAATTTTAGTAAAATATTTTGATAAAGTTAATTGTAAATAAAGAAAATTTTCATAAATAGAGAAATATTAAACTCTCTCTCAAATTTTCCATCCTCTCCTTATCAAAAACCATAGACGAAACCAATTTGTCATCATATGCACTTTCTTTTAGTCATTTGCACATTTAAAGCACCACAAGTTTTGAAAAATCTTCTCAATTATTTTCTATCACTCTTCTTTTGTTTCCAATGGATAATTCTCCATCTTTGAAAATAATCGATATCTGTAAAGTGTCTCCTGCTCCGGCAGTGGCGGAGGAGTCACGTGCCTTGGCCGCGCCGTCGTCTCTTCCTCTAACTCTCTTCGATTTGTTGTGGCTAAGGTTTCATCCAATTCAACGTCTTTTCTTCTACGAATTACCATCCAATGAAAGCTCATTTCGCGACGTCATTGTTTCGAAGCTGAAAAACTCCCTCGCTCTCGCTCTTCGCTACTATCTTCCGCTGGCTGGCAATCTCGTTTGGCTGCCGGAATCTGATGTACCCACCATCCAATTTGTCGATGGCGATGGGGTTACAGTGACGGTGGCGGAGTCCGACGCCAACTTTTATCATCTTTCCGGCAATGGGTTTCGTGAAGTTTTGGAATTTCATCATCTTGTTCCTCAATTGCCTGTCTCTCATGATCGTGCTGCAATTATTGCTATTCAGGTTCTTAACCTTAAAATCTTAAGTAGCTAGCAATTATTGATTTTTTTGGGTAAATTATAAAATCCATCTTTTTAATTTTGTATAGGTTTTTGAATTTTGAATTTTATATAGATTTATATATTAACTTATTCAACATGTTTAAAAATCACTCGGTATTTATACAAAATTGAAAATTTTAATGTGAGAGTCGGATGATTTATTAAATATTGTTTCTAAGTTTCAGAACTTATTAGGCACAAAACTATAAATTCAAATACTAAACTTATAATTTAACATATTATGAGAGAAAATGTATGATAACCATTTTGACAATCTCAAAATAAAATTTGACCTTTTAAAAAAAAATGGAATTATGACCTTTTTAATGTGTTATCATGAAGTGAATTCATGGAATTGACCCGTGTGTATGTGTGCTATACTCGATTCTCGCTCTCGTTGTTCAATCTTGTTACTTAGTGAATTTTCTTTTAATCTTTTTTTTTTTACAATTTTTCGAGTTAGTCTTTCTTTAAACGTACCGGGTAATTGAGTAATGAGAATTACAAAAAAAAAAAAAAAAGAAGAAGAAGAAGAAGAATATAGGAACGGGAATTATATAATGAACCAGGAGAAAAAGAAAGCAAATAGCAAGTAGCGAGGACCAAGAGTAGGAGTTGAGTATCAACATATACACAATGAACTACATCAACTTCGTGATTATACTTTATAATAATGCACTTATATTTTTAGAGTGTGTCACATTTTATTTGAATCTTGTAAAAAGAGTCCTGTGTAATTTTTTTTTTTTTTTTTAATCCTTCACTTTCAAATGTTAAAATTGACAACAAACTTACATGGCATGATTTATATACTTAGTAGTGTATTGATAGATTTAGAAATTAATTTAATTAAAAAATGATTTAACAAAGAGAAATATTTAATTTCTTCTTCGTATTTATTTTTTTTAAAATACATTGGTTGAAATTTTTTGCTTACATAGCCAATTTTTCCTTCTAACAAAATTCCGTTAATTCATTTAAATATCATATCATATAATTCTATTGAGACCTTTGTCTCAAACAAAAAAGTCTATTGACCTATTCCAACTTTGGGTGAGACTAAATTGAAAAATATTATAAACATAAATCACTAAATTGAAATTAAAAAAAAAAGCTCAATTAAAGATTAAAATGTATAGTTACTAGTTAGTCATCCCCTATCTTTGGGATAATTGGCAATTAGGTAAAACTTATTGGACTAATATTAAGTGTATAACAATATTTTAAAAGAATTGTAAATGTAGCAAAATCAATTCGTGATTGACTCTGTTAACAATAGATTCTATCATTGATAGATTCCTATTAATGATATAGTCTATCACTAATAGATTTTAAATCACCGATTGACCAAAAAGCTTAAGTTTATGGGTGAAGGTAGATTTAGTTATATATCACTTAACACTCCCCCTCACTTGTGGGCTTGAAATATAAAGAATGCCCAACTAATAAAAATGAATATTAATTCGAGAGGAAACAATAAGGCAGAGGCTTGAACATAGGACATTCTAAACCATACTCTGATATCATCTTAAATCAACAATTGACCGAAAAATTTTAACTTATGGATGAAGGTAGATTTAGTCATATATCACTTAACAATAAACTTCGAAAGTTGAATCTAAATTTTGATATATCTGTAAATTCTTTTGCATTCTATTATATATATTAATACTTTGGACTCGATTGTCATGTTTGCACCTGCCTCTTTAATTTAATAATTTTTATTCTTGATATAGGTCACCACATTTCAAAACAAAGGTTTTTCCATTGGAATAACCAATCACCATGCAGTTATAGATGGAAGAACCTCAACTTCATTTATCAAATCATGGGCTCAAATTTGCATGGAACAATCCTCATTTCCAATCATCAAGCTAATGCCATCCTATGACAGGTCAGTTATAAATGATCCAAAAGATCTTGCAAAACTCTATGCAAAAGCATGGCAAGACATAGAAGGACCAAACAACAGGAGCTTAAACCTTAAATTACCCAAAACAGGACATGGTTTAATCAGAACCACGCTTGAATTCACACATCAAAACATTCAAAAACTAAAGCAATGGATTTTGAACAACAATAAGAAGAAAGATAATGATCAGCAAAGTGATTCTTCTTCTCATATATCTTCATTTGCAATAGCAACTGCTTATCTTTGTGTTTGTACAGCCAAACTAGAAGGTTTAAAAGAAGGAAAATTATGGTTTGGATTTGCTGCTGATGCTAGAACTCGTTTAAAGCCACAAGTGCCATTGAATTACTTTGGGAATTGTTTGGTTGGTGGGTTTGTTTGTCTTGAAAGGAATGAACTTTTGGGTGAAAATGGAATAATTTTGGCTTGTAATGAAATTTCAAAAGCTATACAAAATTTGGAAGAAGGAGCTTTAAAAGGGGCAGAGAATTGGGGGTCACTTATGAGTCAAATGACAAATGATTATTCAAAAGCACAAGCAATTTCTCTTGCTGGATCACCAAGATTTGGAGTTTATAATGCTGATTTTGGGTGGGGAAAGCCAAAGAAAGTGGAAATTGTGTCAGCTGAATCACCATTTGTTTTTTCTTTGACTGATAGTAGAAATGGTGATGTGGGAATGGAGATTGGTGTGGTTAAGGAGAGGGATGAAATGGAAGCTTTTGTTGCTTTGTTTAATGAAGGGTTTGAATCTCTTTGAAATATTAGGGTTATTACTAAAGGATGATTAGTGATTGATGGTTTTTTGTTTTGGTTTCATTTCTAATAATATTTTATTTAATAGGTTAAAATATTCTATTTTCGTGGGCGGCATCTATGTGTAGTTTGAGACTTGTTTCATTTTAGTAATAGGTACTTTTGTATGTCTAATTTACTTTCAATAAATCTTAACATTAGTTGTGCTATTGTTAATTTGTTATTAAGAACTTGTTTGATATAACTATTTGGTTTTTGGCTTTTAGAAACAAAGCTTATAAAACACTATTTTTGTTTATGGGTCTCTTTATTTTGTTATCAATTTTCTATAAATTTTTTAAACATCAACCCAAATTTTAAAACTTAAAAAAAAAAGAAAAGTAGTTAAAAGATTATAGAATTTGAATAAACATTCAAATGTTTTTATAAGCTAGAAAGATGATATTCATAGCAAAGGGATTGAAAAGTAACCAGCATAATTTTTTTTTAAGGAAAAAAAAAGAAAACAAAAAATGAAAGGTCCTTAAAATAAGTAAGACATTTGCATATCAAATGAATAGTCAATGTTCCTATTTTTCTTCCAACAATTATTCCAATTTTCTCATTTATTACGTTTCCCTAAAGTATATTCATTTAAACAACAGTCAAGAAAAAATTTATATGTAGGGTGTGTTTGAATTGAATAAGTTATTTTAGCAAAATTTGTAGTGTTTGACATATACTTAAAATGGATTTTTTTTTTTTTGTACCAATGACCCATTTTCAAGTGTTCAAATGAATTATGACCTAATTTTTAGAAACATAAGTTTTTTGACCTTTTGCTTGTGTCATCTCATTGTGAAATTATCGAAGGAACCAATCGAAAAGCATGTATGGTGGCCTTCGACTCTTGAATCTCGTTACTTACTCTTGCTCCTCTTGATACTTATTCTCGTTAACTCGATCCTCACTCTCGCTACTCTCGAACTTATTATTTGCTCTCGTTTATCACTCCCATTTTAAATTTTTATCATAGACATATCAAAGGGAAATGTGCTACAAAAGTATTAAGTATAAATTATAAGTACATGAATAAATTAATTGAAACCCGAAGCACAAGTACAAGGAAAATATCCTACAAAAGCTGTCTTTTGGTAAATACAAGGGAAATAGACATATTATGACATAAGTATGTCAATATACTCAAGTATATAACATAAGTACCACAAACCTCAAACTTATTGAAGGTAGTGTTGAACGAGAAATTTTGGACCAATCACAAACTGCCATGTCATTCACTAAATTAATGACGAAATTCCAAATCATCAAATTTTGGACCAACTAGGAGGTGACATGTGTCCCAAATTGAAATTGAAGACAAATTTCGATGACGCCACGTGGTTTTATCATGATCGTTGAATCATATAAGATTAATTTGACCTAATTTGATATTATTATTTGGGTTAAAAGTTCAATTGAACCCAAAAATAGGCTTAATTTGACCTAAATGTCAAATAAGACCCAAATCCAATTAGTTGGGCCACATGGATCAACCAAGCCTAAGCCCATGGAGCCCACTTAAGAACTCTATAAATAGAGAGGCTTTCCTCATTTGTGGGGGTCATCAATTCTACATTTCAGAGAGCTTAGAGGGAATTCTCTACAATTAGAAGACTTCTTAACTTCTGAAGCTGACCATGCTTGAAGACTGAAGTCCTTTAAAGATACAAGCATTATGAGGACTGAAGTCCTTTGAAGATACAAGCATTCTGAAGACTGAAGTCCTTTGAAGATACAAGCATTCTAACCACGCTCGAAGACTAAAGTCTTGTGAAAATACAAGCATTCTTCCAAAACTTGAAACTCAAGAACATCCATACGCCTCTATTCTATACATCAAGCATACGCATTCAATCGAAAGAGAATCAAAGGATCAAGTACTAAAGATCGAACCACATAGCATCAAATCAACATCAACATCAACACCAACTCAAGTTCAAGTTCCATGAAACAAATTTCTCTTGAAATCTCGTGTGAAGAAATTGGCATGTCTGGTGGGACAACTCTATCTCTCATCTCTCTCTCGTCATCTAAGTCAATAAATCTACAAATGACACCAAAGAAAGCTACATCCAAATCTACCATCGTAAGCGACACTTACATAAGCTCTGTCATCACGAAACAACTAATGGAATCTCCTAAAAGCGGGATTGTCATTAGAGAAAATCCCTTGTTCGACAGCTATGCTTCTGTTACTAATCCATCAGATAAAGAATCACACTTTGATATAGTGTCTGTTATGGTGACTGACGTAACGGTTGAGTCAATCATGGCAGAGATGGAGAGAAAGCTAAATTTCCTAATGAAAGTTGTAGAAGAGTGAGCTCATAAAATCGCTGCTTTATGAGATCAAATACAAGCTCGAGAGACTGCTGAGTCGAGTCAATTTCCAGCTACAAAAGTCAATGACAAAGGAAAGACTGTCTTGTAGGAAGACCAACCGCAACAATCTACTTCTGTTGTCGCCCTATCAGTTCAACAACTGCAGAATATGATTACAAACTCCATAAGGGCTCGGTATGGAGGATCATCACAATCTTCTTTTATGTACTCCAAGCGGTACACCAAGAGAATCGACAACCTGAAAATTCCAGTTGGGTATCAACCTCCAAAGTTCTAATACTTCGATGGAAATGGCAATCCGAAACAACATGTTTGCTCACTTCATTGAAACCTGTGAAAATGCAAGAACCAAAGGAGACCAACTAGTCAAGTAGTTCGTCCGTACCTTGAAAGGAAACACTTTCGATTGGTATACTGATCTAGAGCTGGAAGCGATTGACAATTGGAAACAGTTGGAAAAAGAGTTCCTCAATCACTTCTACAGCATAAGGCGCACCGTTAGCATGATGAAGCTAACAAACAAAAAATAACGAAAGAGAGAGTCGATCATCGATTACATCAACCGATGGAGAGCTCTGAGTCTGGATTACAAAGATAGACTCACAAAATTATCTGCTGTGGAGATGTGTACCTAAGGCATGCACTGGGAACTTCTCTACATTGTGCAAGGGATAAAGCCTCATATATTTGAGAAATTGGCAACATGCGCTCATGATATGGAGCTAAGCATCGCCAACAGGGGAACTAAAGATTTTCTAGTCCCTGAAGGGAGAAAATACAAGAATGAAGCTAAAGGCACTAAAAAGATCGTGGATAGTGTCAAAAGAGAACCTATGGTCGTTCAGATGGCCCCGCTGAAATTTTCCTCCAAAGAAAAGAAACAAAGTTTGAAAAAAAGCATGATAGCGACCAGAAGTGTCGACCAACTCTCAAAGAAAGACAGAAGAAGGTTTATCCATTCCCTGACTTTGATGTTGCAGACATGTTGAAGCAATTATTAGAGAAACAACTTATTCAACTGTCGGAATACAAGCGACCGAAACAACCAAGAAAAGTATATGATCCTAACTACTGTAAGTATCATCGAGTCATTAGTCACCCGATTGAAAAGTGCTTCGTGTTGAAGGAGTTTATTCTAAAGTTGGCTCGTGAAAAGAAGATTAAGTTGGAGCTTGATGAAATAGCTCAAACAAATAACGTGGTAGTAGCAATGACTTCAAGTGTCCCAACACCATTTGCGCCTCATGATCAAAGAGAAAGCTTCATCTAGTTTGGGACTTTTGAGACTATAATCGTCGGTTCCAACAAGAGATTCTAGCAACAGATTTCCGAAGCAAAGATGATCCTCTTGAAGATGATAATGAAGGACGGATAGTTGTGACTCGTCGAAAAAGAAGACAACTAAATTCCACTAAGAAAGAGTCACACTCCTATCAACGTTATACAAGAAGGAACAAGACTCATAAAAAGAAAGGCAAAAAGATGGTATGGAAGCCTAAGTCTACTAAAGAAAAAGGCAAGGACTTCCCTCAACTTCGACAGCTGGTAACTTTGGAATAATTTCTCCCAAGAAGCTTCCTCGATAAACATCAAGAAGAAGTATCAGAAGTTATTGCATGTCATGCTGTCCCATAGTAGAAGCCGACAACAATCATACAACTGCTAAAGAAGTTGACAATTCAAAAGAAATGGAGCAAAGAGTTTCTGTCTTTGATATTATCAAGCCTTCAACTACTTGATCTTCAGACTTCCAAAGATTGAGTATGGCCATGATAGAAGAAGAAAGCCAATGTCCAACTCTACTGCAACTTGAACTTCAGCTTTCAAGAGGCTATGTATCTTCACATCAAAGAAAGATCGACCATCAACATCTGCTTTTGATCGTCTCAAAATGATAAACGATCAACTTAAAAGGAAGATGAAAACCTTGAAAGAAAGACCATTTTGTGAAGAAAACAACGATGAGAAGATTCACAGTTGTGTCCCTCCACACATGAAGAGGAAATTGTTGTTGGTTCTTGATAGTGAAGAAACTCATCATATTGACAAATACTACAAATGAAGAGGATGATCAAAGTCATGATGAAATAAGAGCTTCTGAAGTTTAAGTAAAAAACTCTTCGTCGCAAGAGCCTAAATTGCATGGTGCTTCTGGCTTGTATAAGCTTAAAAGGTGAACGACCCAAAAAAAAATAATCTCTTATGAACTACGTTATGACTTGATCCCTATCATTGTAAAGGGTATGTAGGTAGCTTGAAAGAAACTTCAAGTTCAGTCTAGCATAAAAAAAAAACATTTAAACTACGTCATGACTTGATCCCTTTCTTTAAGGGTACGTAGGCAACTTAAAGAAATTTAAGTTCAGTCCATAAAAAAAGGGTACCACAATCACCCTATGTATGGTGCTACACAACAGATTGAAGATGTTCATCCCTGTTGGGGGCAACACAACAAATTGAAGATATTCATTCCTTTAAGGAGCTAACACAGTAAATTAAAAGCACACACTTGGAATGACGCTTCGCTTCTTCTTCAAAGTCAAGTTCGGAGGTTTCACCACTTCCTCTTTGAAGTCAAATTTGGATGTTTCGTTTCTTCCTCTTCGAAGTTCAAGTTTGGTGCGACTTCCCTACTTCCCCTAAAAAAATATTATTCCCTACAGCTTTGCTTCTTCTCTAAAAGTTATTGCAGTTTTGCCTCCTCTACAAAGATGTTGGCGCTACTATTTTTTCATCTCAAGTTCGAGGATCAGATTGTTGCTTTGATGGTTGCACCGCTGTTTCTCCATCTCCAAATTTGATGGTTGCACTGCTGCTTGTTTGTTTCCAAGTTCGAAGGTTGCACTATTGCTTTTACAACTCTAACTTCAATGATTACATTGATGCCTCTCCATCTTCAAATTTGATGGTTGCATTGTTGCTTCTCTGTCTCCAAGTTCAAGGGTTGGATTGCATGACCCTCCATCTTCAAGTTCAAAGGCTTCGTCAATGTTCCTCCATCTTCAAGTTTTGAAGCTTCGTCGATTTCCTTTCATCTTCAAGTTTAGAGGCTTCTTCAATGCCCATCTACAAATTCGAAGACTTCGTTGATGCTCTTCCATCTTCAAGTGTAGAGGCTTCATCGATGCTTCTCCATCTTCAAGTTCAGAGGTTTCATCGATGCTCCATCTTTCATGCTCAATTTTGGAGGCTTTGCAATGCCATCTTCATGCTCAAAGTCGCAAAGTCAAGCCTACTGCCAAAGATTCATTGGTGCTTCATCAAACTCAAATGCGAAGCATTCGCCGATGTTTCGTCAAACTTAATTGCGAAGGATTCACCGATACTTCAAGCTCAAGTACAGAGGATTGCTTCGTCAAGCTCAAATGTGAAGGATTCGTCAATATTTCAAACTTAAATGCGAAGGATTCACCGATTCTTCAAGTTCAAGTACAGAAGATTGGTCGATGCTTTATTAAGCTCAGATGCCGATGATTCATCGATGCTTCATCGAACTCATATGCGGAGCATTCGCCGATGTTTCGTCAAACCCAAATGTGGAGAATTTGCCGATGCTTTGTCAAACTCAAGCACAAAGTTCTCGTCGATGCTTTTCCATCTTTAAGGTCAGAGGCTCCGTCGATGTTCCTCCATCTTCAAGTTCAGAGGCTCCATCGATGTTTCTCCATCTTCAAGCTCAAGATCAGCGTACATGGCCTGCTTCCATCTTTAAGTTTAAGATCGATGTGCATGGCTCCGCTTCCATCTTCAAGTATAAGATCGATATGCATGGCTCCACTTCCATCTTCAAGTATAAGATCGATATGCATGGCACTACTTCCCTCTTCAAGTTCAAGATTGATATGTCTGGCTCCGCTCCATCTTCAAGTTTAAGGTCAGTGTGCGTAACTCTGCTCCATTTTCAAGTCCAAGGTCGGTGTGCATGGCTCTGCTCCATCTTCAAGTTCATGGTCAGTGTGCATGGCTCGGCTCCATCTTCAATGTCCCCGTCTACGAAGTCATGACGCAGATTCGCTTCATCTCCAAAGTCGTGGCATGGCTTCGCTTCATCTCCAAACTAATGAGGTGGCTTCGTTTCATCTCCAAAGTATAACATGGCCCACTTCATCTCCAAAGTCTGGTGATAACGGGCAGAAATGCACGTTATCATAGTGCTAAGTTCTTAAACAATGTTGGATTGCATTAATAAAACATGTTAAATTACGTCCATTAAGCATCAATTTCATAATATTGCGGTCGCATGCGTTCATCACATAGGAACAATTGATTTTAGTGTTTTTTATGCAAAATATGCATTGATGCAATGCAAGGCTTTACGATGATTGTGTTTGCAAACATTCGTCCGAGAAGGATTGCCGCAACTTGGTTAGCGCAACATGGTGGGCGCATCTGGGTGAAAGGCTAATTAATCGCGATGGGACAGAAAGCTGATGGCAGTCGAATCCGAATTAAGTTGACAGCCGATAACGATCACAAGTACATTCAGCTTTCCGGTGACAAATATTCGGCGCATCAGTCAGGAGAATTAAAGCCGTTCCATCCGTGCAATCATGAGAGAGAAGCAGCCGTTCACCCTGGATGTTCTATAAATACCAAGGGCGACCTTCAGAAAAGGGGTTGATCAGTTCACCATTCTTTAGTTCGAAGTTTCATACGTCCTTGTTCATAGTTTTCTTTCGTTTTGAGGCAGACGCGAGAGAGGAGGTTGTGCCGATAGATCATTCTGGTAAGCTTGGGAGAGCGTCGAAAGCTTCAAGGACAGAGAGAGGGCCGACGCCTACGGAAGCGGGAACATCTTTAGAACCGAATAGAGATTACAGTGTAAAAGCCTCGGTCAGCAAGGAATTGCTACCAGGTTCTCTACCTTTAACTTCCATTGTTATTTGTACTCCACTCATTTATTGAAATGGAATCTACTTCTCTATATTTGTTCACTCTCTGTTATTTATGCATGAGTAGCTAAATTAGTTGAATGGGTTGAGAAGCATTTAGCTAACACAACTAGGGAATCTTCCCTCTATGAGATTATCTTGTATTATGAGTGCTTCATTCGTCCATTAGAGATACTCGAGAGGGTAGTCTAAGGACAGGATCTAGGCTTGGGAAGATCAAGTTAGAATTTAGGCTCAAGAGAGTCAGATTAGAATGCATAATCAAGAGATAAGAGCTTAGAAATAAGCACTGTTTGCTATTAACGCATCATATGCATCCTAGAGATAGGATATGATTGTGTGCGGTCACCTTGCCTTTATGCATCTTGCATCATCACATAGGACAAGAGTAGAGAATTAGGAATAAGCTCTATGGACACTTTTGCATTCAACACATGTGATAACGGGCAGAAATGCACGTTATCATAGTGCTAAGTTCTTAAACAATGTTGGATTACGTTGATAAAACATGTTAAATTGCATCCATCAAGCATCAATTTCATAATATTGCGGTCGCATGCATTCATTGCATAGGAACAGTTGATTTTAGTGTTTTTATGCAGAATATGCGTTGACGCAATACAAGAATTGCGATCATAAGAAACCATTGGTCGAACACAGTTTCACCGCAAGGCTTTGCGATGATCGTGTTCGCAAATATTCTCCTGAGAAGGATCACCGCAACTTGGTCAGCGCAACATGGTGGGCGCATCTGGGTGAAAGGCTAATTAATCGTGATAGGACAAAAAGCTAATGACAGTCGAATCCGAATTAAGTTGACAGTCGATAATAATCACAAGTACATTCAGCTTTTTGGTGACAATTATTCGGTGCATCAGTCAGGAATTAAAGCCGTCCCATTTGTACAATCATGAGAGAGAAGCTGCCTTTCACCCTAAATGCTCTATAAATACCAAGGGCATCCTTCAGAAAAGGGGTTAACCAGTTCAACAGTTAGAGATTTCATACTTCATTTTACTCGTCTTTATGTATAGTTTTCCTTTCGTTTTAAGGCGGAGTAAGAGAATAGTGGAGACACCAGAGATCGCTCAGGGAAACTCAAGAGAGAACCTTGAGGCGAAGAAGCAGAGAGTGGGCTGACTCTCGCGAGAGCGAGATTATCTTTTGAGCATGAGTAGAAATCAGTGTAAAAGCCTGGGCAGCAAGAGATTGCTTCCAGGCCCCTTTATTCTATACTTGCATTGTTATTTCGTACTTCATCTTCATATTTATACAATGGAAGTTTTATTTCTACATCTGCTCACTCTCTTAGCACGCATGAGTAGCTAAACTAGTCAGATGGGGTGAGAAAAACTAAGCTAACATGACTTAAGAAGTTCATTGCTTGCGATTTTCTTGTTTTATGTTGTGCCAAATACCCTTTAGAGCTACTCGAGAGAGAGTCTAAAGAAAGAACCTAATGACTCGAGAGAGCTAGGTTAGAATCTGGACTTGAGAGAGCAATATTAGAACTGCATAAACAAGAGATAGGGACTTAGAGATAAGCTCTATTTGTCAACCTGCATCGGATGCATCCTAGAGATGGGAATGATATTATGTGGTCGTCTTATTTGTGTGTGTGTCATTTCGTCATCGCATAAATAAGAATAGAAGCTTATGTGTATGTCCTATAGACTTAGCGCATATATCGCATGCGTTCTAGCCTTAGAAGTCGTGCCATTCGCACCGAGAGGTGGTTTATTATTGTATGCATGTTGTATGATCGAATAGCATGAACGCATCCTAGGAAGTGCTAGCCAAAACTTTTCTCAACCCGTTCACCGCATACTCATCGCATTTCCCGTTTATCAACTCTTTTCGAACTCTGCCGCATTTGTTCATTTTTCATCAATGCAAACAACAATCCCAACACTTTATTTATTTATCCGGTTACCACAAAGTCTTCATAAAAATTACCAACTTAACCTATTTTCAAAAGCCCCTGAGTTCGACCCTGGACTTACCAGGAAACTCAGTAGAATTTACACTTGGATTCCGTCGAGGGAACTTGAGTGCACAAAGCAATTTCACCATCACATATCATCCACATTTCCACTTCATAAAAATAAAGCATCAACATGCATCCTAGACTTAGGAGCATCGCATTTGCATTGGAAAATGACTTGCTGTGCATAGTTGTAGCATGATCGCATAGTCTGACACATTCCCAAGTAACGCTAGCTAAAGATCTTCTCAACTCGTTCATCGCATACTCAGTGCATCTATCACACAACTGACTTTTCTCAAATCCGCTGCATTTGTTTTTCTCATTAACGCAATCAACAACAAATCAACAATTTTTTTATTTGGTTACCACAAAGTTTTCATAAAAATTACCAATGCAATCTATTTTTACAAGTCTCTGAGTTTGACCCTGGACTTACCAGGAAACTCAGTGGAATTTACACTTGGATTCTGTTGAGGAAACTTGAGTGCACAACGCAATTTCACCATCACATATCATCCATAATTCACTTCATAAAATCAAGCATCATCTGGCGGGGCTCGCTTCATCTCCAAATTCTGACGAGGCTCACTTAATCTCCCAAGATTGGCATGGCTTACTTAATCTCCCAAGTCTAGCATGGCTTACTTAATCTCCTAAGTCTAGCATGGCTTGCTTCATCTCCCAAGTCTGGCGTGGTTCCACTTCATCTTCACAATTCATGTCAGTGCAACTTTGCTCCTTCTCCAAAAGGTTGGTACAACTTCACCCCCATGTTGATCGAGATATACCAGGGTAGACCTTTCCGGGGTCATCCCTAGGTTGATCGAATGGGAGAGTTGTAAGTCTTTCCAGGGCCCTCATGTTGATTGAGATATAAATAGGTAGACTTTTCCAAGGTCGTCTCTAGGTTGGTTGAATGGGCAAGTTGTAAGTCTTTTTGGGCCCCCCCATGATGACCAGAAAGCACAAGCATGAGCAATGATATAATAGATCGACCTTTCAGTGGTCGTCCCTAGGTTGATCGAATGGGGGAGTTGTATGCCTTTCCAGGGCCCCCATGATGATCAAGAAGCACGAGCACAAGCGGCAATACAATAGTTAGAACTTTCTGGGGCTATCCTAGGTTGATTGGATGGAGGAGTTGCAAGCCTTTCTGGGACCCCCCATGACGACCAGGAAGCACAAGCACGAGTGACGATACAATAG
Organism: Benincasa hispida; assembly: GCF_027475165.1. Taxonomy (NCBI): domain Eukaryota; kingdom Viridiplantae; phylum Streptophyta; class Magnoliopsida; order Cucurbitales; family Cucurbitaceae; genus Benincasa; species Benincasa hispida. The sequence continues at coordinate 21,629,309 of NC_143485.1, forward strand.
GTAGACCTTTATGGGGTCATCCTTATATATACCAAGGAATCAAACCACGTGGGCGGGCATTTCTACAAACAAAAAAAAAGGGGAAAAACATTGATTACAAAAGAAAGTTTGTGATGAAAAAAAAAACCCCACCCTTTAAAGTTATTGGCGGGTCAGTGAGATTAAAAAAATTGATGTTCCCTCAAATGCAAGTTGTGAATCACTTTAATGACTATAAAAAAATGGTAAGAGGGTAAGTTAGTGGGGAAAAAAAGAAAAAAGGAAAAAGAAAGGGAAAAAAAAAGAAGAAAAAGAAAAGAAAAAGAAAAGAAAGAAAAGAAAGAAAGAAAGAAAGAAAAACGAAAGAAAGAAAAAGAAGAAAAAAAGGAAGGACATTAAGTACCATGGAATAGAAAAGAACTATGGTTTATATGTTTCATGAGATGAACTATTAAAACTATAGGTTATAAATATAGTATGATAAGTTGGTTATCATTTATATTTATAATAATATTAATTATTGGATAATTAATTCTTTTTCTTTAATAACCAAATGAGTGGGTAGTTATTAGATTTTCATGGTAACCGTGAGTTAAAAGGAAAATTATTTTCCTAATTTTATTAAGTTTTGTCAAAAATTTGTTTTGAGATTTTCTCTCGCAAAAAGAAAACTCACGGCGCTGGTCAAATAAATATGGATTTACTATGCGACAACGTGTTTTAGTAAACGATCGTGTAGTGTTTTGTAGGCGACAGACACCGATCTAAACAATGAGCTAAATGATCGCATAGCTTTTGCTAGATGATCGCTTAGCTTTAGCTAAACGATTGGGCATTGACCTATGTGATAGGTTCCTGTCTTCTCCCACTTGCCTAATCGTGTACACGATTGTTCATTCCTTCTTCGTCTGCCTCAAAGCAAGTCCGAACAAAGCCCACCCTCTGGATTCTCACACCGAGAATACCAAGGTAACCTTCTTGGTGGTGTCATACTCAACTCGACACCGTCAAGGTTCTGTGGAGGTAGTTCGTGTTGTTGAGGAGTTCGTGACTAAGGCGATCGTAGAGGACGATTACGCGGTGTTCGTGCTGGGGAGCGGTCGTGTTGTTCGAGTGTTCAAGATTGTTATGTTCGAATGTTTGTGAGCAAGGAGCATGGAGACGAGTCTACAAATGTTCGTAGAGTATTCTCCTTGTTGATTTGTAGTTGTTCATGCTGTAATTTCTATATTGATTGTATAACCGCATGTTTCTATATGACTATAATTTGTAATGCTCATTCATGATTGTAATTTGGAATGATCTTATTTCCGCTGCTCATGGAAATATCGAGTTCGATTTCCTTCAGTCAATACCCTAGTGTGTTTTGATAACTAAATTTCTCAGAAGGGTAATAGTCAGTCTCGAACCATTTTATATTACAGTTTGTCCCGCTTGCTTTTGTGTTATCAAGTTTTGGCATTGTTGTCAGGGTTCGATGTTCTTACTTTATTTTAATATTGAGAAAACTTTGTCTAATATAATCTCTTTTAGGTATATATTACTATATTTTATTTTATCTTACTAGTTTTTTTTTCTAATGGATGTGACGTAGTAAGGGGCTAACCTTGTTTCTTTTGATTTAGAGATTGATAGAACTTTTAGGATAAACTTAAGGGCAAACAAGACCTAACCTAAAACCATGACAGAGCAACATGTGGAACCAAGAACAATCATAGGTTATTTCTAGCCAACAATTCCAATCACTCGGCCTGGAATCATGTATGCACTGATTGATACAAATAACTTTAAGCTCAACATTTCATGCATCCAGATGGCGAGAGATTGTGCGATTAAAGGGCATCTAATTCCAATCACTCAGCCTGGAATCATGCATGCACTTATTGATACAAATAATTTTGAGCTCAAACTTGGTCTCATGTATCCAGATGACAAGAGATTGTGTGATTAAAGGGCATCTATTTGAGGACCCCCATAAGCACTTATGCTCATTTCTGGAAATTTGCAACACAATAAAAATAAATAGGACATCATCTGATATTATATGCATATGTTTATTACCTTTTTTCTTGTAGGACAAAGCTGAGGATGGAGCATCACCACCTGAGATAATCTAACCCAGACATTCTTGAATAAATTTTTTTCACCACTAAAGACGATGGGGATGAGGATGAAGATGGGCACCTGCAGGAAAAACGAATGGAGTAATTGTTCGAGGTATGAGAGAGGTACAAGGAGCTCCTGTGAAAGATTCCACAACATTGATACCTAGACTGGCTACGAATCTAGTTGTTTTACAACAAATGGTCCAGTATGACCAAATCTATCTTTGATGTAGCCACATGAGGTTCTATCTTCTTCAAAATGGTTGAGGCAGCCTGAGCATTGCTAAAGGCCATCGCTGCCACAAGTTACAATTGGCAATAAGAGAGAGCTACTTTGATGGCGCAAGCCTTACAAGCTTGGTGAGTGTAAGGAAAATACCTCCTAGGTGCAAGTATAACTGTCAGCAAGTAATATAAAACTAAAGTATTCCAAGTATCGAACCCAAGAGAACGGCTAACAAAGCTTCAAATTCATTTAAGTACAAAATGAGAAATAAGTATGCAACTGAGAGGTAATCAAGTTTAAAAGATTTGATTAGGGTTTTATTTGTAAAAAGAAAAGTGAAGCAAGTAGCGAATTGAAATTCAAAATAAATGAAATGATAAAAAGTGACTATCTATTGTGCCTGTAACTGCCACTCTTTAAGCACAATGTGATAGGCCACATGCACTTAGAGTTGTCCTCGCAACCAATTTTTACAAATGATAAGTAATAAAAATCCAAGTTAAGTTCTTTTTTTTTTTTTTTTTATCATTTTCCAAAGATTGTAAGGAGGCTACACAAATGAAAAGCACTTGAAAAGTGCGTTCTTAGGCTTAGATTTTAGACGGTATTGTTACATCAATGAGTTTTTTTATGCCTTATTTATTCATTTTGTATGAAACAAGCAATTAAAGCAGAATAAGCCAAATATGATGTAAAAAGTCCAAAATACCCCTTAGGAAGGTCAAACTTTGACCTAGGGGAACCAAAGAAGTCAAAAAGGTGTCAAAAAATGGGAAGGAAAGCTAATGACAAGCTGCGGCACCATGCTTGATGCCAAAAACCCAAGAGGGCAAGGTAGAACAGTGTTGCAATGCTTCAACTATCATAGAGCGCTACATTTTCATGCACCCCGCGGTGGCCACTTATAGTGTTGCAGCGCTACATTGATTTCTACTTATTTTAGGTTAGTTTTTCCATCATTTGAAAGGAAGTTTTACTTAGGATCACTGAGGGCTTTCCACAGAGGTCAAGAGGTTGACACTCAGAGGAATTCATAGAGCCAAAACGATGGGACTAAGTGGAGGAGATCAAGAGGATTGGGTAGAGCACAGTGCCACGATGGATCACAAGATGCAGTCACAACCTTCTAGATGGAAGAATGCAAAGTAACTAGAAAATGCAAAAATTATGCCTAGGTTGCACCCAACATGCGGCCATAACTTCCAAAAAAAGAAGGTTTCCAGATTTTTCAAGATTTTCAATTCGACTTAAATCAAATAAAGTCTTCATTATTTTTGTCCAAACTGATAAGGAAAGGGTTACAAATAGTTTTTATGGAAACCTCAACTCATGAAAATCTATAAAAAGTGACATTTTCTTCCCTAAATCATCAAGCCTCATTCTCAGAAGAAACACTTTTATTTTATGCATTTTCTTTTCTTTTTCTATATGAACACTTTAGAAAATTATTGCTTTGATCCTCTCTTAGTTTGTAGAACCTTTCTCAAGTACTTGCTTCGTAAGAACAAGTGCAAAAGATTTGTGCATCTCGAAAGATATTGAACCTAGCTAGATCAATGAGCAAATTGGACAGCTTTCTTTAGTTTTTCTTTCTAACTTCTGTACTTCTAAAACACTTAACTTCCACAACAATACCTTCCAACGTATTTCTAACTTCTCTCTTTTATGTGTTATGCAAGCCCAAACTAATACTACCTGTTCGCACGAGATTTCAAGCGAAATTGTCTCGTGGAACTTGAATTTGAGTTGGTGTTGATGTTGATGTTGATTTGATGCGATGTTGTTTGATCTTTAGTACTTGATCCTCTGATTCTCTATCAGATGAATGTGTACACTTAATCTATAAATGTGGGGCGTGTGGATGTTCTTGAGCTTCGAGTCTTGGAAGAATGCTTGTATCTTCGAAGAACTTCAGTCTTCAGAATGCTTGTATCTTCAAAGGACTTCAGTCTTCAAGCGTGGTTAAAATGCTTGTATCTTCAAAGGACTTCAGTCTTCAGAATGCTTGTATCTTCAAAGGACTTCAATCTTCAGAATGTTTGTATCTTCAAAGGACTTCAATCTTTAGAATGCTTGTATCTTCAAAGGACTCCAGTCCTCAGAATGCATCTTCAAAAGACTTCAGTCTTCAAGCGTGGTCAACTTCAGGAGTCAAGAAGTCTTCTGATTGTAGAGAATTTCCTCTAAGCTCCCTGGAGTGTAGAATTATTAACCCCCACAAATGAGGAAAACTTCTCTATTTATAGAATTCTTAGGTGGGTTTCATCGGCTTAGGCTTAGTTGGTCCATGGACTTGGCCCTTGGGCCCAACTAATTGGATTTGGGTCTTATTTGATATTTGGGTTAAATTAAGCATATTTTTTTTGGCTCAATTGGACTTTTAAACCAAATAATAATATCAAATTGGGTCAAATTAATCTTATCTGATTCAACGGTCATGATAAAACCACGTGTGTCATCAAAATTTGTCTTCAATTTCAATTTGGGACACATGTCACCTCCTAGTTGGTCCTAAATTTGATAATTTGGAATTTCGTCATTAATTTAGTGAATAACGTGGCAATTTGTGATTGGTCCAAAATTTCTCGTTCAACAAATGTTCTTTCAAGATTTATGCACATATATGGGTGGATGAATCTCAAAAGATATAAAGTTGGAATCAAAATTCAAATATATTTGTTTTTGAATTTGACCTCAATTGATATGTCAAACAAACTATGAATTTAGTATATAAGTTTAACTCGAATTTGGGATAAATTTTGGAATATGGTCAGATTTTAATTTAAGATTTTACTCCAATTTGATTTGGATTTGAGATAAAGTTTGGGATATGCCCAAATTTTAATAAAAGATCAATTGAGATTTCTTTTCTTATCCACAATTTATTTTGATTGAAGATAACTCAAGTTTGTACAACTTGAATTTGGAACAAAATTTGGAATATGACCTAATTTTAATTTGAGATGAATTTTAGATCTTTCCCACAAGTTGATTTGGAAATAGGGATAAGAACCTAAATTTGGATGAGTTTGATATAAAATTTGGAAGATGCCCAAATTTGAATTTTACATCAATTTGAGATTTTATTCAATTTAGTTTGACGTGAGGATAAAAATATAAATTTGGATGATTTAGATTTGGGATAAATTTTGGAATATGTCCAAATTTTAATTTGAGATTTTATATATAGTTTAATATCAAATTGAACAATTTGATTTTGAATAAAATTTGGAATATAGCCAAATTTTAATTTAAGGAAAATTTGTGAGTTTTATCTCCAATTTAATTTGGTTAAGAGATAAAAAAGCTTAGAATTTTGAATTTAGTATGAAATTTAGAATATGGTCAAATTTTTAATTCAAGATAAAAAATTCAAATTTTATCCCCAATTTAATTTGATTTTGAATAAAATTTGGAATATGTCCAAATATTTTCAAGATAAATTTGAGGACAAAATCTAATAAAATTAAATTAAATAGAAAATTTGTTTAATTTAATTTGAAATTATAATAGAATCAAATTAGGAAATCTAATAAAAATCTAATATTTTAAACCAAATTTTTATTTGATTTGAATTTTCTAATTTGTTACGGAACCTGGGAAGCTCTATAAATAGGGACCTAAACCTCTCCATTATCCTCATCTCCTCCTCTTCTTCTACATTTTCTTTTATCTCCTTTTCCACTCCTTCTTCCAACGATTTTTTTTTCTTTTTTCTTTTTTTAAAAAAAGAATCTTTTCTTTCTTTTTTTTCATTATTTTTTTCTTTCATTAATATCAATCCTCCACTAGATGTATCTTATACATCATACCGATTATATCATATATAATCAAAATACCTCTTGTCAATTTGAACATTTCAAATCAACACCAAGAACTGATCCTCAACTGAATCCATTGAGCTACCAAGGGGGCCTTATGGACCTGTAGCTCGAAGCTCCAACGATACGTGAATAACTGACTAAACTCCACTAAAGACCGACAGTTGAACTCTCCTTACCACAGATATATTATGTGTCCATCTTAACCAATCAACAGTGCGACAACCGTTCATAGATCGCTCGTAAGTACAACTGGGTCAATAACCGATATGCCCCTATAGTTACATCTGTCTCCTTAAGTATCACTAATCCCTCTAATAAACATAAGTCATAGTCTTACTATGACTGAGTCTTCTCAAAGCTGTTGGCCACTATGTTCAAGCACCGGAACCAGCCTTTAAGGGAGCAATCTCTCTATATTCTTGCTTTGGGAAATGAGTGAATTCCATCTTGTGGATTGAGTTCCCAGCTCCCAAATTGAGTTGGCAATCTGGCCACTCTTACCCATACTAATCAAAGGACCGCCCTCAAAGGCAGGAGTGCCCAAAACACTCAGGATTGAAGTCGTGTCACCTATGGTCGTTTAGGTGAGATGTAAATCTCTAGTATCAACGACGTTATATACAGAGTCTAGTCATCTCGTGGTCCAGGTCTTATACAAACTCTTTGTATAGGATACACCCGCTCGCACGTCTCCACATGAATGGTCAGGATCTACCATCTGTAGTAGTTTACAACACTTGCAAACCTCTACAAAGTGGGCCGTATCCGTAGTGTCACCAGGATCAGGTATCTCACCTTAATCCTTATACTACAGACCTATTTAGGTTATTACTTAAGGCACGATCCACTTGTATATCACATATACATGCTTAAGTTCACATAAGATAACCGAGGAGCTTTGTTTATTGGATATGAGTAAATGCCAGAATTAAATAACACTTGTTTTATTCATTAAACAATATGTATCTTTACAAAACAACGAGACTCCGAGAGAATTAGGACACCAATCCCAATATTGACTTCATCCAATAGACCGATAGTTTCAATTGATTAACCATTCGACCGATTAACTTGATTACATAAGCCAAGAAGCCTAATGTTCAAGTATCCTTTTTCGAGCTTAATATTTTCTCACACCCAATTATTAACCCAATTCTCGTTGTAATTAACTAACACGTGTGTCACTAAGGTTCTTCATTATAAACCTTTATTGCTTTTCTATCATTCTCATGCCTAATTGAACAATAGCTTTGAAGCAACTCTTATCAAAGAGTACCTCTAAACGGAAGCAAGATCGTTCCAAAATTCATTTGACAGAAATACCGCAACCACGATCAAACAAACAAGTTATGCATTTAACAACAAATTGCGACATGCTTAGAACAAAACTTAAATACAAAGGAACAAGAGACATACCAGTTGAAGAACTCTTATTCTCTTTAAATCTTGCTCTCGTCAAGTTAGCAACTTTCGCTGTCGCTGAGATCGTCAGGTCTATCGTCCACAAAATCTCGCTGTCGTCTACCACCAAACGAACTTCTCACGAACTGGCAGCAAAGAGGACACAACCACTTGGAACCTTGGTATTCTCGGAGTGAGAATCCAAGAGGTGTGGGCTCTGTTGGATTTGGTAGAGGGAAGGAGGAAGGAATGATCGTTTACCACGACCAAGCAAGTGGGAGATATCTAAAGTCTATCGATAGACGGGTGCTTGATCATTTAGCAAAAGGTGCACGATCGTTTAGTAAAAAGGGTCTGATCGTTTAGACAATCGTTTAGTAAAATCGCTTGGGCACGCGATAGTTTAGAAAAGTCTATGTGATCGTTTAGGTAATCCGCGCGTGTACATGATCATTCAGGACAACTTGAGCTATCGTGTAGGCTTTCGTTTACTAGACGATGGGCAGTGTACTAAATCGGGGAGCGATTATCTGATCTCTTTGCAAAATGAAAACCATTTTCATTTTATCCTTCAGTTATGAAAACTAATTGCAACCTCCCACTATCTCATTTGGTTACGGAGAAAAAATCGCGAACAATTATCTTATAATTGTTTAATTAGAAATAAATATAATCATATTATATTTATAACCTATAGTTTAATATCACATCATATGCAACATATAAACCATAATTCTTTTCTCCTTCACTAGATATAAATCATATATATCTCATTTTCATCCAATTAATGTATCTCATACATCATGTCAACTATATCATATATAATCGACCAGTTTAATCATTATCATATATAATCAAACTCCCTCTTGTCAATTTGAACACCCAAAAACTGATTTTCAACTTAAATCCATTGAGCTACCAATGAGACCTTATGGACCTGTGACTTGAAGCTCCAACGATACTTGGATATGGACCTGCGGCTTCGTTATGATGGTGTCAAATGACATAATCTTGTAATCATTATATTTTTGTTATATTCAGAAAAATAAAATTAAAAGTTATAGAATAATATTTTTCAAGTACTATCATGCGACCAAATTAATATTAAACCTTAAAAAACAAGAAAATCATTTTTAATTAATTAAAAATATTGAAAAAGTATCCCAATTCCAATTTCCAAACAAGTATCCATCTAAGAAAACAAAATTCGATTTCAGTTCCTTCGTCGAAGTCGATTTGTATGTGTGCTTTGGCTCTGTTTCTTGCGCGCTCTGTGATCCCAACGGCAACATGGACGATGAATTGCTAGAGCTTCAGAGACAGTTCGAATTTGCGCAACAAGCCAAATCAAGCATTCGACTATCGGAAAGAAACGTTGTGGAATTGGTCCAAAAGCTTCAAGAGCTTCGTATCCTCGATTTCGAGCTCCTCCACACCGTCACCGGCAAAGAATATATCACTCCTGTACGACTATGTTTCTCTAATCGCATATAATTTTATTCAATCATACACTTGTTAATCGCATAATGCAAACAATTTTATTACAGATATATCTGATTATGTTAAACTGATGAATGCAATTGAAATTTCGTTAACTTGTCCAAATTGTACATTTTGAAGCTGCTTGGTCTGATTTTGCTCCCTCTTCGTAAGAAGCTTACTTCTTGAAATGTGGGATATATGCCAGTATCGACTTGGGATATATTAGGTTTTGAACAATGTGTTTTGCTGAAATGGAAATCTTCAAATTTCTTGTGTAATTTCTTTTAGCTGGAAGGAGAGATTATCGCAACTCAATTCTAGTTCATTTTGGACTGCAACTTCTTTTGTTCTAATGGCTTTTAGTACAAAATAGGAGCACCTGCGGCGTGAAATATTGGCTGAGATTGAGAAGTTAGGACGCATTTCTTTGATAGATCTTGCGGATACTATTGGTGTGGATCTATACTATATCGAGAAGCAAGCTGAACAGATTATATCAGATGATCCACGACTTACATTGATTCAAGGGGAAATAATATCTCAATCTTATTGGGATTCTGTGGCGGAAGAAATAAATGAGCGGCTTCAGGAGTCTAGTCAAATTGCTTTGGCTGAAATTGCTGCAGAGTTGCAAGTTGGTTCTGAATTGCTTGCATCGATGTTGGATCAACGGCTTGGGACGCTGGTAATTTCTGTTCTGCTATTATGATCAGCCAAATTTAGGATAAAAGTAAAAAAAAAATTCCCTGTGGTTTTGTGAATTTAGGTAAAAGGTAGGCTCGAAGGTGGTCAGCTATATACCCCAGCATATGTTGCACGAGTTTCTGCCATGGTTCGTGGTGCCACCAGAGCTATTACTGTTCCGACAAATTTAACTGTCATATGGAGCTCTTTACAGCAAATCTTGCAAGGCATTGACGGAGCTAGTGGCATAGCTGTTGATGGTTCATTTTTCCAGTCCCTTTTTAATGCAATTGTCAAGGAAAATGAGATTCTTGGATCACTTCGCGCTGGTGTTCATTGGACACCAAATGTATGCAATTTGACTTTCAATTTGTACATTTGCGTTTTTTATGGGAAATTTTCATAGATAAAAAAATGTTACAGAAATAACAAAAAAAAAAAAAAAAATAAATAATAAACACTGATAGACTTCTATCAGCGTCTATTGGTGATAGACTTCTATAAATTTTATCATTGATAGACACCGATAGACTTCTATCGGCCTCTATAAAAAAAGATTAAAATTTTGCTATTTTGTATAAATAGTTTCCCTTATTTTTCTATTTTTCAAAATCCCCATTTTTTTTTATCGAATGCTTATTTGCAGTTCAGTTATCTTCATATTTTTTCATGAGAAAAGCATGTGCTAGCTGATTGTCTGCTAATCATGGTAGTTATTTTTAATTACAATGGGGGGAAAAAAAACTAAAGTAGTTGGCAAGAAAGGAGATGAAAAAGAAAGAATCTGGGTTTATAAGAGAATAGATACGGCAGTAGTCATATATAGATTTCTTCAGTTCCTCATCTATATTTGAAAATCTAATGCAGTTGTTTGGTTAATGTGGAATTATAATGCAGATATTTTCCATTGCTCAAAAAGAATCCATAGATTCTTTCTTCTCACAGGTACAGAGCTCTTATTATTCTACTGTATTTATGTTGTGGAATTATGAGTATGAATTTCTTTCTCATTTCTAGAATCAATTTTGTGTATCAATTCATTTGAAAGGAAACATGGACTTCCTTTATGATACTCTTAAATATGAAGCTTGCGTAAATATTTGATTTTCATCCTGCTTCTATATGAATTTCTTTAATTACTCTCCTTAGTTTAGGTCAACTGGTCAATTAGTTAACTATTTTATAATCTCTTTTAGCTTTGAAGTGGAAGCCTTTATTTTTCCTTCTCTTTTTGGTAATTTTATGCTATTTATATGTTTGTCATTCTTAATAATAAAACACATGCATGGAGGTTATATATATTTTATGGTCAGTCGAGTGCCTAACCTTGCACATCACAGAATATACATTAAATCTTTGTAACTTATATACATATATTATAGTCAGTCCTAGTATCCTAATATTATTTAGATTTTAGATAAAAAGGTAGGTTATTTTATAATATGGGCGCTGTAATGACCACGAACTTTAGAAGGAAGGTTATGATTTGGTGGGCCAGGCAAAATGCAAATGAGTGGGCAGGATACAAATGTTAGGAACCAATGTAATATGGGCTACCTTTGTCCCACATCGGTTAGAATGGGATGACCAATGTGGTACTTAAATGCTTTGCTCTCTCACATCAAACTCATGGAAAAACTGAAGGGTTTGAAGTTCTATATTACATTATTAGTATTGTGAAGCGGAACAAAGAATCTTTTAGGAATGTGATTGATATGAAGCATAATATTCTTCAGCAGATCGTGCATATTGTTGAAGTTGAAGAGCAATGGCTTATTTCACCTAAGGTAATTGATGAAAAAACAAGGTTAAAAGCTTCTTTGCCGAAGTTAACCATTAGCGAGCAGTGGATTTTGAGGCAAAAGTGTAAGATAAAAAGGCTAAAAGAGAGGGATGAAAACACCTCCTTTTTTCATAGATGGTTTTTGGCAATGAAAAGTTGAGCCTTTATTGCTACTCTTGAAAGCGAGTCTGTGGAGTTGTTATCCTTTGAAAAAGAAGTAGAAAAAAAGATTAATGGTTTCTACCAGAATTTATATAAGACAGATAATGGGCCTTAGTTTACGGTGGATGGGATTGATTGGGATCAAGCGGTGAGTTTGGAGAGTTCCTTTGAAGAGGAAGATATCCGTTAAGCGATCAAAGAAATGGGCATCCTCAAATCCCCTGGTCTAGATGGGATGACATGGGAGTTTATAAAAAAAGAAATTGGAAAAATTTGAAGGCTGACTTAATCTAAGTGTTCCATGAATTTTTTGAAAATGACATCATCAATAAATGAGCTAACAACCAGGGTTGCCGAAATAAAAAGAAAAAATGCTCTCCCCTCTCTCCTCCCTTTCTCCCTCCCCCCGTGCCCTCCTTTCCGACCACCCCACCGGAGCTCATCATGCCCTCCCATGCCTTCCTTCCCTTTGACCGCCTCCCTCACCCTCTTCCTTTTGCTCACCCTCCAGCCCCTTCCCTCCTCCCGTTCTTCTTTTGTACCCTGTTTTTGCCCTGTTTCCAGCCATGGCCTTTAAATCCTGCCGCATCCTTGACCACACCTTCCTTATGGGGCAAGAAGGATCCGACTTCCTTTTAAAATATTTAAAGAAAGGACAGTCCATTCTTCTCTCCTTAACCTCAACTAAATGGCTCTTTGAGAGTTTTCGTACTTCTATATGGTTCCACCTTTGAATTCTTCTTATTAAAGGAAAGAGTTGATCAAAGCTTCATAAGGCTGGCCAAATTTCGTGCAAAGGAGAAATGGTTTGTAGAATGTGCTGTTTGGCCAATCACAGGAGGAAGAAAGAATATCTATGTCCCATTCGGCATTGAAAAAGCAGGTTGGCAAGATTTTAAGGATGTGATCGAAGGCTGCATCCAAAATTTCAGAGCACCCCCTGATTTCCAAGTTAGTTCTCCTTCACTTTGTCCCTCCCCTATTCAGAGGCCGGCCAGTAGTAACAGTCCTGCTCTCCCCTCTTGTGGTAATTCCTCTTCCGAACCTTTAGAAGCTCCCTGCTCCCCTTAACTTCTCCCCTTTCACCTTCCCCTGTTCCACCCTCAAAGAATCAAAGTAACCGCTCTTTCTGGACGAAGAAGAATTGTGATGTTTTGCCTGAAGATTTTAGTAATTTATGGATTATTTCAAGACTTCTTGCATCAAATGGGTGGAAGGAAATTGCCAAAGAACGAAGTGTCTAGGCACCAACGTTGTCATCAACCCTCTGTTTGCAGACAAGGCCCTCGTCAAACTCAGCCAAGGAGACCTCACCGAAAAAGTGCCAATACAGGGCAAATGGATTAAGTATGGCCCTTTTCATCTTCTACTGGAAAAATGGAATCCCCTTAGTCATGGAAGACCCTCAGTAATGCAAGGTTATGGGGGATGGATTGCAATAAAAAATCTTCCCCTAGATTATTGGTGTAGAAGTGCCTTTGAGCAATTGGGCTTATTTTGGTGGACTAACTGCAATTGCTTCAGAAACTCTTAATCTCATCAGCTGTTTAGAAGCTAAAATTCAAGTCAGGAAAAATCTATGTAGATTCATGCCAGCCACCATTGAAATTAAGGATGAAATTCGTGGAAGTTTTTACTTAAATTTTGGTGATATTACTTGCTGTCATCAGCCTACAAAACTACCTTTTAAAGTTCTGTTTAAGGACTTCTCCAACCCAATAGATTTAGTTCGAATACAAGAAGTCCTGAAGGATGAAGGTGTCACTTCCCAAATTGATTTAATTGATTTATCCGATTGGTCTTTCCTATTGTCAACCAAGTCCAAGCCAAAGTTCTCAAGAAGTCCAAATGCAAGAGCGGAAAAGAAGGAGTTCCATAAGCCACAGACTTTGAATTTCAATAGGGGAGAATCAGGGGAAGACGAAAAGTCACCACCTTTGGGTTTAATTAGTAATAACCCAGAATTTCAAAAGTCTTCATCCTTGAAAGAGGAGTTAAACCGCCCTTTTAAGCCCTGACGAGGGAAATCTATCAAGGATGGAAGTTGAAAAGTCCCCCTCCCCTGCCTTGTAGCTGCAGTCCTCCGAGAGGAATTTTTTTAAACTAAAGGAAGTTGAAAAGTCTTCTGACTTAAATGCACCACCAGCGAAGGCACCTAGTGTTAGTACTAAGGCCCCTCGTGTTCCACGGCCCGACTTTAACTCGCCTTCTGCCATTAAGAAGAAAGAGAAGGGATTCCCAGCTGACCTCTCCCTTTTTGAAACTGAAAAGACACTCGCGCCAAAAAGAAAAAAGAAAACAAAGTTATTTTTCCCTTGCAATGTGGTGCTCCCTTCAGCCTCTTCCTCTTCTGAGCATGCCTTAACCACATCCGAAACCCAAGCGACCTTCAAGCCTTTTTCTTCTCCCGTCCCCTGCCTCAGCACATAACCATATCTCCCCCTTTTAAACCAACCCCACCCCCCCCCCCCCCCCGTCCTAACAGAGCAGCCGATTCCTCTGCCTATGCGTCCCACAAGCCTCCTCCTCCCTTTAGTACTAAACCACCTCCTAAACCCTACAAAGCAAACCATAAGCGGCTGCATAGAGCACGCCACCCCTCTTGCCTCTTCAAAACTTTTCCCAAGCATTTTATCAAAAGAAAGTATCTAAAGGAACATTCCAAAAGCCTTGGCTTCACCCCCAAATCAGTGTCTGGTTAGCTCCAAGAAGCCAGGAATCCTTCATTTCCAGAACACCCTCTTTTTACAAGGTCAGAAAGTCAAATTTCTCTCCTCCCATCCAACCTGGAGGGGCCATTCCTAAAAGGAACTCCCAATTTTCCCCCAGAAGCTTCAGTAATCAAAGAGAAGGATAGCCCTCTTGACTTCCCTTTCAGTATTAGTAGTAAGGAAACTGATTGGATCAACAATTCAAGAGATCAAGAAGAGCCAAAAACAGAAGCATCCTTGCTTGTTGACCAAAATACTCTGTTTCAAACAGAGGAGGACATTATTTTTTAGGTAAAAGCCCTTAGTCCTACCCACCCAACCCCCCATCAACCCCTTCTGACCTCCCAACACATCTATTGAGTATAGTCACTAATTGCAACCTAATTCTGGATTGAATTTTGGTTGGCCCTGAACCCTGATTTCGAAAAAGATGAAGATAGTATCCTGGAATACAAGAGGCCTCAAAGATAGTAATAAAAGGCTGGTCCTTAAACGATTCCTAAAGAAAATTAACCCCTCAATAGTGCTAGTTCAAGAATCCAAAAAAGAAAATTTTGATGCAAGTTTTATTAAATCTATTTGGAGTTCCAAAGATGTCGGATGGGATTTTGTTGAATCTTTTGGTGCTTCTGGCGGATTGTTGACAATGTGGGACACAAATATGATTTCGGTATTAGAAACCCTCAAAGGTGGTTACTCCCTTTCAATAAAATGTACCACTTTTTGTAAAAAGATTTGTTGGGTCACTAAGGTATATGGGCCAACCGACTACAAAGAAAGAAAATTTATGTGGGAAGAACTACTTTCCTTGGTAGCTTATTGTGAAGAGGCATGGTGCATGGGTGGTGATTTTAATATCAATAAGATGGGCACATGAGAGATTCCCCTTGGGTCGAAGCACTAGAGGTATGAGAAAATTTAATAAGTTCATTGAGCAAGCAAAACTCATGGAAATTCGGTTGAGTAATGGGAACTTCACTTGGTCAAGGGAAGGTGTCACTGTTTCAGGATCCTTAATAGACCGGCCCGAATTTTTTCAGATCACTACGCAATTTTACTAGAAGCCGGTTCTTTCAGCTGGGGTCCCTCATCTTTCAAGTTTTGCAATAGTTGGTTACTCAACAAAGAGTGCATCCAAATTATAGAGAAAGCATGGTTTGACAGTAAAGCGCATGGATGGGCTGGATTTGTACTAAATCAGAAGCTGAAAGAAGTCAAAACAGCAGTAAAGGTGTGGCATTACAGCAATAAGGAAGAACTAAAAAAGAAAGAGGAGAGGCTGCTAGCAGAAATTGAAAAATGGGACACTCTTGCTGAGATTTCCCCCCTTTCCAGCAGTGACTATGCAGTTCGGTCTTCATCAAAATCAGAACTTATGGCCTTATATAGGCGGGAAGAAATCAACCTATTACAGAAAAACAAGTTAAATTGGCTCAAGCAAGGAGATGAGAATACAAGCTTTTTCCATAGATTCTTGGTAGCAAAAAAGAGGAAAAACTTTATAAATGAGTTAGTTGATGAGCAAGGAGTGCCAACAAAGTCGAGTGCAGAAATTGAAAGCCTAATAATCAATTATTACAGCAGTCTTTTTCTAAAATCCCCAGGGCAGAGGCATCTTCCAATAAACTTAGATTGGTCTTGTGTGAATTTGAATTAGAATCTTTTCTTGCAAACTAATTTTTCAGCCACAGAAATCTTCTCAGCTATAAAAGCCCTTGGCAAAAGCAAAGCTCCAGGCCCCGATGGCTTCACTTCAGAATTCTTGCTGAAATTTTGGTCTCTTCTAAAGTCAAGCTTCCAAGATACCTTTGATGACTTCTACAAGAATGGTAAGATCAATGCTTGCATAAAGAACAACTTCATATGTTTGATCCAAAAGAAGAAAGTAGCAATTAAGGTCAGTGATTACAGACCCATTAGCTTAACCTCCTTAATATACAAAGTCATTGCTAAGGTGCTAGCTGAGAGATTGAAAGGGATTATGCCCAACATTATTGCTCCCTCCCAATGCATTCATAGAAGGAAGACAAATTTTGGATCCCATCCTTATAGCCAATGAATTTGTTGGAGAGTATACAAAAAAGAAGAAGGGAAGGATCCTTAAACTTGATATGGAGAAAGCATTTGACCGAGTTAATTGGGAAAAGCAAAGCTCCAGGCCCCGATGGCTTCACTTCAGAATTCTTGCTAAAATTTTGGTCTCTTCTAAAGTCAAGCTTCCAAGATACCTTTGATGACTTCTACAAGAATGGTAAGATCAATGCTTGCATAAAGGACAACTTCATATGTTTGATCCAAAAGAAGAAAGTAGCAATTAAGGTCAGTGATTACAGACCCATTAGCTTAACCTCCTTAATATACAAAGTCATTGCTAAGGTGCTAGCTGAGAGATTGAAAGGGATTATGCCCAACATTATTGCTCCCTCCCAATGCATTCATAGAAGGAAGACAAATTTTGGATCCCATCCTTATAGCCAATGAATCTGTTGAAGAGTATACAAAAAAGAAGAAGGGAAGGATCCTTAAACTTGATATGGAGAAAGCATTTGACCGAGTTAATTGGGATTTTCTAGAAAAAGTGTTACGGTCCAAGAATTTCAATCAGAAATGGATAGAATGGATCATGGGATGTGTCAAAAACCCACTTTACTCGATCTTCATTAATGGGAGACCAAGGGGAAGAGTGGTTGCTTCAAGAGGGCTAAGGCAAGGTGATCCCCTCTCCCCTTTCCTTTATCTTCTAGTCAGCGAAGTATTGAGTGCTTTAATTTCCAGACTCAACCAATCCGACATTATTGAAGGTTTTTTATAGTAGGTAAAGAGCAAGTTCAAGTCTCCATACTCCAATTCGCGGATGATACCTTACTGTTTTGCAAATATGATAGTTCTATGCTTTTAAAACTTAAACATATATTGGAGTTCTTTGAATGGTGTTCAGGGCAGAAGGTAAATTGGGATAAATCAACCCTCTATGGCATCAATGTGGACGATAGTGACCTCTTTAATACAGCAACATCTTTGAATTGTACGGCTGACCATCTTCCTTTTTATTATCTAGGGTTGCCTCTAGGGGGTTACCCGAAAAAAGCCTCCTTTTGGCAGCCGGTCCTAGACAAAGTACAAGCTAAACTTGACAAGTGGAAGAGATTTAATCTATCTAGGGGAGGAAGAGCCACTCTATGCACTTCAGTCCTCTCAAACCTTCCAATTCATTACTTGGCCATCTTCCTCATGCCCGAAGGAGTAGTATCTAAAATGGAAAGGATAATACGAAGCTTCTTTTGGGAAGGCAACAAGGGCAGCAAGCAAAATCACTTGGTTAAATGGGAATTGGTTAAAAAACCTATAGCAGATGGTGGTCTAGGCCTTGGTGGTTTCAGATCTATGAATACAACACTCCTTGCTAAATGGGGATGGAGATTTTTCAATGAGGAAAACTCTCTTTAGGGCAAAATTATAAGAAGTATTCATGGTAAAGATGCATTTGATTGGCATACAGCAGGAAAAGGTGGTAGAAGCTTGAAAAGTCTATGGATTAGCATCTCAAAGACTTGGCTTAAGGTAGAATCTTTGGCCACTTTCAAGCTTGATAATGGCAGCCGAATTGCTTTCTGGTTAGACACTTGGGAAGGATCTTCCCCTTTCAGCACCCTTTATCCAAGCTTATTCAGAATCACCATACTTCCCAATGGTTCAGTTGCTGATCATTGGGACAGTAGTATAGCTTCTTGGTCCATCACCTTCCGAAGGTTGCTCAAAGATGAAGAAGTGTTGGCCTTCCAAGACTTGTTGGAAAAAATTGTAAGTAGAAGTCCTTCTCACTCTTTTGATAAAAGAGTGTGGTCCATCTCAACCATTGGCCTCTACACCGTTAAATCCCTTAAAGTATACAAACACCATTCTCCCCTTGGAAAAGCCCCTCTTCTCGGCTATTTGGAAAACAACGAGTCCAAGAAGAGTCAACATTCTCATTTGGATTATGCTTTTCGGTCAGCTGAATATAGCTGAAGTTCTTCAAAGAAAACAACCAGCATCCTCCCTTTCTCCCTCAGCTTGCCCTCTGTCTCCAACACAGTGAGGACTCCCTTCACCTCTTCTTTACTTGCCCTTATTCAGATTGGTGCTGGAAAAAACTGCTGTGTTTTTTCAACTTTTCATGGACCTTGTGCAATGATTTCAAAAGCAATGTGTTACAGCTCCTAGCCGGCCCTAATCTCCACAACTCCACCCGTCTGCTATGGTGTAATGCAATAAAAGCCCTCTTGGCAGACCTCCATAACAAAGCTATTAGATGCCAAGACCGTTTTGAAGCCGCCCGCCGTCAAGCCTCCTCTTGGTGCATCCTCTCCGATCCCTTCCTTCCCTATAGTCTTTCAAATTTCAATCTCAACTGGGGGGCCTTCATCTTCACCCCCCCTTCGGACAGCATTAATCACTGCCAGATTTCAGCATTACTCATGTTCCAGCTTTCTCTCTCCCCCCCCCCCCCCTCTTCTTTGAACTTTTTATTTATTTCCATAAATTTTAGGCCACTGTGTTGGCTTTGTTTTTAGATCTTTATTTTCGATTTTACTACGGTTATTGTTCCCTCATTTTGTAATCTTCTTATTGTCTTTCCCAGTTATAGGTTTGAATTGGAAGTGATGAGGGTGCTAAGGGAGTGTCAACCTAGTTAAGACGTCCGGGTGCACCTCCTGATCCTTTTAGAAGCACTTGTATTTCCGTTTTGCTCATTGTATAACTCTCTTGTACTATGAGCCTTAGCTCTTCTCTATATATTAATATAATGAACCGTTTCCTTTTTTTAAAAAAATAAATGAGCTAACAACATTAAGCGTCGGAGGCCCTTTTTTAGTTTTTTGGTGGTATGCCCTTTGAAGGGCAAGCAAAGATTCTTTGGTCTAGTGGGGTCTTTGCTCTTCTTTTGAGACTTTGGTTTGAAAGGAATTCAAGAATCTTCAACAACTATGAGTCCAATGGGGAGGTGTTTTGGGATCCCGGATCCTGTCATTCTTTGTGCTTCTTCTTGGCCTATTAATCTAATTTTTTTTTGTAATTATAGTCTATCTCAAATTGTCATCAGTTGGGCTTCTTTTTTTGTAACAATTTGGGGTGTGGGGATATCTCATATCCCTCTCTTTTTGTAACCAATCTTTTGATAATGAAAGTTTGTTTCTGAAAAGAAAAAAAAACCCCTAAGAAGAAGATTGTCCCGAGAGTCAGTGACTTTCGACCCATAAGCTTGATCTCCCCTTCGTATAAAATCATAGCATATACAGCTAAAGTTCTTGCTGAAAGACCTAAAAAAACCCTTTCTAATACAATAAGTGATTGTCAGGTTGTCTTTGTGAAAGGCAGACAAATATTGGATGCTATCTTGGTGGCGGCTGCAGAGATGGTAGAAGATTGAAAAGCTTCTAACTTTGTCCTAAAGCTTGATTTAGAGAAGGCTTATGATAAGGTTAGCCGAAATTTCCTTGATGCGGTTCTGAAATTGAAAGCCTTTGGTAGAACTTGGAGAAAATGGATTAGGGGTTGTTCAAAGTCCACCAACTTCATTTTGTTCAATGGAAGACCGAGGTGAAATTTTCAACTTCTAGGGGTCTGAGGCAGGGAGATTGATCTCCCTTTCTTTTCACCATTATTGGAGATACTCTTAGTCTAACAATTCAATTTTGTCTTGAGAAAAGGATTTTGAAGGGTTTTATTGTCGTGAAAAACACTGAAGTTATCATTCTTCAGTATGCTGATAAATGATAATACAGTGGTTTTTTACCCAGATGAGACTTCTCTTTTGAGAAATTGGTGGGATATTTTGCATATTTTTTGGGATGGTTCTTGTCCGACGTTGAATGTGGCTAAAATCTCACCTATGGGTTTCAATATGGGTAAGGAGGAAGTTGAACAATAGGTCGAAGCGTTTTAATGTAAAATGGAAGCTTTTCCAATTAATTACCTTGGTATTCCTTTAGGCTGGAATCACCGCAGAAAATCTTTTTGGGATCCGTTGATTCACCAAGGCAGTTGGATGTTTGGAGAGGTTTGAATTTGTCTAAAGGAGGGAGAGTGGCTCTTGTGCAATCAGTTCTGAATAGCTTACCAATTTATCTTTTCTTTCTTCTAAGGTCCTCGAAGTTGGTCATTCATGTGCTGAAGAAAATTCTTAGAATTTTTTTCTGAGTTGGTGGTATGTACAAACCGGGAAGCAATCTTGTTAACTGGGAGTAAACAACCTTGCCTATTCCCCTTGGAGGGTTGGGGGTCGGGCCTCTAACACACTGCAACCCCTCTTTCTCACCAAATGACTGTGGAGATTCAGGCAAAGCAAATCCATTATGCAAAAGGGTTATTGCTAGTATTTATGGGAGGCCCCTTTTGGTTGGGCAACTGTTGAGTTTAAAAAGAAAAGCAGAAATAGTTCGTGGTGGACATTGCTAAGAACTATCTTCTTCCTTTCTTTCTTTTCTTTTTATATTTAATTTTTTTTTTTTAAAGAAAAAAAAAAGAGAAAATTTCAAGATGAATTGTGGGAAAACCATTTGCTTTTGGGAAGACATTAGTGTGGATCAAAACCTCTGAAGGAGAAATTCCCTGACCTGTTTGTTGTCTCTCACAAAAAAGAGGCCTCCATTTAGGATTGTTGGGATAATGATAGACTAGCTTGGAATGGGCCTTTGAAGAGCTCTTTTTGAGAGAGTTAAATAGTTGGGTAGCTTTGGTAGATAGACATAATGTCGTGCAGCTGGGGGAAGGAATGGACAAAATTTTATGGTCCTTAGAGGTATCTGGAAGTTATTCATGTAGATGGCTTTTCAGTCTCTTTCTTATAAAATTCCCACTTTTGATTCGAACCTAATTAGTTCGTTTTGGAAGAACTAATGCCAAGAGTGTCAAAGTTTTTCTTTGGTTGGTGGCCTTCAAAAGTCTAATTATTGATGATAGATTGCAAAGAAAATAAAGAGGTTGGTCTCTTTCCTCGTGAAGGTGTAGGCTGTGTTTAGGAGGAAGTGAATCAATCGACCATTTGTTTCTTCATTGTGTTTTTACCACTCAGGCGTGGAATTTTCTGGAGGGGCTCCTGGGGATTTCTCAAGAAGGTGGATGACTGGCTTTGGGAGGGAATGAATGGCTGGAATTTAAAAGGAAAAGCCAAGGTGGTGGGGAGCTATGTTTTTAGAGCCCTCCTATGGCATCCTTGGAAAGAAAGGAATGCAAAAACCTTTGAAGATAAATCCTTACAGTTTGATATTTTTGTAATTTTCTACGAAATTCAGCTTCTTTGTGGATATTGTTTCATACTAAATTATTTTCCAATTATAATCTATTGATCTCTAGGGAGGTTCCTCTACCCCGGCCCTTAGGTTGTACCTTGCCCCTTTTTGGAATATACTGCTTTGATGTTTCTTATAAAAAAAAGTGCATAATACATATACTATCTTATGTATTAGGTGAGTTCTTATTAATATTTTGCCTAAATTTTCTACTATCTTTCTTTCTGCTTTCATCTTCTCCCTCCAAATCCATATGGAAAGGGATTTTTTTCATCTCTTATCCAAAAACAAAAAATGTACTTCCTCTCATTTTATGCTAGAGCCTATTAGTTACACTTTTGCAAGATTTAATTGTGCCTATAACTCAAAACTTGGAGAAGTTGGGGCTTATGAGAGCTTTGGGAAATATTTTTCCTCAGTAATACTATATGCTCATTTATGTTATTTTATAATTTAATGCAGAATTCTGTTATAAGCTATGATTTTCTGCGAAAACTGGGGATTCCCAACCCCATTCAGTTCTTGCAGGTATTTAATTTCTTTTATCTTGAGTTTGTGTTTTAAAATAATGGAATTTCTGTGCTTACATCATAAACTTATGATAGAGATCTTTCCTCATTCTAGTCCAGATATCCTGATGGAATACCTTTAAGCACTACATTCATTCATCCTTCAATAATTGAAATGTTGGATTCTACCGTTGAAGATATCCTTGAGCGTGGTAGCTGGTAAGGCTTATCTTGTTGTAGATTTGTAATATAGTTAACTTGTCTTTTGTATTTGTTGTTCATAAATATTTGGAAACCATCATGGGTTGGCCTAGTGGTAAAAAAGGAGACATAGTCTCAATAAATGACTAAGAGGTCAAGGGTTCAATCCATGCTGGCTATCTACCTAGGGATTAATTTCTTATGAGTTTCCTTGACACCCAAATATTGTCGGGTCAGATGGGTTGTCCTAGGAGATTAGTCAAGGCACGCATAAGCTAGACCGGGCACTCATGGATGTTAAAAAAAAATAAATATTTGGAACTAATTTCATTTTAAAACATTATTTAGACCTATAAATACCCAAGGGCTGAAAGGAACTTGATAGGAATGTCTTACAATAGATTTTCCTTTATTTATAACTCTTTCTTAATGATTAATTTACCTTTTATGTAAACAGTTATGTGCATGTTTTTGTTAGACCTCCAATTATAAATACATATAAGAGAAAGGGTAGAAAGTGAATTGTACCTAAGATCCTAAATGAAGAAGAGAATAATAGTGTAATGGGGGGAAATAACCATGAGAAGGGACCACCATGAGGCTGTAGGAAGGTAGGATGACAGTGAGGAGGGACCACCATGAAGCTATATAACTAAATAAGGAAGGTTGCAGGAAGGAGGGATTTTAGTAAAAGGCTGAAATAGCTTTTTGGGGAAGGAGAGTCTAACAGCCCTCTCGAATTGGCTGGTATCGATTGTTTTCTTTCTCTTCTACATTGATCTACGTCCTTGTGTGAAGATCGAGTACTTTTTCATTTCCCTTTTTGTACTGGCAATACAAGCCTTTTTCCATATATCATTATATCTACATCAGAGCTTGTGCTCTGTTATTTGTCTTGGTTGTGTTAGGTTTTACTGAGTGCAGGGAACAGATACCTAACAGTTTTCCTTACATGTGTTTTCTAATGGTGCAGGACCAATTCTCTTCTTGTACTTCCTTCGTCATTTGAGCCCCAAGATGCTTCTAAAATTTTGTTATCTTGCCCATCTGTTCAGGTAGCTCTAAAGGTGAGCATAATTGTGAAGTTGTGTTATTGCTCATTTAACAACATGGAGAACTATAAGATTGTTATGTTTCTCTTGCTTTGCAGTCTAATAAAGCTCTCATATTTGGAGATTCATTTATATTCAGCAATATTTTTATCAAGGTATGGCTTTTTCTTTTATAATTTTGTTGTCCTTCAGTTTCATAAAAAGAATCTACGGATTCCTTCCATCTTAATTTGAGTTGTAATTCATTACTAGATGTTAGTTGCTTTTTATTGGTGCAGGGATAAACACCCTTTTAATCATTTTAGCTTGTCTTATTTAGTCTCCAATTGGAAATGTTTCTTGTAATTGCCTAATGACTTTTGGAGTTCTTCCATTCTTCATTAATCGATGAAATGTTTCTTATCTAATAAATAAATAAATAAATAATAATAAAAAAAGATGTTAGTTCTGTACTAGTTTACAATCAGTTAACTAGTCTTGCCAGGATTGCTAGATTATACCATGCTGGAAAAGTGCTTGGGGACTTTGGAGGGTGAGTAAGGTTTGTGGTTGTTACATGATAGCTTCGGAGGTTGATTGTTGAACAAACTTTATCAACCATTTTGAATGATTTGAGCGTTGCATTGTAGATCTCGTCATCGGACTTTAACTTGACCTATATTCTTTCCTTTGTCTCTTATCTCTCTTCTCTGAAAATTAAGGAGTTTGCATTTGTAGCCACATCCCCAAATTATGTGAAATTTGTGGTCAAATTTCCTAGAAGATGATGGATAAATGACTCTTAAAAAGTAACATAAAACTAGTATGGAACATTGAAAGAACTCTTGAACTTAGTTCCATTCTTTTACTTATTTGTTTAAATTGGTATATTACACAATCTTGTATCTTCATACCAGGATCTATATGGTCGCATGGAGAAGGAGATGGAGACCATAAATGTCCCAGGATCTTCTACTGGCATTTCTTCTGTAGATTCACTGAGCAGTAGTAAATTTGGAAATGATCCAAGCATGTCTGCTGAGTCAATTGAAACGGGAAATGATATTGGTAAAACTGGAGAGATCGTGGAGAAAAAGTCAAAGAAAAAGAAGGGTAAATCATTTGGAAATACTCAATCTATAGCTGCCGATGGTGCTCTAGATGACCACGAAACTTCAATGAAATCCAAGAAAAACCAGAGGAAAGCTAAGGCTACATCCAATGTGCAAGTGGCAGAGACTAAAGCAGGGGGTAAAAAGGAATCAGTTAAAGCAAAAGAGAACAATATTAATTACCCTACCGAAGAATGGGTTATTGAGAAGATCAAGACGCTGATACCTGATCTTGAGGAACATGGTTTGAAATTTGTTTTCAGTGGAACTCAAAATTTTGTAGTATTTTGCTTTCATTTTGGTACTTGTTCTGACATACCAAATTATATTAGGCATAGATGATCCTGCAATAATCCTCCAACCTTTGGTAAATCATCTTAGACCTATGCTGAACAATTCATGGAAGGAGAGAAGGAAGGCACTATTTACGGAAAATGCAGAAAAAATGAAACGCTTACTTGACAATACCCAACAGAAACTTGACGAGGTAAATACAGTTATATTGCCCTATGTTGGTGGTATCATATGAATATTTGATTTCAACTTTGCATTCATTCTGTTTTTAACGGGTAATAAGTTTGTGAAGTTTGTGATATATTATTGAAAACCTACACAGAAGAAAATTGTATGTTAAGCGTAAGCTTGCATTTTTCCATGCAGCCTTTCTTAAATTTGCAGCTGTACGAAAAAGCTTTAGATTTATTTGAAGATGACCAGTCAATTTCTGTAAGTAAAAAGTTTGGTAAATAATTTTATAAGAGATGTGAATGTGAACTGGGTATGATCACAAAAGGGATATTGATAATGCTTTTACAGGTCATTTTGCACCGGCATTTGTTAAGAACAACAGCTGCACCAATCGTGGATATGCTTTTTCATAACTTGGTAAAGTTATAAACTCTTTTAATACTTTAATTGGATCCAGAGTGATTGATGAGATAATAATTAGTATTTTCTTTGTGCTGTGGATTTCTAATGTAGGACTTGTACAAAAAGTTGAAGAATGGAATAGAAGTTGCAGAATTGCAGAATTCTGAATCAGTCTCACTTAATACAGGAGAAAGAACTACAATTGTATGAACAAAAACCTTTACATGAATCATGATATAACAATTTGGAAAAGAAAAAAAAAGGACAGATTATCATGTTCTTTCTTTCTTTTAAAACATCTAAGACACTTGAGCTTGTTTTCATGAAACAATATGTTTAGAGTCGTAATTATGTACCTGTGCTTTTTAGGCTAAGAGCTTTCCTGGATCTCTATCAAATAAGGCTGTCACTGCAGCTGAAGCTTTGGAAGGGAAGGTAAGTGATTGATTGCCAAGAAGATAATGGTCGTTGTGACATGTATATTATTATTTTTTATTTGAAATAAAGCAAAACAAAATAAAATAAAAACCTATTGTTGAGAAATTGAGAATGATTTTCAATACTTTGGAAAATTTTTTGTTAGATAATTTGTCATATTTCTTCTTCCACATGGTCTGTCTCTCTGTCTTTTTGTTTTTGCATTTTTTTGCATTTTTTGTTTTTCTTTTTTGTTTTTTTGTTTTAAATGTTCCTTGTATTCTTTCGCTCTTTCTCAATGAAAGTATAGTTTCTCATCAAAGAATACTGATTACTAAAGTCCTTGTCTGTCTTTTTATTTCCTTTTTTCCATCTTGTCTTATCTTCTGTTCCTAGATTTCGACAGCCACCTGCCAACATCTGTGAACTCTGAAATTGAACATTAAATCTCAACAAAATTTTCTATTGTTGTCTAACATCACTGTCACTTTTTTCACTCACATTTGTTTGTTTGTTAGAGAACAATGCGATACCATTTCTTTTCATTCTTTTTTAAGAATTAAATCAAATTATAAACTTCATTTTCAATCAGGTATGTTCATTTTGTTGTACTTGATTTAATTGGAAAACTTCATTTAGTACATAAACTGAATATTCAGTTCAACTTAAGTTGGATTTTGTATTTTATGCCTTTTCAAAATGAATAAATTTTACAACCATATTTATTTTATTTGAAAAGATAAATTAACATGTTTTTTTTTCTAAGTTTCTTCCTGCAGCACTAAAGCTTTATTCCTTTATCGCTAAAGTTGCCACTTGTTTGGTTTTCTGAAATCATTATTTTGGCTTTTCAGCATAGTATTGATTCCAGCAACTGTACTCGTTGTAGATATAGCGTACCTGTTTAATGCAACTTATCTATTGAAGAAGCTGGTGTATCTGTGTTCTAGCATCTAAGTACTAATTAATAATTTGGAAGGACAATGTATGTGAATGTTATGACCCAGAGTTTTAGTGTTCTATTTAACAGCGGGTGGAGACCTTCATAAGTGCACTGGGGGATTTAGTAGAAGAGAGGTAGCCTTTGTATTTATTTAGTATTTACCTCCATAAGAACGTAGTCATTACCACACTTTGCTGAGCATATGAATCTGCATTTGGTTCAGTGGATTGATCTTGAAAAAACTTGACAAGAAATTGGAGAGGACTCTTCTGCATTCATATCGTAAGGTAAGATATTCTGTAAGTCTGATTTTATTGTTCCAAAGTTTGAGACTTTTGGACTCCCATTACTACGAGATTTTATCATTTTACTCAGTTTTTTTCTTTCCAAATAACGATTTCTTTCATAATACAAATGTACAACATTGGTTCTTAAGTAACTAGGACTTAAAATTTCAATTTAGGAAAGAAGTCTATATTAAGGAAAGAATATTACATCTTACTATCTGGAATTATAACAATCATAAAGACCTAACAGCTAAGGTAAAAAAGGCAACTGTAGATTATTTATAATAAAGTTGTTAAAATGAGTTCTCATTCGACACTCTTCCTCAATCACTATTTTTTTTCTTCTTTTTTGTTTTTCAATGGTCAGGAGTTGACATCTCAAGTTTCTGCTGAAATGGATCCAATTGCTCTTCTACCCAAAGTTGTTTCTCTTCTTTACATACAGGTTCGTTAAGCTTGACTATAAAATGAATTAAACTAATTGTTCACATAAATCTCTTTGCTCTTCGGCTTGTTGATCTGGTTTTCTTTTGAATAGATTCATCATAAAGCTCTTCAAGCTCCTGGAAGGGCAATCTCTGTTGCTATTTCTCGCTTGAAGGTATGTTTTCGTAAAAATTGATTAAAAAATGATAAATTTGTTGCCTGGTTCGTAGAATATCCAGCTGTTATCTATTTTTTTTTATCAGAGTAATTGTGCTTGTGGAAATGAAATAGAAAATTATTGTGCTCATATGTTCATTGGGTAAGAAACTTAGAGTCCGATTTATAGACAAGATAGCAAGAATTTCCTGTTGTACTCATGGAAACCAAAATGTCACTATATTTAGCTATTCATGCTGTTGGGCCTTGCTGCAAGAACTACTGTTTGCAGAACTTAGTGTTAGGGCTATGAAAAGCAAGTTTTTTATGACTGAAAATGGGGAATAAGTTGATTTAACTACTGGAATTACACTTTCGAGAGGTAGATTTGAGATCTTTCCTCTTGGTCATGCGACACATGCAAAAGATAGGATAAAGTGACTACAATACAAGTAATTGGTCCATATAGGTTTAAAAATCTTTCTTCAATCATTATGTTAGAGCATAGGTTTTTATCTCCGTACTTAATATTTTCAAATTAGTTGCTGCAATTTTGTAGGTTTGGTTGAGAGCAATATCAACAAGTACTGATGTGAGGCGGCTAGAATTCTAGACTAGACTCAAGCTTTTGAACTAGTTTTGAAAACAATACTTGTTTGGCTTTTTCATTTTTAGGAAACTCTGATCTTTTTTAGACTGAACAAAAAAACAAAAAAACAAAAGGAAAAAAAGGAAAAATAACCAAAAAAAAAAAAAAAAAAAGAGGAGGGAAGGGACAGAAGGCACAAACCCTGGGCTGGGATGAGGGAAACAAATCTTGTTGGGCTTTTTTATTAAGCACTACATTTAGACTAAAGACCGAATTTCATCCAAACAAAATGAATTTTGGAAATAGAGCTATAGTTTTTTTTCTTTATTTCCTTCCGCTACTCCATGTTAGCTAGCATGTAATCCTCAAGGAGTCGTAGATGCTCTCTTCAAATAATTTTGACTGAATTTGAGGGAATTCTTCTCAGCATGAATTTGCTGAGAAGACTAGCTTTCCTTTTATTAATATTTTGGAGAAAATGCAACATAAACTGTGCTGTTGGACTTAGAATTACTCTCTTATTTCCAAAGGAGGTAGACATGCCTATATTCAATCAATTCTCTCTAGTATGCCACTTTACTTGCTTTATTCAAATTACCTTGTAAGGTAGCCAAGTTGATTGAAAAGTCCTTCAAAGAATTTTTCTAGGAAGGTGCAAAGGTTGATGGTAGTATGCACAGTGTCAATTGAGAAAATACCCAGTTAACCCTCCAAATGGGTGGTCTGGGAATTGGTAGTCTTAAGCACATAAATTCAGCATTATTAGCCAAATGGATTTGGCATTACCTCTGTGCGGAACAAGCTCTTTGGAGGAAAATTGCTTAAGCAAAATATTATCCAACCCTTGCCAACTATCAGTGACCTATTTCTTCTACTCCTGATTCAACCAAAGCTCCTTGGAGATCCATTTCATCACTGAATACTTTGGTTAGGAGTCATGCTGTTCTTGTCATTGGTGATGGTCAACGGCAATGCACTCTTTTTTGGCATGATACCTGGTCTCGAGGCGCTGCTCTTGCTTCGCTTTGTTAACCCCTTTTTTTCTTATCCACTATTCCTAGTAACTCAGTGACTAGCATGTGGAACTCTGAAAGAAAATCAGGCTTGGAACCTTGGGCTTTGACTTCATCTTAATGAAGTGGAAATTTCAGAATAACTCACACTGTCTACATTTATCTTTAATCACTTTAAATTCGAGTAAGGCCTCTTGAAGTTGGCCTCTTGATCCATCCAAATACACAGCTTTTGGAGTAGTTGCTCCAGATTAGGGGAAGGGAAAACAATCCTCTGTTTATAGTGTTTGGAAGGACAATTATCGTAAGATAATCTAAGCTTTTTTATGGTAGCTTAGTCATGGTGGCGTAAACACAACGGGTTGCCTTAAAAAACCCTTGTTATATTTCTCTTTCTTCTCCTTGGTGTGTTATGTGCAAAACTCGATCTGAGTCTCATTGCCACCTCTTTAGTACTTCCTGATTTGCTCAAAAGTAATGTAATACTATTTTGGAGAGTTTTGGGTGGTTTATGGTTAGACCTGGAAACATCAGTTGATCTCCTCTCTTTGATTTTTGTGGGACACCCGTTTCCAAAGATGACAAGTAGACTCTTTGGATTGCTCTCGATCGATCCTTTCTTTAGATTC
This sequence comes from Benincasa hispida, assembly GCF_027475165.1. Lineage (NCBI taxonomy): Eukaryota > Viridiplantae > Streptophyta > Magnoliopsida > Cucurbitales > Cucurbitaceae > Benincasa > Benincasa hispida. Next base: position 21,659,120 of record NC_143485.1, read on the forward strand.
TTGGGCTTGAACAGAATGGATGAATATTCAGTGACAAATCTTCATCTTTTAATAGCTTATTGGATTTGATCTTTTTTTAACTTTATATTGGTGAAAACACATGCATCCTTTTGATTGAAGCTTTCAGTCTTTCTAATTTAGTTTCTAACTGGAGAGATTCTATCATAATCCTGCTAAAAATTCTTCTCCCTTTCTATTTCATATAAATTATTTCTCGCAAAAGGAGAGAGAGATAAAGCTTACCTTTAATTAATAATACTCGGTCAATGATGGACAAAATAATTTGTTACAAAGGCAAATTATGGCATGGAAAAAAAAATCAGAAGAGCATGATTATTAGTGATTGCTCAACGATGCTCTGCATCTTCCAATGCAAATTCCAGTACATTTGGAGAGAGAACGAACAAAAAATATCCAGCTTATTATTCAGACTGTCAGCTCAGCTGCTGCTTTCAACATCTTCCAAAGTATTTGGTTTGTAAATATATGACTTTATGTTCAGTTCATACTTGCTGTTGACTCGTGAAACCTTCACTTTTTGATAGACTAGCCGGCTAGGTTAATCTGTTATCATGCTGTTAGGATACCACCTAACAAGAACACTCAAGAATAACAATGAATGACAAAGAACACTAAAAGATAGATTTGTATTACGATATCAACGAAGAAACTACAATATACCATAGCCTTTTGAGAGGGCAACTCTCTCCCAGAATTTCTTAAAGGAAATCCCATAAAATTCTTCAAACCTTTCTCCCAATCCACTCCCTCTATTTATAACTAAAAGCTCTAACAAATTTACTACCTATTTACTAATATACCCCTTCTAATAGCCATACTAATATTTTACTAATAAAACTACTATTTCCATAACTAGGGGTCTTCCACATGCATAGATTGAATCATTAATTTCATTTGGGACTGCTAAGGCTTCCCCTCTCTGAAGTTATGTGCTAATTTTCAGGATAAACTGGATGATTCGGCATTCAAGATCTTATCAGATTACCAAACTGCAACAGTGACCCTGCTGTCTCTTATTTCAGCTGCTGTCGGTGATGTAAGTAGTATTTTTCCTTCTCAGATTATTGATTTAGCATTTTGACCCTATATGTCTAGACTTGAGCAAAGAGAACAAGAAACTGCCATTGTGAACTAGGAAGACTGAAGTCTTAAGATTTACTAATGTGTTTTTATCCAACATGTAGTAAGCCTCCTGACAATCCAAATCTAGCTGGATACATGCTAGTTACATTAGTGTTAGAGGTCTATAATTCTTTGTTCATTTTATTTTACCATAAAGTCAAACCATACTTGTCAAATGAAAAGGAAAGAGAGGAAAATTATCTGATTTGATAACTATTTGGTTTTTGAAAATTATACCTGTTTTCTCCCAACTTCTTTACAATAGTTTTCATCTTTCATAAGTTCATACTTGAATTTATAGCCAAATCCCAAAAACAATTTTTAAGGCCTTACTTGATAACCATTTGTTTTTTATTTTTGGTTTTTGAAATGTTAACACTATTTTCAATCCACCTATAAGTTTCTTTGTTTTGTTATCTACTTTCTAACAATTTATAAGCTTAATTTTCAAATATCAAATGTTTGTTTCATACTCTCTATGCACTTATATACTTGTCAACGGAGAGAAAAAAAGAGCTTCTACGTTATATATAATTTCAAGTTCTGTTTAACTTCTATTTCTTTATTCTCATTTAAATTATTTTTTCCTCACTACTCGGTGCATTTTTTTTTTTTCACATACTTTTTCTCTATGCTCACTCTTTCACTCACTGTCAACCTTCCCAGCAAATTGTAATATATTTATTATTTCTAAAATAAAAATAAATACATTTATAGAAATTACTTCCTTTTTCACTAAGTGATTGCTTAGGGACCTTAGCGTACGATCTGGGCTGTTTCCCTCTCGACTTTGGATCTTAGCACGCCAAACGTATGTCAATCTTAAAATACTTAAAAAATCCTAAATACAAAATGATTGTGAAGGACATGACATTTTAGTAGAACATAGAAATTTGTTATCAAACATACCTTAAATAATACGTAAATTTGGTTTTGTTTTTGTATTTTTTTCCTAACCATGGTGGTGTGTTCCTGATCTTGTGTCGCTAAAACTATACAATTTAGTGAATAATTTTATGCAATTTGATGAATAATTTTGTAGAAATAATATTAAGATTCAATTATCTTCTCAAAAAATATATATTTATATATATATAGTTCAATAATCTTTTCAGTTTATCTTTTTTCATGTTCTCAAAACAGGAAGCCTTTTCATTTCTTTTAACCTGGGCGTTAGAAATTGCTAAAGAATACACTAATCAGTGTTGCTATACATGTAATCTTTCAGGAAGACGACTGTTCATCTGACAGAATATTGACCAAAAGGGAGTTTTTGGAGAGTCAAATCCCAGCACTTAAAGGGTTGGTTTCATCTACCTAATTACATCATACGATCGATGGTGTCTTGTGGTATCCTATATTGCAAATTTTCAGTAAGTTCTCTAACCTAATACCCTTGGAAACAGAATCACATTGGGTAGCAACACATCGTCTAATGATATCAGAACTCCTTTGACATAATTTTAGGATGACCGACGGTATGTTTTACGTGTATGATAAAGTCGAGAAATTATTGGAATTGGCCTTAAAAATGTGGTTGATCACTCGCTCACTTGTTTGATAAAAGAAACCGCTATAAATAATAACACCATAGCATTTTAAACAATATCATCTATGGCGTTGGTCTAATTTTGAATTTAATAGGCTAATAGGTGATCGTATTTCTTGTTTTTAACCAAGTTTCTTCATATTAATCTGTCTGTAATAGAATGCCAAAAATTTCTGTATTTTGGGGGCAGTTAGCAGTTGCCACTGGTATACTTTCGTGTGAGTAAATAGATGAAATCATACTCTTCTTTAGAAGCTTATAAATTTCGATGGTGTTACTCAAATTAAAGTACGTAGTGGAGTTTGCAGGTGTTATAGTTGTAAATGTGAATTTTATAAAAATTGTATCATTGGAAAAGTTTATATTGGGTGAATATCAATTTGTACTCCTAAATTTTTGTGAGTGTAGCAATTAAAACTCCAAATTAATAATGGTATTAATTTAAATCTTGGTTGAAGTGATGAAACTCAATAGACTCGTATGTGTTAGTAACCTAGATTTTTAAAAATAAAAATTAAGCCTTAAGTAATCATTTTGTTTTTTGGTTTTTGGTTTTTTTTTAAATTTAGGTCTATTTTTCTTCTCATTTCTTATAATGATCTGCATATTTCTTAAGTATAATTGTTGAATTCTTAGTCAAATTTCAAATACAAAAACAAGTTTTTGAAAGTTACTTTTAGTTTTCAAATTTTTATTTGGTTTTTTAAACCATTAGTAAAAAGTAGATAACAAATAAAGAAATTTGGAGGTGAAAGTAGTGTCTATCAACTTGATTTTAAAAAATAAAAAGAAAAAAATCAAATGGTTACTAAATGGGGTATTGGTTTTTTGTTTTCTATTTTTATAAATTAGATCAATAAACATCACTTCCATTTATTAGTTTTTTAGTGTCTTGTTGCCTATATTTTAAGTGTTGGTTCAAAATCAAAACCATTTTGTTTAAGAATAGTTTTTAAAAATTTGGTTTGTTTTAAAAAATTGGTTAGTAATTCAAATGTTTACCTAAAAAATATTAAAAATTAAGGACGAAAACAAATGTAATTTTCAAAAATTAAAAAGAAAGGGCAAAATGTACTTTTGGTTCTTGAAGTTTAGATTTTATATTTATTTGACACTTGAAATTTTAAAATTGCACTTAGTCCTTCGCGTCTGTAAAATAGTTGTAAATACTTCCTAACTTAACTTTTAAGTTATGTGCTTACGTGATGACATATTAATTGTTTTTGGACTTGAAAAATCAATTAAAAATGTATTATAAATATTGATTCCTTTAGCCCTAAAAGTGAACTAGGGCGAATGAACTGAACACTTGATGGGATTGACGGTGCATTTTAAGCATTTTCATGGTGGACTGTATTTTCACCCTGAAAATCTTTTGAAATTTTTTCCTGCAATTTTTCTCACTTGGTGGACTTCTTGAAAAAAAAAAAAAAAAAAAAGCAATTTTGCAATTTTTCTGCACTGGTGGACTATATTTTATTTTAAAATTTTCTGCAAATTTTCAATATCACATTCTGTCAAATTTCTACAATTTTTCAAAAACAACAAAGCCTCCATTTTTCAATTCTTCTGCAATTCTTAGGACTTAATTGAGGTCTTGTACGGTAATCTTTTCATTTTGGTTTTTTGAAAATTAAGTTTACTTCCTTCCCATTTTTTATCATGATTTGCATCTTTAAATATAGTAGTTAAATTATGAGCTAATTTTTAAGAACAAAAACAAATGTTTGAAAGTTACTTTTTTTTTTTTTTTCTTCAAAATTTGGTTCAGTTTTTTAAATAATTGATAAAAAGTAGATAATAGAAGACATTTGAAAGTCGAAGTAATGTCTAGACTTAATTTAATGACACGAGAAATTCTTCAATTTTTAAACCCACTAACTTTTCGCTTGATTCTCCAATCTCACCTAAAAACAGAGACAATGCTTAAAATCTGGTCCACCAAGTGCTCCGATTCCAACCGGCCAACTGTGGCCATCCTACAAAAGAATAGAAAACCCGAGAAGATTGAAAAGAGTTGAAGAAGAAATAACGATTTGCGATTTGCCAACAAATAATTATCAACTTGGGTTCAATAATTTTAGGTCTATATTGTTTCATCTTAATGTTATTGATTTTTTTCTTTAAGAAAATCCTAGTCAGCAAGCCCTTGATGCCAAATCATTTTTCTGTTTTCCTTTAACGCTATATTAGAAGAGAGGGACCTTTTGAATTCATTCTTAAACTCAGAGACTAAAAGGTTTTATTTTCAAAACTTAGAGATCAAATACACCTGATACAGAAAAACTTAGAGATTAAAAAAACAACTTTCCCTTTTTTAGTATAATTGGATAGGTGGATTCGAATCACATACTTCGTGGTTTCTAATATACTCGTATTGCTAATTATGCAGAGGGATGTTCACATTTTATGAAATTGAGCTAATTGTTTGTAGTGAAGATACAATTCAAATATTTTTTTTTTTCGTTTTCTTTTTTGCTTTGGCAACTGTCATCTTTTAAGGGATAATATTTGTCATTTTTCGTCAGTTTTAAATTGGTACCATGGGCCAATTCTAAAGAGCTCATTATCGTTTTAATTTCTATGAATCTTGATAAGAAATTGTTCTAGTGATAAAATTCCAAAGATCCAAACTCCTAATAACAAAATAAAATAGTCTATAGCACCCAAAATAAATAAATAAAAGAGTTCAGAGATTGTTTTGTTGATATATACCCAAAAAATTGAACTCATAATCCCTAAATAAAAATAAAATGAAATAAAAACCTGTAGCACTCAAAAGAAAACAGAAAACCCACCATGATTAATGGAAAGCACGTGATGAAGCCAAAACATTAATCCCACAATAAAAGAAAACCTTCTGCACCCAAAAAAATAAAATAAATAAAAAACAAGAAACCTGTTAATTGAAAGCATATCATGAAAACAATTAAGTTAGAGTCATCGTTTGTCAATTTAATTAACTAAGAATGATCGATATTCAAGTCAACCAATTTTCAGTAAAAATAGATTTCCAAGGTGTTTTGTTCTTGCAACTTGGTATTTTTTAAAGGGGTAGCATTGGTCATTTTTTGTCATTTTTCGTCGATCAGAAAAGGGTTTCAATGGTTCTTTATAAATAACTCTTCTCGCTTTAATTTTCGTGTATATTGATATATGAGATTTTATTTTATTTTATTTTTTTTTGGGAGATAAAGCCTCAAAGATTTAAACTCATATTCCCTAAATAAAAAACTTATAGTACCTAAAAAGAGATCAGAAATTCCCAAACAATTAATTGAAATACGTGGCAAAAATAACAAAGTTTTTAATACATTCAACACACTTCTTTGTATACATAATCTTATAAATAAATAAGCAAAGGATAATCTTTTAAAAAAATCAAATTGATGTCAATCAAAGATAAAATCAAATCAAGTTGATGACGAGTTAGAAAATTAGAATACCGACCACAGTGCTACAAATATACTTTTTTTTTTACAATAAAAAAATCATTTATAAATTATATCCTTTCTATAGCTAAAGTAGACGAACAGATTTCAATGATCTAGATATCTACCTATTGAATTTCACGATGGTTGTTGTCATGTAAAAGACAAGGATACGGGTAGAACAATGTTGTGAAGAACACTTAAAGATCAACTTTATCAATTTGAAGGTTCGTGCAGTTGATGTTTCAAGTATAGGGAGATATGGCAAATCATTGTCGTTGAATAAAATGCATTTGAAGCATTAATTTTCTGATGTGGGAATAAGTGTCAATGTTGTAGAATCAAGGCCTGTGTGGCACTGACGATGGTCATCATTCGTCCAAAGTTTTACATAGGTTAATTACCGATTGTATTTTGAAAGCCAAATCTAATGAAGAAGTTGCTTTTTGTGATTCTTGTCAACTTGGTAAAACTCATGCATTGCCGTTTTCTAACTCTACAAGTACAGCCTCAAATCATTTTGATCTTATTCACACTGATTTATGGGACCAACTCCAGTTTCTTTTACCAATGGATATCGCTATTATGTTCTGTTTGTTGACGATTTCAACATATATACATGAATATATCCACTCAAACAAAAGAGGAATACTGTTAATGCTTTTAATCATTTCTTAAAGTTGATTAAAATTCAATTTAATACGGTAGTCAAGGTGCTACAATCGGATAATTGAAGATATAATCTCAACGACTATATTTTTCCTCTTCAATCAGTCTGCTTAACAATCTTGTAACAGAAATGTAAACCTATATATATGAGTTACATTCAAATTACTTACAATCATTTTCAGTTTGTACAAGATCTATAAGAAAAGAAAAATATTTATCTTTCTAGTAGTCTTCAATAAAGATTGAACTCCCTTTCCGTGGATTTAGGCACCACCTTGCCGAACCACACATATCATTGTATAGATTTATTCTTTCTCTTCATCTTTACTCCATTGCATGCTTGAATTACTTCTTCATTATCTCCAAATCTTGCCAAGAACAAAATAGGGTTAGAGAGAGTTGAGAGGGTTTCAGTATCGTGGGTTAGAGAGAGAAAGAAAGTTTTGTTTACCTGAAGCAGATTTCCATTAGCTCATCAGAATACCATCAGATCTATGTTAGTGGTCTTTTCCACGTGTTGATCTCTAAGCTGAGGTTCGTGGATCTCCCAAAGCCTTTCCTTTCACCTACCACATTGAATTGGATCAACCTTCATCTCTACTTGGGCCTAGAATTCAATAAGTTGGCCCAACAAATTGGTATCAAAGCAAAAGACACATAAAGATTTCAATTCTTGGAGAATCAAGATTCAAGATTCATACACAAATGGCAGTAACAAGATTTGAGGTGGAGAAATTTGATGGAATAAGAGACTTTTGTCTTTGAAAGGCCAAAATTAAAGCCATCCTAGATCAGTAGAAGGCTCACAAGGCCCTTCTTGATCCATCCACTCTCCTAAACACTGTGACAACTCAAGAAAAGGAAGATTGGGAGCTAGCAGCCTATGGTACGTTAGTCCTAAACCTAAGTGATTTTAAGGCAAGTCCTTTATCAAGAGACAACCTATAGGATTTGGACAAAATTGGAAGACTTATATGCTACTAAAGATCTTCCTAATAAAATGTACTTTAGGGAGAGATTTTCACCTTTAAAATGGATTCATCAAAATCACTTTTTGATAATCTAGATGAGTTCAAAAGAATTGTTGCTGAATTTAAGAATCTAGGGGAGAAAATAGGAGATGAGAATGAGACATATGTGCTTCTAAATTTCTTACCAGAGTCCTATAGGAAAATAAAAAATGCATTGAAGTCTATTGATGCAATTATATCTGCTCTAAGAACAAGGGAACTTGAGCTGCAAATAGTTAAAAAGGAACAACCAAGTGGTGAAGGGTTGTTTGTGAAGTGAAACATCAAACCAAATCAGTCAAAGGATAGAAAACAACAACATACAAAAGAAAACAAGCCAAAATAGAAAGTTAAATGCAAATATTACAAAAAGAAATTTGATCAAAGACTGCTTCATTCTTAGAAAGAAAAAGAGCCCAAAGGCAAGCAACTAGAAGCCTCTGTAGTAGAAGGCTCCTACATCTACTCTCATGCACTAGCCTCAACACTTGACAAGGCCAATTATTTTAACCCTCTTGGAAACATGATTGGGTCTTGGATTCAGGATGTACCTACCACATGACACCTATGAGACCCTGGTTTAACACCTACAAAGAGATTGATGGAGAAATGGTTTACATAGAGAACAACAAAGGCTGTAAAATTGAAGGCATTGGATCTGTCTCTATGAAACTCAAGGATGGAACTATCAAACTACTCAGAAATGTGAGATATGTTTCCTTCTAAAGAGAAACTTAATCTCCTTAGGAATGTTGATGCAGTGGGGGTAAGGGTGGAACTCTTGAGATTCTAAAAGACTCAAAGGTGATCCTTGTTGGGGAGAAAGTTAATGACTTGTTTGTGGTTAGAGGTGTTGAGATGATGATAGGGGCATATGTTGTCACACCAAATGATATGACAGAAGCTGACATATGGCACAAAAGGCTGTCTCACATAAGTGCTAAAGGGATGGAAGTTTTGTCTAAACAGGAACTTCTACCCAAGGGAATTTCAGACAAGCTAACCTTTTGTGAACATTGTGTTTTGGGGAAAGCAACTAAACATAGCTTTACCAAAGCACAACATTCAACAAAGGAAATTTTTGACTACATGGCTCGAGGTACTTACTTTCCTTTATAGATGACTTCTCAAGGAAAAGTTGGGTTTTCTTAAATCAAAAGACCAAAATTTTGAAAAATTTAAAGAATGGAAACTCATGATTGAGAAGCAAACCTCTAAGGAAATTAAATACCTAAGAAAAAATAATGGGCTGAAATTTTGTAGTGAAGAATTCAATAAATTTTGTAAAGAATCAGGCATAACTAGGCACAGGACAATCAGATATACATCCCAATAGAATGGGGTAGCAGAGAGGCTTAATAGGACTATTATGGAAAAGGGTCAGATGTTTACTCTCAGTGAAAAGTACTAGGCTGAAGCTGCAAGCTCTACAGTGTACACCTTAAATAGGTGCCCATATACATCCCTAAACTTTTTAACCCCTGAAGAAAAATGGTCCAAACATCCTCTTAACCTAGCAACCTAAGGGTATTTAGATGTGTTGGTTACATACATCAAAATCAAGGAAAACGTAAGTCTAGGGTTGTGAAATGTATGTTTATAGGGTTCACTGAAGGTGTAAAGGGCTTTAAAATGTAGAATTCTGTTGAGAAAAGATTTGTGATCAGTTGGGATGACACTTTTAGAGAAAAGGAAATGTTCATGCAGAAAAAGAAGACTACAGTTGAGATACCTCAGAGTCCTACCACTAGAATTGAGGTGGAGGCTTCTAAAGATAAGTCCACTAGTCATGATCCTCCTAATGATTCAGAAGAGGAAAAGGAAACTACAGGACAGCTGATAGAACATACTAAAGCTCAACCTGATTTAAGTCAATACTCATTAGCAAGGAACAGATAAAGAAGGGTGATTGTTCCTCTAGCTAAGTATACTGAAACAAACTATATGAACCTAGTTTTAAATGCAACTATAGCTCCAAATGACCAAGAACTAGTTAACTTTGAAAAGGCAGTAAGCTGCCCTGATGCTAGAAATTGGATTGAAGCTATATGTGAAGAAATGCAATCACTAAGTGTTAATAACACTTGGACCCTAGCTCCTCTTCCTAAAGGATGCAAGCCTATAACATCTAAATGGATCTATAAACTGAAGGGGGACACTTCTAAAGAAGAAAAGCCTAGATATAAGGCAAGATTAGTAGCTATAGGATTCACACAGAGGGAAGGCATTGACTACTCTAAGATTTTTTCACCTGTAGTAAAGTAAACCTCAATCAGACTCTTGTTATTCTTAGTTGCTCAACACAACCTTGAATTAGACCAACTAGATGTAAAAACAGCTTCCTACTGGCCACTTAGATGAGGTCATTTACATGGTTCAGCCAAAGGGTTTTGAAGAAAAGGAAAAAAGAAGACCTCTACTGTCTTTTAAATAAGTCCATCTATGGTCTTAAGCAGTCTCCTAGATGCTAGTACAGAAGATTCAATGACTACATTATGAGTATTGGGTTTCAGAAAAGCACCACTACAAGAATTTTGGGTTTTAATGTCGGTTGAAAAAAGTGAAATTGGATGTATAATATCGGTTTTTTTTTTTTTTTAAAAAATGGATCTTTAATGTCGATTTTAAACCAACATTGAAGATGGGTTACAATGTCGGTTTAAAACCGAAATTAAAGACCTCTTTTTTTTTTGTTTTAACTTTATTAAACAAATATCTTCTCCATTTCATATCAAATCCTCTCTCTCCTTTCACTTCTTTCTTACCAAATCCTCTCTTACCAAACCCTCTCTTACCATACCCTCTCTTCTCTCCTTAGTTTGGTGTGCACATCACTTTCGATCGTCGTCGTCACCGGTGTTGCTTGGATCTCTGTCGTCGTGGGGTTCATCCAGTGGTGGGTCATCGTCGTGGGTGTTCTTCGATTATTTTACGGTTGGTTTTCGTCGGCACGTAAGTGTTCTTCGCCGGCGTGTGAGTGTTCTCCTTTGTTATTTACGTGTTTTTTCGGTGGTTGTTCGTCGTGGTTGGCTTTGTTCTCCGAGTGTTCTCCAGTTGGTTTTCTGGTGGTTGTTCGTCGTGGTTGTTCTTTTGGTGGGTTAGCTCACCATTCGTCCAACTAGTTTCGGTCGTAGAGATGGGTCACCGGTGTGGATTTGTAGATTTAGTTGTGAGTTTTTCTGATCCGGTCGTCTATTTACCCGATCTACTCGTGGGTCCTCCAATCCGCTCGTCGGTGTTGTAATTTTGTTAGATCTGTCGTCTCAACTTTGTTCGCAAGGTCTGGTGCTCGCCGACGTTCCAATCTTCGAGCTTCGGTTTGGATCTCTTCAAGTTTGTGGGTTGTTTAAATTGTTTGCTTGGAAAGATAAAATTTTATTTTTATATGAATTTTCAATTTAGTAATTTAAAGTTATTTTATTCATTTTATTTTTATTTTAATGATTAAGTTTATTGAAATTTTGAAATGTTGAAATTAAATTAGTTGAAGAATATATATTTGGTTGGTAGTCTTGCTTGGTGTAGTTTAAGTGTATATCAAAATCCTTTTCTTTCAATTATATATAAACTAATTTGGTCTTACTTGGTTGATTAAGTTTGATTGGTGTAGTTCAAGTGTTATTTCATTAATTGTATGTTTTGTTCCAATGATAAAGCTTCTTGAAATTTGTCGATGTTGGAATGAAATTAGTTAAAAAATATGTACTTGGTTGATAGTCTTGTTTGGTGTGGTTCAAGTGTATATCAAAATCATTTTCTTTCAATTATATATAAATTACTTTGGTCTTACTTGGTTGATTAAGTTTGATTGGTGTGGTTCAAGTGTTATTTCATTAATTTTATGTTTTGTTCCAATGATTAAACTTCTTGAAATTTTGAAATGTTGGAATTAAATTAGTTAAAGGATATATAATTGGTTGGTAGTCTTACTTGGTGTAGTTTAAGTGTATATCAAAATCCTTTTCTTTCAATTATATATAAACTAATTTAGTCTTACTTGGTTGATTAAGCTTGATTGGTATGGTTCAAATGTTATTTCATTAATTTTATGGTTTGTTCCAATGATTAAGCTTCTTGAAATTTGTTAATGTTTGAATGAAATTAGTTCAAAAACATGTACTTGGTTGATAGTCTTGCTTGGTGTGATTCAAGTGTATATCAGAACCAATTTGGTTTTAGGTCTTATTATTGATTATGGTTAAATTTACAAGCTTACGGTTACATAATTTTCCTTTGTTATTATTTATTTTTTTTGTATATTAAGTTGCATATTTTACAATCATGGATAATTCATGGATGAAAATGAATAGAATATCAGCTGAATATGGTTTAGGGGTTGAGATGTTTATTAAAAATAGTCTACAACATTCAAATATATCGAATATCATGAGTTGTTCATGTTTGAAGCATGTGAATACAAAGACTCTAAATGTGAACACAATAAGAGATCACTTATTTTTTAATGGTACATATCAAATTATCAGACATAGATTTTTCATGGTGAATCATTACCGATTAAGTGAAACAATGAAAATGTGTCTATTAGTGAAAGAGACAAAGTTGATGAGGATGGTGTTGATATTGATGACACAATTGGTATGTTTGAGGCTACATACAACTATCTTAATGAAAATCTGATAATTTTGAAGAATTATTAGATGATACAAAGAAACCATTGTATCCAAATTGTAAAACTTTTTCCAAAATATCTACATTGGTAAAGTTATATAATTTGAAAGCTAAATTTGGATGGAGCAATAAGAGTTTCACTGAGTTGTTGGAATTAATTCATGACATATTACCTAGTCCTAATGAAATTCCAACTTCTACTTATGAAGCAAAAAAGATGTTAGGTACTCTTGGAATGAAGTACGAGAAGATTCATGCATGTAGCAACGTGTTGGGTTTTATGTACTAAAAATTCGCAGTTTGTAAAATGATAAACATTTTCTATTATCAATATACTTGTTATTGATCTCATAAATTATATGAAAGTCTAAATCCAATAAACTAAGAAACCATGACTATTGTATGAGTACTTGAACTTTATGTGGAGACATAAGAGTGAATCATGTTCGAGTAAATAGTCAAAATGATCTATGGTACATGAATGAGATTGGGTACCTTATTCTGGTAACACCATTGGATGCGACCTACTCTGTAGTTGTTGCAAAAAGTTGTAAAGTGCTACATACGATGTGATCCTAATTTGTACATGTTATGACATGAGGAGTGGGGGCGTCCTATGCAATGAGTTTGCATAAGATCGGGACCAAGAAATAAGTCACTCTTACTTTATAATGCTGTTTACTATTTAAGATTGACTATTTCACCTAGATGACCTAGGTAACTCGATCTTAATCCTGAGCTAACTATGAACTCCTATTTATTCAAGATTACCCTTAGATTTGCATAGTTGAGGGTTGGCTCAACAACACCTGCTCAATAAGACTCCCATTTCAGGGGTAAGACCGAATAGATAGCTGGGGACATAGGGTCCAAGATGGAGTTCACGCCTACCCGATTTAGGGGTAGGAGAAAGGTTATTCTCTCAAGTAATGAATCTAGGTCTTGAACAAGGGGCCCCACCCTCTCACTGAGCTGAGAGAGTTTGGTTTGGTGATTGGATCACAAACCAGTTGTTCATTAGAGGATCAGTAGGGACTTGAGGAATAAGACATAATCTCGGGGGTAAAATAAATATTTGACCCAACCGTTATTACGAACAACCTGGGTCGACTAGCTGATTATGGTTAAATCATGTGGACATAATATATCTACAGTGAGGGGAGTGCAACTATGGGCTTTAGTGGAGTGACCCATTAATTAACGAATGGAGATTAATTTGGTCTAATGAGTTTCTAATTAATCTTTGATCATTGAAGCCCATGATCTGTACGTCCACGAGATCCCCTACTAGCTCGTAACGGACTAGCTTTAAAATAGCGTGATAAGTTAATTTGAAACGTTCAAATTAGAATTAAGGGAATTAGTGATTATATGAGATATAATTATGTTTAATTTTAGAATTAACCGAAATAGGAGAATTTATATATTTAAATATGATTTAAATATATAAAGATGGATATGTGTTAAAATTAATTTAATATTTGATATTAAATTAATTAAGTTTTATTTAATAATTAATTTATGAAATTAATTAATTTTTTATTTTTAAAATCAAATAGATTTTTTAAATCAAAATTTTTATTTAGATAAAATTGGAAAAATTGGAAAACAAAAACACAAAATGGAAAAATGTATTTTTCCATTATCCATCACCAAGTAGCTCACACATATTGCATTGTCTTGGCCTTGTCTTCTCCAAGCATGAGCTACAACTCTTGTAGCTCTTCTCTTTGCATGTTGATCTGCAATATAATGAGAAAATTGGAGTGAAAATCGGGCATGCAATCTACAGAATTTTGAGAGAAAATTCGGTTTGAAGAATAGTTCTTCAACAAGGTTGCTGCAGTGTGCTTTTTTCCTTCATCCCTTGATTCAAACTTGTTTTGAGTCCCACAAATCAATCTAGAGCACCAAGAGAATAGTGGGGAAGGTCTTGAGGTGGTCTATAACAAGATATGAAGAAGATTGCAACTGGAGAAGGAGCTTTGAAGAAGTTCTACAAGAGGTATGTCTTGAAACCCATTTTTCTGTAGAAGCATGCTTTATATTATGCCAAAATTAGTGAATTTGAGTGCTTAAATGATCCTTGTACTTCCGCTGCAATTGTTACAATCCTACACAACGATTGTTGCTTGTTTAGAAAATAACTCTCTAATGCAAATGTATGCTCCATTTGTGGTACGTCAAGATGGAAGCTTCATAAAAATTTAAAGGAAAGGGCTAAGAATATCCCAGCAAAAGTTATGTGGTATTTCTCCCAAATTCCAAGATTTGAAAGAATGTTTCGAAGTAAAGAAACATCAAGTTTATTGACGTGACATGCTAAAAAAAAAAAAGAAACTGATGGTTTATTAAAACATCCCAAAGATGCCCTATTGTGGAAAAAAATATACAATTTGTGGCCAGAGTTTGGGTTAAAACCTAGAAATCTTTGTCTTCCTCTTTCGACAGATGGGGTAAATCCACATGGTGATCATGGTAGTAGATATAGTTGTTGGTCAGTGATGTTAGTGACGTACAATCTACCTCCATGGTTGTGCATGAAGCAAAATTTTTTTATGTTGATTGCACTAATATTTGGTCCTAAACAACCAGAAAATGACATAGATGTTTATTTAGCTCCATTAGTAGATGATTTGAGAAAAAACTTTGGAAAGATGGGGTAGAATGTTACGATGCATATGAAGAACAACGTTTCATGCTTAAAACTATTTTATTATGGACCATTAATGATTTTCCTGCGTATGGTAACTTGTGTGGTTGTATGGTTAAATGATATCATGCATGTCCAATTTGTAGAGAGAAAATTTCATCCACTTATTTACAAAAAGTGAAGAAGATGGCATATCTTAGGCATCGTAAGTTTCTACCATGCCATCGTCCATATAGGAAAGAACAGAAAGCTTTTAATGGCACACAAGAATTAGAATTTGCTCTAGAACCATTAAGTGGGGAAGAAATTTTTGCAGAAACAAGTAAGTATCAATATTCATTTGGTAAGAAAACTATAAAGGAAGATAACAGTGGAGATAACCCTTCAACTTATTGGAAGAAAAAATTTATTCCTTTTGAGTTAGAATACTGGAAGTATCTTGACGTGTGGCATTATTTAGACGTGATGCACATTCAAAAGAATGTATGTGCAAATCTTATTGTCACATTGCTTGACATTCTTAGTAAAACGAAGGATAGAATAGAAACTTGATTATATTTGGTGGAATTGAACATTAGATCAGTATTAGGACCTCAAGTAGGAGATAGAAAAGTCTTTTTACCTTCCATATGTTATACATTAACACGAGCTGAGAAATTGAGCTTTTTTAAGATACTATCAGAAATTAAAGTACCTGAAGGCTATTCATCGAACATTCAAAATTTAGAGTCGCTCACAGATTTGAAACTTTACGGACTTAAGTTTCATGACCATCACGTTCTTATGCAACAATTATTACCTGTAGCCATTCATGATATTTTACCCAAACATGTAAGACTTGCAATTACTCGTCTATGCTTCTTCTTTAATGCTATATGTTGCAAAGCGATCGATTCATCTCAGTTAAAGGGTATGCAAGAGGATATAGTTGTCACTCTATGCCTTTTAGAGAAATATTTTTCACCATCATTCTTCACAAAAACGATACACTTTGTAGTGCATCTCGTAAGAGAAGTTGAGTTTTGTGGACCTATTTATTTGTGGTGGATGTATCTTTTTGAACGATACATGAAAGTGTTGAAAACTTTTGTATGAAATAGAAATTGACCTGAAGGATGTGTTGGAGAAAATTATATTGTCGAAGAGACTATAGAGTTTTGTTCTGAATTTGTATCTGGTGTTAATTCTATTGAACTAAACTCATCAACAAAGAAAGAGAACTCAAACATTGCTAGAGCATTGTCTGCTGCTTTTTTTATCAGATAGAGTAAGGATGAGTTGGATCAAACTCATCTTTATGTCATTCAAAATGTAAATGATGTGCTTCCTTACGTCGAGTATATAGATCTTCATCTTATTCTCATTTTAGGTTACTTGATTATTCAATGATCTACTAACTTTGTCATTTATAATAGGTAACGTATGGATATTTTTTAGCTCAATTCTGGTAGAAGTAAAGGTAGAAAGTGTCTTATGGAAGAGCATAATCGTATATTCAGTCGGTGGTTGTCCACACGGCTAATCTCTAGAAGCCTACTATTTGATGTATAATTAAATGTTAACTACTGAACTATTATAAAATATATCGTAGGTTGCACTAGCTCTTGAAGTTCCCAAAAATTTCATATCGCCTTTTTAAAGATGGATAGCTAATGGACCTTGTCCAACTGTGGCAAAATATTCTTGTTATGTGGTCAATGGTTACTATTATCACATAAAGAATTACGATGATATTAGAAGGGTTCAAAATAGTGGAGTTAGTATAACGACTACCACAATACAAGTCTCTAGTGCTAAGGACAAAAGCCCTGTCATGTCAGATATGACCTTTTATGGTGTAATACAAGAAATATGGGAGCTTGACTATCCTGGATTATCATTTATTTTAATCAAATATAATTGGGTTGAGAATAGAAATGAAGTCAAAATAGACGAGTTTGGGTTTACTATTGTGGACCTCAATTGTATTGGACATAAATCAGACCCATTTATTTTAGTCTCTCAAGCTAAACAAGTCTTCTATGTAAAAGACCCTGCAAATTCGGGTTGGTCAATTGTTTTAACATCTCCATAACAAACAATTGAAGATGATTTTTATGAAGATGAAATAGGAGATACGCTATAAAAGTGTGGTTATGGAGGCATGCAAAGAATGCCCAATGTTGATACATCTATTGAGATTGATGATACAACATGCACATACATTAGAAATGATTGTGAGGGTAGATGGGTAGATAAATAATGTATTAAACATGGTATGTCATTTACTATGGTTATATGTATTTAAATATTAAGATTATATGTTTTTTATGTGAGTAATGCTTTTTTTTTTTTTTGCAGATTGACATGGAAAATTCAGCAAGTAACAATGAGGATGATAGAAATATGATCCCACAAAAAAATAGCAGAATAAGTATTCCACATGGCCAACTACTATGTCTGAGTTGACACAAATAAGAACATCTGGGCAACGGTTGGCCATTGATTATAATGAACATGGACAACCAATTGGATTGGGTGCAAAGAAGATGCAAAGTTATATAGGAGTTTGTGTTCGACAACAAATACCTATAACGTATAATTCTTAGAAAAAAAGTTCCAAACCATCTAAAAGATAAACTTTTTAATTGTGTAGCGGTATGTTTTCTAAAACTTTAATTCATGTGCATAGTAGTTTATTAGTTTATTGTTTACTACTTTTTTCATTGTGCAGATGTTGTTCGATGTGGACTCTAAGTCCAAACATGGTATAATCATGTCTGCATCTAGGAAGTTTCGGACTTTTAAGACCACATTGACTCAAAAGTTCATACTTCCATTTAAAGATGAACCCTCGGTCTTGCAATTTTCTTCCCAACAATATTCTTATATAGATCAAGATCAGTGGACATCGTTTGTTAATGAACGATTGAGTGAAGAATGGGATGTAAGTCATTCTAAATAAATGTCAATATTATCATTGTTTTGATAGGTAACTTCAACTAGATTTGTTGTACAAGAAATCACTCGTCTTCAAAAAGAAAGAATGTCGAAATGTGTATATATAATCATCACATTTCTCGTTAGAGTTATGCGAATCTTGTCCAAGAACTAGTAAGTTTTTCAATTTAAATCTTTTATTTTAATATGTTTATGCAAATTAAATATGTATGTTCATGTAGAATATATCGAGTGATCTTCCTTATCGGGCGACTTTATAGAAAGAAGCATGAAAAGGAAAAAATAATGAATACTTTGATGAAGCCATTCAAGAATGTGCCAATCGAATTGTAAGTTTATATTGTGCAAAGTTTAAGATGACATATATATAATGTTTGAAACTTGTGATGATATAGATATTGTATGAAAATTGTAATATGTTTTACAGGATAAATTGGCCAAAGTCTATAAAGGTGAAGACGTTTTGACCAAAGCATTAAACATTGGGGACGTGTTAGAGGAGTGGGTGATTTTGTTTCCCATTCCCAATATTTCAAATTAGTAAAACCAAAGTTCACAATGAGCCAAGAAATTGAAGAAAGCTCTAATGAAAAAAATGTTCGGCATGGTAAAGTATCAAGAGAAAAAACTCATAGCAAACAATCTCATAAGTCCAAATCATCTATTGGAAATGTCGCATTTAGTGCATCTGAAGAAGAAGATACTGAGAAAATGCCTACAGAATATTTGGAGGTAATTTATTTGTTGTAACTTTTAAATTTTAATCATATTGTACTTAACCATGCATGACATTAGTTCTTTAAAATTTGTTAAGGGGACACCATGCCACTTGGCTATAGGAACTCTAGATAATATTTTTGCAGTAGTCACAACATTTGATGATGATGTGTCATGTTTAACTATTAAAGTACTAATTGACATTGTCATGGGAAAAGATTTGCCAATACCAATTCCTGTGAAGGGAGAAATAGAGTCATTAAATCAAGCAATGGGCAACTTCGTAACATGGCCTCGTGAATTTGTAATTATGGTTGATGAGAAAAAAGAATGCCTCTTTTTTAGTATATGAGTTTAGTTATTTAATATTTTTTATACTTTGAATTTTTGTAACTTTGGTTATGGTAGGACCATTCAATAATTAAGAGCTTCCGCCACTCCTTCAAATATACGGACACCAATGGTACCATCAAACTCTTGAATGGACATGCCATGCATAACATGGATGATGTAGACATGATCCATATCAATTTGAATGAGCATATATTTGGAAGAGACAAATTTGTTTATTTAGGCCGCGATGATCTGATCCAATATTGTAATATGGTTGAAATAAGTTACATGTGTATTTTGATATACATTGCTTAAGTATTACTCATCTAGATTCACTCATGTATATTTTATTTCATGTATAAAGAATAACTTTTACTTTGTTTAGGTATCTTTGGGATGAATTTGGTCGTGATATTACGAAGAAGTTTCTTATAATTGATCAAGCAAGAATGTCTCCACATGTGAAGTCTTAAGATATTTGATCCAGAAATTTAGCCAACCAACTAGAATTGGCTAATTTATTCAATATAACACAGGGTAAGTAAATACAAGTTCTTTAGTTATTTTTAATTTGCATTATATGCGTACTAATATTTCAAAATTGTTGCTTATTATAGTTATCATTGGATATTGATTGTAATCAATCTACAAGAAAATTGTGTTAATGTTTTGGACTCTATTCGAAGTAAGGTTCAAGAGAATTTTCATGGAGTTATAAATATGTAAATGTAATTGAACTTTCTTAGCTCTTAATTGAAGTATTTATGTTTAACTAATGTTTTCAAACTATTTAGTGGATTTAAAACATGGCAAGCCAAGCACGATCTCCAACACCATCGATCTTCTCCAAAATGGAAACCTGTAAAGGTAAATTTGCACTAATTTTTTTTAACAATTTATGTTCATTTGAACATAAGAATAATTGTTTTTAACTTCTTTATATGCAATGCACCCATCAATTAGATTCTGTAGGATATGGGTACTATGTGCAAAAGTATATACACGAAATAGTACATACTCCTACTACTCCCTTTACTAGCCTCGTACGTAAATTATTTATTTTTTATATACTAGCTTTAATTTAATAAATGATGTAAACTTATGTTGAGTTTATTTTTTTTCTTTTTGTAGTTCAATACAAAAAATGCATATACCCGAGGAGAGATTGACGTAATTTGGACCCAATTGGCAAGTTTTATTGGCCGATTTGTGTAAGGATGTACTTCTTATTTTTTTTTTTTGTCTCAATAGAATATAAATGCTAGCTTATAATGAATCTTGACGATTTTTGAGTAAAATATGTAAGTTTAGAATGAATTTGACGTACTAATCGTTGGTTTGTGGATAGACGAATTGTTATCTAACCATGATCTGTTTATTGGAAGATTTATGTATAATTTTTTTGTTTATGGGGTATTTGGTGTAAGTATTCATGGAAGTACGAATTGATATTTGTGAATGAGAGAAATGATTATCATAGAGGTGGTTGATAATTATAATTCTTGTTCTATGAAAGTGTGTTATCGATATACAAATGTTGGTTAGTGTGTTTATTTCATATTTGATGAGTACTTATAGAATGGATTGGAAATATTAGTTCTTTTTTGTGGATAAATTATTATAGAAGTGTACTTCATTGCAGGTAACTTTGTATTTAGTTTTGTGGTAGAGTGTATTGTTCTGTCTATTGTTATATTTCAGGTTTGAGTTTATTGAATTCATAGGTGGAAGACAAATATTGTTGACTTGCCATGCAAAATATAATAGGCACACATTACAATGAACAATTTTTTATATTTTTTTAATAAAAAACAATGACAGATATTTCTTGACCCAACACAAGACATATAATATCGTTTTAAAGTTTTTGACTGATATTAAAAATGGACTTGACAACGAAATTTAAAAAAAAAACGGACAATAATTGAAAAAAACGAACATGGATTCTGGGTTTCAATGTCGGTTTAAAGGGCTTTAATGGATTATGGGTTTCAGTTGACAAATGATATTAAAGCCCTTTATTGTCGGTTGCAACCGACATTAAAAACAACCGACATTAAAGGGCTTTAAAACTGTCTTTAATGTTGGTTTAAAGCCGACATTAAAGCCCAAAATTCTTGTAGTGTACCTATGACATTTGCACTTATGTGAACTCAACTACCTATAGGAACAAGGTGTGCTACTTCTCTATGTGGATGATATGTTGCTAGTTAGGAGTTCTAAAGAAGATTTAAGTCATGTCAAAAATCTCCTAAAGAGAGAGTTTGACATGAAGGATATGGGTCAATCTAAGAAGATCTTTAGGATTGAAATTGACAGAGACAGGGGTTCCTCTACACTTAGCATTAGTCAAACTAATTACTGTGAGAAAATCATCAGAAGATTCAAAATGTCTAATCTAAACCTGTAACTATACCTATTGCTCAACATTTTAAACTATCCTAAGCTAATTCACCTAAGGAAACTGACTTGGAACACCTAAATCAGATGCAATTGGTTCCTTGTAGTCAGGCAGTAGGAAGCTTGATGTATCTCATGATTCTACTAGGTCTGATTTATCCTATTGTGCAAGTCTAGTTAGTAGATACATGTCAAACCCTGGAAGAAGGCATTGGGAAGCTACCAAATGGATACTTAGGTATTTAATCTAGTCTAAGCTAATCTACTAGAGTGTTAAAGAGACAGAACTTGAGCTATATGGGTTTGTTGATTCAAATTTTGCAGGGGATCAAGATAAAAGAAGGTCACTGACAGGTTATCTCTTCCTATATGGATCTAATCTACTAAGTTGGAAGACTAATCTACAATCAATTACAGCCCTATCAACTACTGAAGCAGAGTACATGACACTTTCAGAAGCTATAAAAGAAGCATTGTGGTTAAAGGGCTTGATGTAAGACTTTCGCATCAAACAAATAGTAGTTAAGATCTACTGTGATAACCAAAGTGCTATCCATCTTCCAAAAACTTATAATACCATGTAAGAACAAAACATATAGACATAAAATTTCATTTCGTTAGAGACAGGATTGAATAAGGACAAATCGAAGTATTAAAAGTCCATACCTCGGTGAACGCAACTGACATGCTTACCAAACCTGTCTCGAAGCTCAAGCTCATCAAGTGTCTTGAACAGATCAGCTTCATGTTACCTGAAAACGGGTAAAAATTAGTCAGATTTGGAAGGAAGGGGACTACTAAGTTGAGATTAAAGTGGAGATTTGAAGATATAATCTCAACGACTATATTTTTCCTCTTCAATCAGATTGCTTAACAAACTTGTAACAGAAATGTAAACCTATATATATGAGATACATTCAAATTACTTACAGTCCTTTTCAGTTTGTACAAGATCTGTAAGAAAAGAAAAATACTTATCTTTCTAGTAGTTTTCAATAAAGATTGAACTCCCTTCCCGTGGATGTAGGCACCACCTTGCCAAACCACGTATATCATTGTGTAGATCTCTTCTTTCTCTTCATCTTTACTTCATTGCATGCTTGAATTACTTCTTCATTATCTGCAAATCTTGCCAAGAACAGAATAGGGTTAGAAAGAGTTGAGAGGGTTTCAGTATCATGGGTTAGAGAGAGAGAGGAAGTTTTGTTTACCTGAAGAAGATTTGCATCAGTTCATCAGAATACCATCAGATCTGTGTTAGTGGTCTTCTCCACGTGTTGATCTTTGAGCTGAGGTTCGTGGCTCTCCCAGAGCCTTTCCTTTCACCTACCACATTGAATTGGATCAGCCTTCATCTCTATTTGGGCCTGCAATTCAATAAGTTGGCGCAACAATAATGGAGGTGAATACACCAAGGTTCATCAGATATGTAATAATGTTGGCAATGATTCTCGATTTTCTTGTCCTTACATATTCGCCCAGAATGGGCGTGTTGAATGTCGATATCGCCATGTGGTAAAAATGAGTCTCACACTACTTGTTTAAGCGCCATTTAGCTTTTGGTGGGATATGTTTGTCACAACTGTATTTCTCATCAATGGATTACCGACTCCGATTATTCAAGGTAAATCTCCGATTGAGCTACTACTTAACGTAAAATTGATTTCTAGGTCTAAATTGTTTTTATTGTGCTTGCTTTCCGTACTTCAGGTCGTACCGACATCAAAAGTTTCAATTTCATTCTGAAAAATGTGTTTAGCTTGGGTGTAAGCCAACACACAAGGGATATTGATGATATAGTCTTGGGAGAACATTCATATCACCACATATGAAATTTAACGAGTAGGGATTTCCTTTTGCTTTCTTTTTTGACAAGTGATGATCCAAAGTGAGCTTTTTTTTCTTCACCATTAGCTTTCAATTAACCGATGTAGGATTCTTGTTTCTCTTTGGGAACTATGTAGTTTTTTTTTTTTTTTTTTTTTTTTTTAATTTAGGTTATGGGTTTAAATCTTTGGAGTTTTATGACTAGAAAAATATGTGATTAATATACGAGGAGATTTGGCAAAAAATAGCCAATGCTACTCCTTTAAAAAATACTAAAAAGTTGTCCGTATCAACTTTTGAAATGTGTTTTTTACTTAAAAAAATGGGTTCAATTTAATCAAATATGAATATCCACGTAAGTTAAATTGGCAAAAGATGATTCCAGCTCAGTTTTTTTTCACCATATGATTTCAATTAACTATTGGGTTTCTTTTCTATTTCTTTTCCTTGTTGAGTAATTGCAATGGGTAGAATTTTTAGGAACAATAACCAAGTATATAATATTATTTAAAAAAAAATGTAAATATAGACAACGATAGTCTTCTATCGTTGATAGACTCTTACAAGTGATATGATCTATCACTGATAGACTATTTAAATTTGACTATATTTGCATTTTTTTTTATATTATATTTTGTCTACTAATACTTTGAGTCTAATGTCTATATTTGCAATTGTTTACTTTGCTGAATGTCATTATAGCTTTTTTTTTTTCCCTTTAAAATTGGAATTATAGGATTAAATTTTTAGGGTTTTATCACTAAAACAATATCTTACCAAGATACCTGGACTTTAAAATGAGAAGAACCTCTTTAAATATGGCCACTGATATCCACTTAAAATCGTCAAAAAATGAGCAATGTTACACCTTTAAAAAAAATACCAAATAATTTACCAATATATATATATATATATATATTTTTAAAAATATGTTTCTATAGTGAAAAAATGGTTCATTTTCATCAAAATTTAATCCCCTCATTTGAATCGACAAACATTCATCTTAACTCAATTTTTTTCACCAAATGCATCAAATTGGGGAAAATTGCAGTGGGTAGTAGTTTGAGTAAGTTATTTTGTAGGTGTGTCACTCATATTTGATGTTTTGCAAAAATGGCAAAAACATCAAATATGAATTTCTAATTATTTTTTATTACATAAATTCCTAAACAATTAATTGATAGAGAGAAGTGACGACTGGTGATGGTGACTAGACAGAGGTAAGTGGCGGAGAGATGGAGTGGTGGTCGACAAAAAATGGAGTGAAGTTGGTGAAAGAGAGATGTTAGGGAAAGAAACGGTGACCAACAAGTGGCGGTCGACAAAGGTAAGCGGCAGGGAGGTAGAGCGGTAGCTAGTTGATTGTTTTAGGGGGAGGGGGGGGGGCCCCCCCCCCCCGTCTGCTACTTTAGAAGAAGAAGTTCATGTCTTTTTTTTTAAAAAAAAAAAAAAAAATTCTAAGTGTATCAAGGGTATTAAGTATATCAACTGTACATCAATAGTGTATCAAGGGATATCAAGTGTAACAGATGTATTATCAAGTGTACTAGTTACATTATTAAGTGTATCAGATGTATCGAATGTATCGAATGTACCAAATGTATCAAGTGTGCATCAAATGTACCAGGTGTATTCCTACAATTTTTTTTACATTTTCTATTTTAAATTTTGGGTTGGACTTGTTTTTTTTGCTATTTTTACAAAACTAAAAAATTTGGACAATGAGCCTAATATTTAAAATTTATTTTGTCCATTTTGCAACTAGCCCTTAAATTATACTTTGTGGGATTCTTTTTGTTTAATTTTTGGTGGTATAAGTTTTTTATTTAAGAATTCTAGGTTTAAATCTTGGGATTTATCACAAGAACAATCTTTAATCAAGACAAACAAAAATTAAAATGAGAATGGAGGTTTTTAGAAATGGCCGATGTTAACCATTTCTAAAATTACCAAATAGATTCAAGAGCAAATAACTTCTGAAATGATCATGGAACCTAACTTAGATTTTTTTCCCCCCACAAAATGCTTCAAATTAATAATTCTACGGGTTCTTGTTTCTTTTTAAGTCTTTATTTAGAGGTTATGGGTTTAAAACTTTTGGGTTGTATCATTGGAACAATCATCGATCAAGATACATAAAAAATTAAAACGATAAGGGGAGCTCCACAGAAATGATCATCAATGGTACTTCTTTAAAACCGATGAAAAAATAATCAATGCTGCCCCTTTCAAATAAGTTCAAATAGTTGCTTAGAGTAATAATTTTTAAAAATTTATTTTTTAAATAAAAAGTGAGTTTATTTTCCCCCACAATAACATGCATTGACAAACGATGATCCTAACATAGTTTTTTTTTCTTCCGATGGTTCAAATTAATGGGGGGGGGGGGGGGGTTATTTCTTTTTTAGTATTGAAAGTGTTGGAATGCCTTGAATTTGTTTACTGTCACTTCAAATAATCAAGTATGGGAATCTCATTGAGTAGTGTGTTATATAAATTCTCTAACCCTAGAGGCGTCGTTTGTATTTTCAGAAAATATTTTCTTTAATAATACAATTCTCTTTTTGCCCCATGCACGTAGCTAACACATCGTTAGTGAACCTGTCCCGTGGATGTTGTAGACATAGCTAATAAACCATTAGTGAACCACATATATCTGTATGTGTGGAGAAATACAATAGATCAATTTGTTCAATCTCAGAAGGTAGTGGAAAGGACTCCACCAAAAAGTCATTAATATAATTGTTATTTTGTCCTTTGTGTAATTAATTACATTTTCTACCATGATGTGTATGTGGTCCCCTCATCTCTTGTCATTTACTATAGCCTAGGGTTTTCCATTCTTTTGTATAAATTCACACCTATGCAATTGTAAAGATATACAAAAATAATATCAAAAGGAAATTCTTTACAGACGGCTACCCTATCTTCTTTTTCCTTTTATAGCTCTCTATAGCTCAGTTGTAGGCCTTATTTAGTAGGTTGATTTGGTATCAGAGCCATGACCAATGCCTCATCCAATACATCCAACATCAGTAGCTCGTTTATCAGTCCTACTTATAGCAGTCCTCTATTGAATCAACTTTTAAACCAAATTACAACAATCAAGCTTGATCGAAGCGACTTCTTGCTATGGAAGAACTTAGCTCTCCCCATTCTGATGAGTTATCAACTGGAAGGATACTTAACTGGGGAGGACATTTGCCCTCCAATGATGGCTTTACCGACAGCAGCAGAGTCATCGACAAACTTGACCACCGGAACCCCTATGCAAGCTGAGTCACAACAAGAGGTTGTGTCTGGAGCTTCAAGCTCCTCTATGATCTCCTCTATCATGGTAAGTCCTCTGTATCATTCCTGGGTAGCCACCGAACAACTCTCTTGTTGGGGTGGCTTTATAACTCTATGATTGTGGAAGTTGCAAAGCAAGTTATGGGTCATGAAAGTGCCTAAAGTCTGTGGAATGCCATCTAGGAGCTGATTGGAATCCAATCTCGTGCTGAAGAAGACTACCTCAGCCAGGTATTTCAATCTACACGTAAGGGTTCAATGAAAATGAGTGACTATCTGCGAGTTATGAAAAATCATGCAGAAAATTTAGAGCTTACTGGAAATCCTGTTTTGCTTTGATCGCTGGTGTCTCAAGTCTTAATAGGGCTAGATGAAAAGTATAATCCGATTCTGGTCACAATTCAAGGAAGAGCTAACATGAAATGGTCAGATTTACACTCTGAACTATTGAGCTTTGAAAAATGTCTAGAGTTGCAAAATACCAGCAAGTCAGTCTCTCTTGGCAGCACCTCTTTTGTGAATCTTACAACTACTCATGGGTCCAACTCTAGTTAAAACAAGCAACAAAGTGGTTGCCAATACTCGTCCTTCTTTTCCAAACAGTGGACGTAAAAGAAGTTCGTGGTTGAGGCAGAGGTCTCTAGAATGGTGGTAATAATAGACCTACCTGCCAAGTATGCTTTAAACAAGGGCATACTGCTCTCACTTGCTATAAACTGCTAAACAAAGGTTTCTCTTCAAATTAGAACAATGAACAGAACAATCGAAGTCAGAATTCTAGGCAGACCTTTGATGGTCAAAGTCAACCAACGAACCAAGCTTTTACAGTAGCTCAAACCAACAATTCGTTTATAGCCACTCCTAAGTTAGTTGCTAATCCTGAATGGTATGTAGACAGTGGAGCTTAAAATCATGTGATTAGGGATCCAAACAATATGACCTACTCATCTGAATATGGAGGTACTAAAAAAGTTACTGTAGGTAACATGTGTGCTCTCCCCATTTCTCATGTTGGTTCATGTTCCTTAGTTACACATAATGGTTTGATGGATCTGAAAAATGTGTTATGTGTTCTTGAAAAAGCAAAAAATCTTATAAGTGTTTCTAAACTAGCACAAGATAGCAAAGTGTTAATTGAAATTCATAATGACTGTTGTCTTGTTAAGGATGCCCATACGAGCAAGGTGGTGTTGAAGGAGGAACTCAGTGATGGATTGTACAGACTAAGGACAACGAGAGCCACTGGTAGTGCTTCAGGTTCGGTCGATCCTTACTTGAATTCGGATGGTAAAATAATGGCTTGCTCTGCTGTTGTTCAAAATAGTAGTGTTAATGTTGCAGTGTCCAAGGAAATTTTGCATAGACGACTTGGACACCCCTTTCTAAAAGTTTTAAATGATGTAGCTAAAAAATGTAAATTGCCAGTGAAAGTCAATGAAGTTTTTAACTTTTGTGAAGTGTGTAAGTATGGAAAATCTCATGCTCTCCCATTTTCAGCCTCTTTATCACATACTTCAGCACCATTTGATTTAGTATACTCTGATCTATGGGGTCCTGCATCAGTTATGTCCTCTGATGGTTATCGTTACTACATACATTTCCTTGATGATTTTAATAGATTTGCATGGATTTATCCCTTAAAATTAAAAAGTGACACAATTGCTGCCTTTTCTCACTTCCTTAGTATGGTGAAAAACCAGTTTGGAACGTTTATTAAAGCTTTTTAGTTAGATAATGGAGGGGAATATAAACAAATACATCAAATGTGTACTACCTTAGGCATTAAATCACACTTCTTTTGCCCTTATACGTTAGCACAAAATGGTAGGGCGAAAAGGAAACACCGACACATTGTTGAAATGGGCCTAACATTATTGGCCCAAGCCTCAATGCCTCTACATTTTTTGTGGGATGCGTTTATGACCTCAAGTTTTATAATCAATGGGTTACCTTCAATAGTTCTAAAGGGGCAGTCTCCAATGGAGAAACTTATTCATAAGCAGTTAAACTTTTCATATTTGAGAATACTTGGTTGTGCCTGGTACCCGTGAAAATATTAATCTCAAGACATATTGAATTTGATGAATTTTTTTTCCCTTTTGCAACATGTTTTGGATCTGATACATCATTGGAGGTTGCAGCTGGCCCAATTAATTTCAACTCTTATCCACAACCACCATGGGATGACCAGCTTGCTGGTACCCTTTAGCCCAAGCCCACTATCAGCCTCCATGATCTTGTTAACCCTCAACCGCTTAGAAGCCTAAGTTAAACTCAGTGTCCCCACAACCCAACTTTAAGCCCGACTCTGTGCATCCTATCTTCCCCACTGAAACCTGGCTTACCATCTCCCCCATCTGGTCGCCTGTGTTCTTCCCCAACGCTAAATACACCTAACACGTCTACCTCTTTCCAAACATTCAACTCTACCCCTGATCAAAACTCTAACATTTACCTAAACTACGCAAGGCCATATATGGCCTCAAACAGGCACCCTGCACTTGAAATACAATGTTAAAGAACACTCTGACCTCATGGGGCTTTGTGAATAGTAGAGCTAACACCTCCCTGTTTATTTCTCGACATGGGTCCTATGTTGTGATTTTACTGGTCTATGTTGATGATGGGATTATCATAGGAAACAACCTTCAACTAGTAAATAATCTTATTGCCTTGTTGGATAACAAGTTTGCTTTAAAGGACCTCGGACCGTTAAACTATTTTCTTTACATTCATGCCTCCCGTCTCAGTTCTGGGTTGTTGCTCACCCAGTTGAAATACATTGATGATCTATTAATTCGGTTGAATCTATCCTCTCTAAAGTCAGCACCAACTCCTTCAGCCGTGGGTAAACACTTTTCTATATCTGATGGAACTCCGACCTCGGACCGTTAAACTATTTTCTCTACATTCATGCCTCCCATCTCAGTTCTGGGTTGTTGCTCACCCAGTCGAAATATATTGATGATCTATTAATTCGGTTGAATCTATCCTCTCTAAAGTCTGCATCAACTTCTTCAGCCGTGGGTAAACACTTTTCTATATTTGATGGAACTCCATTGTCCGATCCTTTTATATATCGAAGCACAATTGGTGCACTCCAATACTTAACAACTACACGCCCTGACATTGCCTACATTTGAATCATCTGAAATAGCCCACAAACATTCACTGGCAAGGTGTTAAACGGGTGCTTCGCTATCTAAGTGGCACCAAACATCTAGGCCTTTTAATCACACCATCTGAAGATCTTGCCATCACTGCTTACACTGATGCTGATTGGGCATCTAATATTGATGACCACAAGTCTATTGCTGCCTACTGTATGTATTTGGGTAACTCTCTAGTCCCTTGGTCCTCCAAGAAGCAAACAGCCGTTGCACGTTCGAACACGGATTCTGAGTATCGGGCTTTAGCCCATGCCTCTTCCGAGATAGTTTGGCTAAATCAACTACATCGTGAACTTGGTGTTTTACTGCCGTCAAAACCAATTCTCTGGTGCAACAATATAAGTGTTGGGGCTTTAGCTAGCAATCCTGTGTTTCACACAAAGACCAAGCACATTGAAATCTATGTCCATTTTGTTCGTGACAAAGTTCTTGAAGGTGCTCTTGAAGTTTGTTATATTTCCTCTCCAGATGAGGTTGCGGACAACCTCACGAAACCTTTGTCTCACTCTCAGTTCACCTTTCTTCGCTCCAAACTCGGGATAACTGAATTACCTGCTCGTTTGCAGGGGGATGTGAAGGAATACAACATACCAATTTGTTCAGTCTCAGAAGGCAGTGGAAAGGACTCCACCAAAAAGTCATTAATATAATTGTTATTTTGTCCTTTGTGTAATTAGTTACGTTTTATGCCATGATGTGTATGTATTCCCCTCATCTCTTGTCATTTACTATAGCCTAGGGTTTTCTATTCTTTTGTATAAATTCACACATCTGCAATTGTAAAGATGTACAAAAATAATATCAAAAGGAAATTCTTTACCGACGACTGCCCTATCTTTCTTTTCCTTCTATAGCTCTCTGTAGCTCATCTGTAGGTTTTCTTTAGCAAGTTGTCTGTGTGTTGATTCTTTTACGTTCTTTTATATTCTTTAATTGCTGTTTTCATAATAGAAGATTTTTTAGTTAGAAATTATCAACGTAAAATGATAAGAGAGCTCTTTTGAAATGGTACGATGAGTGGTACCCTTTACAACTTTCCAAAATTGCTAATTAATAAAAGTTTTGAAATGTGTTCTTCATTTGAGAAATGGGTTCACTTTCATCTAATTTAAACATCTCCTACTAGAAAATTTACAAAATCCTAACTCTTTTCTTTTTCTTTTCACCAAGTGCTTCAAATTAGCAATCGTGGCCACGTTTTAATTATTATTTAGGGTTTAATTATTGGCCCATGGGTTTTAATTACTGTTTCTTCTTTGGTGCTGTACACTTTTATTTGGGGATTATTGGTGTAAATCATTGGATTTATATCACTCAAATAATCTCTATCAAGATACACAAAAAACTAGAATCATATGAAGCTCTGTAGAAATGGTCAATGCTACCCTCTTCAAAAATCGCCCAATAGTTGCCATCACAAAAAGGTTTTGAAATGTATTTTTTTTTTTTTTTTTTTAGGTAAGAAATGGATTCATTTTCACCAAATGTTTCAAATTAATGGCAGGAAACGAAAGTTAAAATCTTGCCAGCTTTATTGCTTAAACAATCTCTGATCAAGATATACATTAAGTTTAAACAATAAGGGAGCTATTTACGACTTACGAATAGTTCCCAATCGCATTCAAAAATTACTTTAAAATGGTTTTACTTAAATAAAAAAAATGGGTTCATTTTCATCAAACTTTGGCATCCCCTTAGTAAATATACCGCCCGTCACACTAGGAGCTGGCCATGCTTGAAGTCGTGACCTTATAACTTAGCTTTTTACAAAATGCTTTAAAATAGCCTTTGTCGAGTGACTAATTTCTTTTTGGATGCTGGAGTTTTTTTTATATATATTATTTTTATTTTTTTATTTAAATATTTATGGTTTAAATCTTTAAGATTTTATCATAGAATAATATCTGAATAAGATATACAAAGATTAAAACGATAAGAGATACTTAGAAATAGTTAAGGGTTCCTCTATAAAACTGACCCAATGTTATCCCTTTCAAAACTGTCAAAACATTTCTCTCAGCCAAAAAGAAAATAAAAAAAAAATAAAAAAAAAAATAAAAAAAATTTTGAAATATTATTTTACCGAATGGTTCATCTTCATCAAAGTTGAACATCTCCATCAATTGAATGGGCAAAAGATGATCCTAACTTTGTTTTTTACACGATGTCCTTTTAATAATAATTATGGGATTCTTGTTATTGTAGGAATAAACAGAAATATAATAGAGAACAATAAAAATAGGAAACATTGGAATTTAAGTAGAAAACTCTAAATTTATAAAAAAACCACGACTCACAAATATCGAGCCTAAATATCCCTGTGGTTGGATTAAGACCTAGCTGAACCAGATCAAGGGTCCTAACCGAGTCCGACTGACCTTTTTTGGCGGTAAATATTTCTCAGAACATGGAGTGTGAATCAAACCCATGTTTGAATTGAAAAGAAATCCACTATCTGAAAAATTGCTACAATCACAGAGAATAAATTCTCTATCTCGATCTCAATTATAAGAGCACTCTCTCAAAGTATTTATACTATTCACACCATTTTTTCACTCTCAAACTAGAGAATATGTAAAGGAAATTTAACTAAAGTTAATACATCTAAGCTTAAAGTGTTTGTAATTGTGACAACTTGAAACTAAAGACATAGACTCGAAGTTTACTTTCATCTAACTAGACCATCTACCTTAGTAAAATTGACAAACGAGGATCCTAATTCAATTTTTTTTCAGCATGTGCTAATAGGATGAGATTTTTTGTTTCTTTTTTTGGTGTTATAGTTTTTTATTTATTGATTATTGGTTTACCACTACTACAAAAGTTGTATTACTTGACATTTTTTCGTGATCAAGTATCAGTGTTACTTGACATCAAGTAATCCAGTGTCAAGAATAAGAGAAATTTTTTGACTGCCTAAAAGTATTAAGCTGTAATTTACTTGATTCGTTATAACTGTGAAGCATATGAGATCTCTTGACTTACTTTAAATGTCAAGTATCTAAATTCTTGACATTTATTATGGATTAAGGTTTTCATAACTTGACAGTTTTTACTTGTCAAATATAATTTTTTCTTGACATCCAAAAACTGACAACTAAATGAATACTTGATACGTTTTGCTTATCAAGTTTGTATGTGTGTTTTTTTTTTAATTGTACTATTAGAAATTACCTATATAATTGCTCATGTTTTGAGGTCCAGTAATCACATTGATATATATAAGACAAACAATATTCATCAACCAAATTAACGACATTTCCAATCTTGTCATCCATATAAACAAATAATATATATTCACAATTTTATGTCAACAACAAATAAAACTAAATTCCCACCAGTTTAACAACAAAGAAAATCAAGTTTTTCTCTTCCATATGAAATTTGATGAATGATGATTACAAAGAGTAATGTTCAAATACTACCATAAACCAAATCAAGAAAAAAATATTAAAACTAGTATCGAAGGCTTGATGGTCTTTGATTACCTTGTCAAGTTGGTCATAGATTTGGCAAAGTAAATCACCAATCCAACGACATCCAACGCCTTTTAACCACTCATCCAAACGACAAGGTAAATCTAGTGATCTTCAAATCATTCGACGACTTCAAAACCAAGTTTCGGATACCCAATCTATACAAGTTGAAGTGAAATCATAATTATTAAGAAGAAAACTTGATACACTACTTTAAATTACTTTAACTTTGTATCTAGTGTTGTGGTTCTATAATTGGTTGGTTGATTTTGCAAGAATCTTTCCGAGAAATCTTGAATTTTACTAGTTGATATCCGAAAATACTAGAAATGGAAGGTACCAACTCTAAAGTCATGCCTAAAAGAGAAACTCTAAGTTCATATCACATTGATACACAAAATAAAAAAAATCCCAAGATCCTTCAATATAATAAAACTTAATACTAACACATAGAAAGATAACAATTAAATGCCACTACAAGAAAAAGAATGTCTCCCGACGCTTATACTCGCCGTCGGAAGATCGGTCGTTGGAAGATAGGGTCTCTCCCGACGACGTAAGGGACCGTCAGGAGTAGGTCCTATCTCTCGATGGTGAGACATTACCCATCGGGGGTTATAGTAACTCTTGATGAAGTAATTTATTCGTCGGAAGTTAGTAAATAACTCCCGACGAGGAGATCCGGTATATATTCCAGATCGGTCAGAAGTCCTTTCTTCTTCTTCCCCAATCTGAAAACCCTAGCCCTTTTGACATACGACTGTGCGATCTCGCCGTCTCTCGCTGTCTCCATCTTGATCTTCGCTATCTCCATCTTCGCTGAGCCGTCTCCATCTTCGCTCGCCCTTTCTTCTTCCGTCTCCATCATAAGGTTGTAATTTTTCCCTCAGCTTTTAGAAACTTATATTCAACATCTTTGTGCTGTCTACTTTGATTGATGCATCTTTGGTTTTGTGTAAAGCTTGAGTTTGATTTTGATTTTGGGTAAAATCAACATCTTTGATTTTGTGTAAAGTTTGAGTTTGATTGAAATTTGATTTTGTGCTTGTCTACTTTGTTTGATTTTGTGTAAAGCTTGTACTTTCATAAGGTAATTATTTTTATCTCAGCATTTTAGAAAACTTATATTCAACCTCTTTGTGCTTGTCTACTTTGTTTGATTTTGTATAAAGCTTTGAGTTTGATTGAAATTTGATTTTGTGCTTGTCTACTTTGTTTGATTTTATGTAAAGCTTGTACTTTCAATTGTGTAGCGATTTAGTCTAAAATTAGTAATTCAATATGAATACTTAGTTTGAGAGTAAAAACAATTTAATTATTAATTTAAACAAATTTTCTAAATTATACTTAAAGAAATTCTTCAATGACTCTTTATTGTTTTTATTTACAAACATCCTTCAATGGCTCCAACTTGAAAAAAATTTAGTTTAAGTGTCATAGGCAATTAAAGAGGGAAATTGAGGCCTTTTTTGGGATTTGGATTTGGATTGCTATTGGAAAGAAGAGAAGCTTTGGGCATTTGGATTGCTTTGTTTGGGATTTTAGGAATCAATGAGGTTGGAGATGGAGAAGACGGTGAGAGTGAAAACTTGTTAACTCCTTTTTTTTTTTCCAACGGTTGTTAAGAATAAGAATTTTGATCTTTTTTTTTTTTTTTTTTTTTTTTTTGGAGAATATTGAGGCCTCGTTTTCCCAAAAATTACAAAACTACCACTAGATTTAATAGCTTTTTGATTCCTAGTTAAGTTAAAAGATATAGGTCCTTCATCTAAAAGTTAAACATTAAACCTATGATAGACATAAACCTATGTATACATCACCTCATCACCTTAAATAATTTTGTATTAAATTAATCAAAAATCATGCTTACTAAAGGCTTTGTACTTTGTCCTCTAATACCGATTATTGTTTTGGATTACAAGTTGGTGAGAAAAGATTTATTTTTAAGGATGAATAAAGAATGGATTAAACTAAGAAATAAGTTATCAGTGGAGTATAGAGATAGAGTATCCCAGTTTTTAGATATGGCGAAATTTCATGTTAATTATTCGAGACGAATAAGATGTCCATGCAAGAATTGTATGAATTTAATTTAGAAAAAATTAGATATCGTGGAATGACATCTATTAACATATGGAATATCTCCCTCATACTGTGAATGAGTATATCATGGAGAGCCAGTAAACTTATCTAGAGGTTTGAAAAGTCATACAACTCATTCAATATACAATGTTGAAGTAAATAGTATAGAAGGTAATGTTATCAAAGAAAATGAGATGTTGAATCTTATAAACGATCTACAAGTTCCAATTGAAAAAGAAGATGCAAATGAAAAAGGAATTGAGAATGAAATGTCCTCTAATGGTCAAGAAAGAGATACGACGAACTTATTCGAGGATTTAATGACAGAAGCATGTAATGAACTATACCCTGGCTGTTTGCAATTTTTCGTCTTTGAGCTTTTTAGTGAAGTTGATGCATATCAAAGTTCTCAACAGCTGGAGTAACAAATTGTTTGACATGTTGCTTCACTGGCACCGCTATACCTACTTCATTTTATGAAGCTAAGCGAAAATTGCATGATTTAGGCCTAGGTTATGAGTCTATTCATACGTGCAAATATGATTGTATATTGTATTGGAAAGAATTTGCAAATTTACAACAATGTCCCGTTTGTGGTGAATCTCGATACAAAGTTAATGATGGGAAGGGTAAAAAAATACCACATAAGATATTGCATCATTTTCCATTGATACGAGATTAAAACGATTGTTTGCATCAAAAGAAGGCGTTTCTGACATGAGATGGCATAAAGATAAGCGAGTTGAAACGGAGGATGTATTGCGACATCTAGCTGATGCAGAGGGGTAGAAACATTTTGACCTTGAATTTCCTCATTTTGCTTTAGATCCCCGAAATAGTTTCAGATGAGTTCAATCCATTTGGAAATATGAATACCTCTTATAGTATATGGCCTGTGGTGATAATCCCTTATAATTTGCTCCCTTGGAAATGCATAAAGGAAACAAACTTGTTCATGTCTTTGCTCATACCTGGTCCAAAATCTCCTAGAAAGGAAATTGATGTTTACTTGCAACCGTTGATTGAAGAGTTGAAAGAATTATGGACAATTGGTGTGCAAACTTATGATTCTGTTATTGGTGAGTTTTTCAAAGGAAAAGCGTATCGCACATTGATACATTCTCAATAATTGTAAAGAAATAACAGACTATTGAGAGTTAGTGGAACCCCTGACAATGTACAATGACCGTCAAGAGTTCCCTAACTTCCGAAGCCGTACAATCGGCGTCGGGAGTTTGTGAACAACTCCAGATGTCGCCCTTTCCAGCATCGGGAGTTCCTCTCCCGACGGATTTCTCTGACCAAAATCCCGACGATCAGTACGGCGTCGGGAAAGGATCTCCTGACGCGTTTTCTACC
Source organism: Benincasa hispida (assembly GCF_027475165.1). Lineage (NCBI taxonomy): Eukaryota > Viridiplantae > Streptophyta > Magnoliopsida > Cucurbitales > Cucurbitaceae > Benincasa > Benincasa hispida. Next base: position 21,695,799 of record NC_143485.1, read on the forward strand.
ATTTTTCGGCAATTTCAGGCGTCGAGAGAAGCCTGATTTCTTGTAGTGTGCTAACTTTTCAAACTCAATCAATAAAAGTTTAAAAGTATACTTTAATCACACTAAATTCCAAATCAAACTTTAATCACACAATTAAGCACCAAACATACTTTAATCACACAAAAAGCACCAAATCAAACTTTTTTTTTTTAGGAGAGGGGGAGGGTTCACATTCAACCCCACTACGTCAAGTCCAAGGAGAAAAGATTAACCACCAAAATATGGATTAAACGGCTATTCCAAAGTTCAATACCAAGAATTTCAAAATGCATTTGTAGGCATCACATATCTTTCTAACCAAAAAAAAAAAAAAAAAAAAAAAAAGACAAAATCTAATGTCTACCATGAAATAAGCCTTACACAAGCCATAAAAATCAAGACCCAACAAATGAAATATAAAATAAAACCACAATATATAGATTGAAATAATTTAAACATTACTAAAATTAGTACCACAACCTACAAAGTCCTAAAAACTGAAGGAAAAAGCAAATGGTAACATGATTCACAAACCTAACACGAAATACAAATAAAAAAACAAATCACATTTGAGCTTGAAACTAAACCATTCTTTTGAAATCAAAACATTGAATATGGCTACAAGTTGACCCGTACATCCGTAAATGTGAATCTCAACTCAAACTAAAACTATCGTAAACATTGAATATGATATGATTTGGGAGTTTCAAGCCAAAAATGCAGTTAATCAAGCTAAAAACTAAAAAAAGACAACTATATATATATATATAAAGCAGTGAAATGGAATGAATTAAGTACCTTCAATGAAATGCCATAGTTCTTGGATGCCTTTTTTCGAAAAGATATGACAATGGAGCTGGGTCCTATAACAAAAGATATACATCATATAATTCCTTAGAGCTTTCACACATAATATAAATATATCAATTCAGAATCCTAAATCAAAATTGAAAGAACGTTTAGATAAGTTTTACCTCAAAACAACCGTAACACTTAATTTGAAGACTATGAATCAGGTTCCAATTAGATGGATGGTAGTTTGCATCTATTTAATATATGAAACCCCCAAAAAAAAATTAAATCACAAATTACTTGATATTTATAAAGCATCAAGTAAAAATGGAATGAAAAAAATTCAAAAATTTCTGCGAACCTTCATTTTTTTTTCATTATTCTTGACGTTTTTCATCAAATTTACATGTTACTTGACTTTTTTTTTTTTTTTAATAAAAACGTCAAGAACTCAAAAGTTTCAAGTGTTAAGTAATATAGTTTTTGTAGTAGTGTACATCCTAATCAGTGGATTTTTTTTTCCAATTTTAAGATAAAAGATGGTACAAAAGTAAGTCATGGTCGAAAACTAATGTCTCATTTAGTAACCATTTAGATTCCGTTTGATAACCCTTTTTTTTTTTTTTGGAAATTAAGTCTATAGACACTACTTCCACATTCAAATTTCTCCATTTATTATCTACTTTTTACCAATGGTTTAAAAAACTAAGCCAAATTTTGAAAAATTAAAAAAAATAACTTTTAAAAAGTTGTTCTTGTTTTTGGAATTTGGCTAAGAATTCAACCATTATACTTAAGAAAGATTCGAATTATTGTAAGATGTGAGGAGGAAATAGACTTAATTTTTAAAAATAAAAAAAATGAAATGATTATCAAACTAGGCCTTAGTTTTTTGTTTTTTATTTTTGAAAATTAAGCATACAGTCACAACTTTTATCTCTAAACTTCTTCCTTGGTGCATCTATTTTTTACCGATGTTTTTAAAACCAAACCAAATTTTAAACTAAAAAAGTAGCTTTTAAATATATTTTTTTATTTTTGAAATTTAGCTAAAAATTCAACGATTATACTTGCAAATCAGAAGGAATAAACTTAATTTTTAAAAATAAAATAGGAAGTAATTACCAAACGGATTTAAAGGAAAACCTTGGAGAGGGGGAAAAAAGTTGAAGAAAATATATTAGAAGTGTACGTGGCAGATTTCAGTACAATTATTTATATTTTTTTAAAGGAGATTTGAGTATAATTATTGGCCTTAATAATTGAACTTAAATAAACTAGAGGCCGGTGTCCATCTTATAAAGTTACGTGACACAAGTTAAGTTGACCTAAAAAGGTGACGGGGGATTTTAGTTTATTTTTCTAAAGATAATTATTAAAGTAATTTACTTTAATTTTTAAGTTCCCTTTAGTACATATATTTTAATTTTTAAGTTGACCATATAAAGACATTGCTAACTTTTTTAGTACCAATAAATAAATATATATATATATATATAAAATAAAAAATTAACAAATTGACTTGTACTTCTCTTTTTTTTAAAAAAAAAAAAAGAAAATTTTTTAGTAAAATGAAAATACCATACTCTATTTATTCACGCAATAATTTTATCTTTACAAAAAACAATATACCCCACATTAATGTACGTAGACTCTACTTGATTTTTTTTAAAAAAATATTGACGTAACATACCATGAATAAAGGGAATCGTACTATAGAAATTTTTTTGGTTAAATAATAAAAGTGTAACTAGAAGTCTCTTATTTTAATTTATTTATTTAGAAAGTAGTTAGAAGTTTTTTGTGTTTTGATTCGAGTCCCTATCACCTTGTATAAGTTGTTATACTTTGGTTGAAAAAACGTTTTCATTCTTGGAATTTCGTAAAACTAAAAATTTACATCTCATTTATAAACAATTTGGTTTTTGAGTTTTTATTTTTGAAAATTAAGTTTATAGATACTACTTCCATCTTCAAATTTATTTATTTGTTATATATTTTTTTATCAATAGTTTAAAAAACCAAGTCAAATTTTCAAAATTAAAAAAAAAATAGTTTTCAAAAACTTATTTTTGTTTTTGGAATTTGGTTAAGTATTTAACCATTGTACTTAAACAAATGCAAAATATGGTAAGAAATAGAAAATAAATTGGCTTAAATTTCATAAACAAAAACAAAAAGAACCAAATGGTTACAAAATGAGGCCTTAGTCTTTGAGTTTTAGTTGGTAACAATTTAATCTCAATGTTTTTGAATTTGTAACAATTTAGTTCCTAAATTATAATAAGTAATAATTTAATTACTGTACTTTACAATTCATATATAGTGCCTATCATGAAAAATATTATTGAAATCTAATGAATTTTTTTATACGTGTAGATCAATCAACTAACCGAAGATTAAATGAATAAGAACTAAATTGTTATAAATTTTAAAATATGGGGTTTAAATGATTACTCATTAAAGTTTTGAGACTAAATTATTATAAATTTGAAAGATGGAGACTAAATCGTCACTAACTAAAGTTCATAAACTAAATTGTTTTTTTTAGAAAGTCTAAATAGTTAATTCTACGTAGGTTTAAGAACAAAAAATATTTTTCAACCTCGTACTTAAAAAAAAAAAAACTCAATTATTTGGAAAAATTGCCATGGACCCAAAAAAGAAAAACCAAAAACTTCTCTATGATTGGCTTTTTTTTTTTTAATTTTTTTTTTAACATATTTTTTTTCTTATCCTTTTCATATGCAAACTATCTTTTCTACCCTCAATATTAAATTCTTCCCTTTTCCCCTATTTCCTACAACTCTTTTGCTTTCTCTTTCAACAACAAAAAACCAAAATTCAATGTTATTTAAAAGTAACCATGTTTTAAAACAAATTATTGTTTTTTGCGTTTTTCCAACTATGCTAGCAAAATATTAAAACATCTTTACTTTTAAATGGCATTGAAATTTTGTTTTTTGGTTGTCGAAAGGGAAGAGCAAAAAAGATGTAACAAATAGAGAAGGAAAGTATTTAATATGGACGGTAAAAATGATATTTCACATGTAAAAAGGATAAAAATAAAAAATATTTTAAAAAAAAAGTCTATCATAGAGAAGTTTTTGGTTTTTGGGTCCATTTGGGCATTTTTTTTTCCAATTATTTGATTTGGAAAATCTGAGATTTTAGTATAATTATCAAGTGGTGCAATTCACCTTCTTCGGTTCAAAATTGTACTCTACTTTTTAGTGGAATCAAATATTTTTAAAACATTTGTTCTAATTATGTTAAATATATCCTTAGGTTCCAAGTTCTCAACACTATTCTTTTTCTTTGTCTATAATGTTTAAAAAGTTTAAAAAACACTTTTGGTTTTTGAACTTTTATGGAAATAACAATTTAGTCCTCGAACTTTGGTTTATAACGATTTAGTTTCTGTACTTTCAACTTTGTAACAATTTAGTCCCTAAATTTTAGTATGTAATAATTTAGTCCTTGTACTTTTAAATTTCTAACAATTTAGTCCCTAATGTAGACAAGTTCATCAAAATTAGATGTCAATTTTTAATATTTTATGATGTAGATTTTGTATTTTATAAAAACATTGAGTCTCTAATTAGCTTATTGGTTTATTTATGCAAAAGATCTTATTAAATCTTAACTCTAATTTCTACAATAATTACTAAACTGTTACAAATTTGAAAGTATAAGAACTAAATTGTTACATAGTAAAGTTTAAGGACTAAATTCTTACAAAATTGAAAGTTCAAAAACTAAATGGTTACAAACTAAAGTTTAATGACTAAATTATTACTTTATGAAAGTTTAGGGACTAAAAGTAATTTTTGACCTATTTTAAAATGTTTAATTTATACTCCATCTTTCTTAAAAAAGATTAATATGGCATTACATTATTGAAATATATATAAAGTATACGTCATTTTGGAATTTTCAAAAATAGAAAATAAGAGAAAATATTTACACAAATAACAAAATTGAATTATAGTTGTGATAGACATTTTTATCAATGTCTATTATAGATAAACGTTGATAGAAGTCTAACAACGTCTATCATTGAAAGAAACTGATACAAGTCTATCATTGATAGACGCTGATAGAAGTCTATCAGTGTATTGATGAAAGTCAGTTATTAATAGAAATTGATGGAAGTATATCAATGTTTATCAGTAATAAAAGCTGATGAAAGTCTATCATTGATACTAACAGTATTAGAAACCAATACAAGTCTATCATTGATAAAGGTGAATAGAAGTTCATCCGTGTTTATCAATATATATATCTTTGTTTTACTATTTCTATAAATAGTTTAACATTTTTCTATGTGAAATTTCTCTTTCATTTTCTATGAAATAACATTTTATGAATGTCAAATAGTTTGCGGCAAAATTGACACTTTTACAATATTATATCATGTAATTGGAAATTAATATTGTACTTTTATATACTGATTATACCATTTAGCCTTTTAATTGTTTTTAAAGCTTTTCTGGGTCTTTTTTTTTTAATCTTTTAACAATTTTAATTTCATCTTCTTCTTCTTCTTCTTTTTTTTTTTTTTTTTTTTTTTTTTTAAATTGTCACTATGGTACATAACAAAACATGTTCCCACGAGATTTCAAGAGAAATTTATTTCATGGAACTTGAACTTTGTATTTATATTAATTTTGTGGAAAGCGAGTATAATCTCTAATACATAGTATTTTAATGCTTTCAAAATAAACTATAATCTTTAAGTTGGTTGATCGGGTGATCGACCTTTGGGCTCGTTGATCTTCTTGGATGATCAGCCTTTGGGCTTGTTGATCTTCTTGACGATCGACCTTTAGGCTTGTTGATCTTCTTGGACGATCGACCTTGTTGATCTTTTTAGATGATCGGCCTTTGGGCTTATTGATCTTCTTGGACGATCGGCCTTTGGGCTTGTTGATCTTCTTGGAGGATTAGTGTTCGTACGAGGCTTCCAGAGAAACTTGTTTCGTGGAGTTGAACTTGAGTTGAGTTGGTGTTGATGTTGAGGTTGATTTGATGCGATGTGGTTCGATCTCTAGTACATGATCCTCTGATTCTCTCTCGGTTGAATGCGTACGCTTGATATTTAGAAGCGGGGCGTGTGGATGTTCTTAAGTTTCGAGTCTTGGAAGAATGTTTGTATCTTCAAAGGATTTCAGTCTTCAAGCGTGATCAAAATGCTTGTATCTTCAAAGGACTCCAGTCTTCATAATGCTTGTATCTCCAAAGGACTTCAGTCTTCAAGCGTGGTCAGAATACTTGTATCTTCAAAGGACTTTGGTCTTCAGAATGCTTGTATCTTCAAAGGACTTCGATATTCAGAATGCTTATATTCCTAAAGGACTTCAGTCTTCAAGCATGGTCAGCTTTAGGAGTCAAAGAGTCTTCTGATAGTAGAGAAATCCCTCTAAGCTCTTAGTGTAGAATTACTGACCTGTCCAATTGAGGGGAGCTTCTCTATTTATAGAGTTCACAGGTGGGCTTGGGCTTGGTTGATCCATAAGCCTGGCCTTTGGGCCCAATTAGTTGGACTTCGGCTTGGTTGGTCCACGGGTCTAGCCTTTAGACCCAATTAATTGGATTTAGGCCTGATTTGACATTTGGGTCAAATTCAACTTATTTTTGGGCGACTTTGACCCAAATAATAATATCAAATTGGACCAATTAATATTCAACGATCATGATAAAACCATGTGGCGTCATCAAAATTTGTCTTCAACTTCAATTTGGGACATATGTCAACTCCTAATTGAGCCCAAATTTAATGATTTGGAATTTCGTCCCAAAATTTATCATTCAACAGTTAAATTTATATTCTAAAAAAAATGTTAAAATTTGTTGATAAAATATGATGCAATGTCAAAGTACATTTTATTAACCTAATTAACAAAATACTCTATGTTTTAATTTGATTAAATTTGACCGGTGCACATTATTAATTGAAAAACTACCTGCTTCATATAATGATTTAATATATTAAGTATCCATTAAAAAATATTTTAGGGATTTCTTTAAAAAAAAATTATCTATTAATTAAATCAATATTCTCATTAGTTAAAAGGAGTATAACTCAATTGATATATCTATATAATATCTGTTCGTAACTAAAAAGTTTATGATTCGAATCCCCACTTTTTTTAACTAAAAAAGGAAATTGTCCTTTCTAATACTTAAATATATTTTTTAAAAAGTTTACATATATCTTTCTAATAAAAATAGTAGAGTGATTGAGAAAAATTCAATACATAAAATTCAAAATTTGATATACTTTTAAAAAATATAAACAGAGTTGAAACTAGAAGATAACATAAATATTATAATATATGTTGCCTATTCTTCTTTATGAATAACGACCACAAAATTGGTAGCATATATCAAATTAATTATTCATTGACTTATATTATTAACATCATATTCATTCAGCATTATATGTTCAAAAAATATCAATTAAAAATTATAAGAAAAAGAAAAGACATCATATGTATATATTATCTTGTCACATCGATTAATAAATCAAATAAATCCAATACAACTAATTAACATAAAAAATCCATTTAAAAAAATTTGCAGTAAAAACGCATGCAAGCTTGTCATATATATTGTTGATGCCAAAAGTTTATAAGACTTCGCCCTTGTTCTCAAGAAAGACGGCAACGGTAAATTTGTTTAACGGGGAAGAAATCAATCCTACAATACAGAAGTGATTATCTTCACATTTTCTACATGTGCTCCGATATTTAAGTTAGAAGAAATTCAGAATTTAAAATTTAGTAATATTGTAATCGATGAAGACTTACTTGGTTTCTCTAACTAGGACCCTCGGTGCCCCTTTTTTTTTATAGGATTTGATTTCCTTATCTTATTGGGGATTTATTCCCGAATCCACTTTGAACTTTTTTAGGGTTTCTAGGTTTAGAGGAGTTGACTAATCTGAATCGAGTAAGGTTTGGTCGTGGTCCGCCTTGGCCTATTCTCCTCTTTTTATTCGGGCTTCTCCATCCAGCTCGAATGCTAATTTGGCCCAATTGCCTCTTAGAGACGGTTTTGCCCTCGTAGTCCAATATTACCCATAGCATATATAATTTTATATTTTGTTCTTTTTTAACTAGATGTGACTTCTTGAGTTTAGACATCAATTGAAAGAACTATTTGTCAAATAGGTGCAATTGGTGCTGACATAACACGATTATTTAGATGGAGGAGGTTACACATCAAATTTGTGTATTCATTCTCATATAGGTACGATCTATGAAACAGATTAGATGGAGATAGTTATACATTAAATTGGTACCACTACGAGAAAATAGTAGTTTTTGATGCCTAAAATAATCGAAAAATAACTAAAATATGTCGTGAGTGTTGGGTTTTATGCCCAAAACTTGTAGATAGTGAATGTAATTAAATGACCGTCATTAATAAATAGTTATTAATATTTTTATCAATAAGTTTTATTGATGTTTTATTTAATTTTATCTTATTAACCATAAAATCCAATAAACTAACATTTTAGGTTGTCCTATGAGTCTTGAATTGTATGTAGAGACATATAGGGATCAATGTTCAAGATATAGCCTAAAGAGTCTATAGTATTGAGATATGATTAGGTATCTTATCCTGGTAACACTATAGATATGACCCACTTTGTATTTGATACAAAGCAGTGATCCAACTTGTTCGTGTAGGAGACATGCGAGTGGGGTATCATTGCAATGAGTTTTCACAAGATCGAACCTCGAAATACTAACCACTAGATGTAACTCTGTTGGCTAGTCAGGTTTCTATTTCAATAGAATGACCTAGGCAACTTAGTCTTACTCCTGAGTATATTATGAACTCCCCTTCAGATGAATTGTCCTTTGATTTGTATGGGTAAGAGTGATAAGTTCGCCAACTCAATTTGCCTACCATTTTGGGGATAAGATCGAGTGGGTAGCTAGGAACATAATCATACAAGATGGATTTCACTCCTTCCCAACTTCAGGGTAAGTATATGAGTTTCTCTTAAGTGGTATCTCTGGGACTTCAACAAAGGGTCCCACCTTCTCACTGGCCCGAGTGGTGTTTCTGTTTAATGGTTAGATCATAAACAGGTTGTTTATTAGAGGAGCATTGATACTTAAGAATGTAGAGGTAACCCAGGGGTGTTACGAACACTCATGAAGGACTAACTTGCTATTATTGGTCTATATCCATGGACACAAAAATATATTTGTAGTGAGATGAGTGCAGCTGTGGATTTTTAGTGGAGTGTACCCACAGTTAACTAATATTGATTAATTTGGTTAATGAGTTTAGCCAATTAATCTCATATCGTTGGAGTTTCTCATCTGCAAGTCCATTAGGTCCCATTCCTAGCTTGTAAAGGGTATTGAGGTAATTTGTTATTAAATTGATTTTGAAATGTTCAAATTCAAAATTGGAAATTTTTTAATGTATGTTGTTACATTTTAATGTTAGACTTTATTAATTTTGGATATGATTCAGAATTAATAAATGAGAGAACGAAATATTTGAAAGTAGTTCAAATATTAATTTAATATGAATAAGATTCATATTGAAAACTATAGGTTAAAAATAATGTACATTGGATGCACATTAAAACTATAGGTTAAATGAGAGAAATGTTTTTGAATTTGATTCAAATGAAAAATTAAATTTAGATGCGATCTTTAATTCGATGATTAAATTAATTGAAGAATTAATCAATTATTTAATATAATATAATATAATATAATTTTTAATTTAATTAAATTGATTAAATCAAAACTATAGGTTAAATTTAATATGATTCAATGCACATTAAAACTATAGGTTATATGAGAGAAAAACATTGAAATATGATTTAAATGATCATTTAATTAAGTATGATTTAATTAATAAATTAAATTAAATTTTATTTAATTTAAATTAAACAAATTAACTCCCAATTTTAGGGAAGTTACGAGAAAACGTTAGATCAATCCCACGTTTTTCTCTCCCTCTCTCACCATCTCTCTAACAAGAAAGTTTTGATTATTGAGTAGAAGACTCTCAAACTCTGTATGTGTGTTTTTTCCTGAGAAAAGAAAGAAAAATTGTTATGTAATATTCCCAAATCCCAAAAGAGAATCCCACAATTTTCCATAGCCTCCATTCCCTACAAGAATAGAGAGGTTTCCAATTGGTGGTGCCCAATCCCAATTAAGAGAAATTCTATAGAATTGTCAAAAGGTTTGCAAGGTAGAGTTTCTTCCCCTGTATAATTAGTTTTTTTGGGAATTGCATGCGATATTATCTTTTATTCCAATGCAAAATTAATTTGATTTTAAATGCCATTTAAACAACGAAATGGTTTGTGCTTTGCCTTCGCTGTGCCTTAATGTTTTCATCCCTTTAGGAAGATCCTCTCTCGACACACTTAAAGTCGTCGGAAGAATAGTTGGGTATATCCATTGGGAGATTAATTCTCAATGCATGCCACCTTCATGTCGGGAGTTTATGAGAACTCCCGACACTTAGTATACGTCGTCAGGAGATATGTACTCCCAACGACATCAAGAAACCGTTGGGAGTTAACCTTTCTAGTAACATCGGGAGTTTGAATCATAAACTGAGTTTCCGATTCAAACTCCCGACAATAGACGAGTGTTGGCAAATAATCTTACTTTGGCAAATAACAGACGAGCGTTGCAAATAATGTCGTCGGGAGATATGTTTTTTTTGGCAATTCCATTATTACTTTTTAATTATTTTTTTTTAAATTTTGATCTTGATAACGTAAAATTTAGAACATAATAATTAAGAAAATCAAAAGTTTTCGCATAAACTAAAATCAAATAAAATTGTGGATAGTATTCTTCATTACATAAAATTGAGAGTAGTGTGCTAGAGAATAATGTTTACATATTTGATATAGTGATCCACAAAAAATATGAGGAACATATAGGAGAAAGTTTGATTGACTTGTGTTGTGAACTTGAGACTCCAAAAAGTACCTCCAAAACATCAAATTTACCTACAGTTCAATTAAGTTAAGACATTAGAGCACATGATTATATTAAGATTAAGCATACGAGAAATTTTCAACCCAACATTTAAAAATTAATCTCAATATTTTTTAACTTTTATTTCGCAAGCCTTTCAAGTTGAGATGCAATAATGCCTATATATAAACTACTGAAAATCAATTTTATACAACAATAGTTTAAAAATGTAAAGTTCATTAAATTGTAGGTAAATAATACAAGAAAGCTCTCAACAGCTTTAAATTCTTAATTTCTAGTATTTTGGCACTTTGCGAAAGAGCATCGCCTAATCTCACATAAGGCAAGTCATTGCAATACAATTGATTCCAAACCATAACCAATTGTTGGAGATGAAGATAGACGACGATGAAGATCTGAAGTTGACAATCGAAGAGATGAATCAAAGAGATGAAACGAAGAGAGAGGCACGTGGAAAAACCTTAGAGATCTGTCGATTTTTAGATATGAAACAATTTAAGAATTTTAAACTCAATCTCCCAACGGGATATATATTTTGTCGGGAGTTAAGGCCCTAACTCCTAACGACTTAAGTGATGTGTCGGGAGTTAGGGCCCTAACTCTTGACAATACATATAGCCTGTCGAGAGTTTATTCTAACTCCTGATGGTTCATATACGGCACCAGAAGCTTGTACAAACTCCTGACACTCATTTTACGATGTGAGGAGATAACTTCTCTCTCGACTCCTAAACTCTCGACAGTTGTTTCTAGTGTCGGGAGACTCTTTTTCTTGTAGTGTACATCCATTCATATACGAGTACAATCTATGTATAAACATGAAAAAAAATAGTCAAAATGAGCATAGTTCAATTGACACCGTGCTTTTGTACCGACAATCTCAAAGTTATAGGTTGGATTCTCCTGCTCTATATCTTAACTAAAAGTCTAATAGGATTAAATTAAGTTACAAGAATTCAAAAAAATTGTTTTAGTTGAGAGGTCAAACACTTAAAATGATAAATTTAAACGATTGACACGTCCAAAGAAAACATATCTCGAGGAAATTTCAATGTTTGACCTTATAAACGAGAGCATGTACTTTAACCCTCGGTTAAGCTCAAGTTGATGAGTGATAAAAATGAGTATTTTTTAATTTAATTCCCACTCTAATTTATATTATATTGTTAAAACTTTATGGCAAGAGACTCCAGTCATATAAGAACTCAAGTAGTTAAAATATGATACACTTCTCAAATCGTCACTTTTATTGTACTCTCAGAAATAAATAAAACATAAACTTTACAGCAAAACAAAAATAAACATATAAGCACACACATTGACGAGGCAGATAATCTTTTTAACAATTTTTATTCATTAGCCAAGTTGTTAATTCATACAACCAAAAGAAAAACCAAGGAAATTGACTTTACACAACAAGAAGGAAATCGGTGAAATGTCGGAGGTGGAGATGATCGATCAAAGATTGAAGCTTACCATTTTCAGATTTGTGGACTTTGTCACTAACAGAGTCAAGCGAATCAATCGACTCATGAAGTCACTTCATAACTATCCCAGACAAAAGCGTCATTAATTTAGTTGATAGAAAATTTGGAGGAGATGGGGAGAATCTATATGCACGATCGTGGTTTGATGCCAAATGAACGTGTTCTTCTTCAATATGACGGTGGCCCTCGAGGGTGTGACTTTTTATGTTTTCTTACTTTTATTTTGTGTTGGCTGTTTCTTAAAGAAAACAAATGAAAAAAACATTGATTTCACAAAATTCACAAACACTTACGCCGCCGAGCGACCGTCCACTTTTGTCACGCAACGAAGCAACCGTCGGAACATAGAGAGTAAGGCGCCGGAATAAGCCTGTGTGGCGGCGGCCTTCACGATGGCGAAACATCGGCTCCTTCTCCGGCCATGGCGAATCTGTGCAGGCCTCCGCCGCCGCCTGATCTTCCCAAGGCAATTCTGAGTTGTACTGTCAGGGACGGTGTCCTCTCTGGAGAAGGTGTAGCTCCGCAGGTACATTTGCCGGCGAGAGATTCCGTCCGCTGCTCTCGGCCTTGGCCGGCGGCGCTCTGTAGACCACTTCTCTTCCTCCAACCACCGCTGCAGGTTGACGTACGTCGGGCGGGTGGCGGGGACGATGCAGGCGTTGTCCACGCATTCGGATATGCACACGGAGGCCATCGTACCGTCGGTGAAGAAAGTCCGGCGAGAAATGGAATTTTAGATATCTTTGAAAATGGGGAAATGGGTTTTTGTGAGTAATTGGGATTAAAGAGTTTTGAGATAACAACTAAGAAAGATGATTATATGAAAACATAAATTGCAAGAGAGAGAGATTAGTTTGAATGTTAAGAAATAACAACAAAGAAAGATAGGATTAATTATTGAATTTTTGTTAAATTACATTTTTGTCCCTATATCGTATATTTAATTTTGATTATTGGAAGTTATTATTAATTTTTAAGCATACTCGGGGTGCACCTATTTATCAAGAAAAACTATTTAAAAAATATGTTTTCTTAAAAATGAAAATCATGATTACTTTGCTAATTTATTTTATATTCTCAGAGAGATTTCATTATCTCATACATATTTATAAAATTATGATTACTTAGAAATTATAGATGATATACATATAATAATTTCTTTGGAGATAAATAAATGGTAACAATGATCTTAACTTTTAATATAATTATAAATAACATCACATTACTTTAATGAGGAAAAAAACAATTTTACTATACAATGAATTTTTTTCTCTTTTTTAAAAAAGAAACTGAAAGTTTGTATGGTAGAAAATAAAACTTTTTAAAGTTTAAAAGTATAATTTAAAAACCTACCCTAAAGCTTATGAATATTTTGTATAATATATCTTCTTTTAATATAACTTTTTTTAATTTTTTTCTTTTTATATACATATTTTTTAAAAAGTATTAGAGGTCAAGGGATCGTAGATGTACTTGGATATCTCAACTAGGTTGACACATCCTTAGCATCCTCATCACGCCTCGGTCCAAAAGATTCATTGATGCAAATGAGAAAATACAAGGCTCGAAAGCTATAAGTTCGAAACAAAAGAGAGGAGAGGTTAGAGGAAAGCCTTCCAATTGAGTACTATACAAGAAGCATCTTAATTACAAAATAAATTAGATATAGTACTCCATAAAGCTACAAGTTTAATAAGATCTTCACATAATTGACCCGGGGCTAACTTCCTCATTAAACGTTCTTCTATTACGCTCCAGCCATAGAGTCTAGAGGCAAGCACTAATGAGATTACTCCACAAGACTTTCTTCTTGTTGCTTTGTTTTATATGAGTCAAAACATAGAGAAGGTCGTCCAGGGTGTCCAGCAAGGGCTTGGTTGTGGCACAGTTAAGGATGGTCCATAGGTGCTTAGCGTATGAGCATTGAACGAATAAATACTATGCATTTTTACCATAATATTTACAGAGAATGCACCAGTTTGGGCAAAGCATCATATTGAGGGAGTGCACTTGACATTTATCCCCTGTGTTCAATCCTTTATGTAAGAATGTACATATAAAAAATGATGCAGTTCTTGGGGAGATGAGTAGACCAGAAGGAGCCAACATCCAAGGAATGAGCAAAAGGAAGAGCTTCAGTGATGGACCTTTTCATGGCTTTGACACTGAATATGCCATCAGTTGTAAGTCTCCAATGAATAAGATCGCCACTTGTGCCAGGAGTAGGATGTGTCCAACCATCGGAATTTTGTCTCTAGCTGATTTGTTCACGAGCCAACAGTGGCCGAAGAAAGTTTGGACACGAATCTTTAGAAGCCTCATTCAAGGCGTCTCAAGCGGTAATAGAAGCACCATCCACCAAAGCAAAAAACCTGGAGAGAAGATTGCAAAGCTGGTCATTTGAGGTTCAAGGATAGAAGCAAAAGAGAGTATTGTTTCCTTCTCTAATCACTCTCTGTATATTATAAAACATATTGTCACCAAATTTGGCAATGTGAAACCATGGAGCTTTGGAGCTGGATCATATCTGAAAATGATTGGAATAACACTAGGGGTAGTTTTACTGTATTTTTTTGTCAATAACAAGCTTCCAAAGATTATCAGGTTCTGTGAGGTATCTCCAAAGCCATTTGCAAAGAAGTGCATCATTTGAATGCTTGATCATGTCGTTACCAAGACCACCCTTGTTCTTTGGAACATGTTTAGCAATGCTATCCCATAGGAAATCTTGTATAAGCTTCTCAATAGATTTACGTATCAGGATTGGTGCTTTAAAAACTGACAAGTAATACGTGGGAAGATTGAAGAGAACCACCTGTATCAATGTGAGTCTTCCATCTCCTTTTGATATGTAGGAGTATTTCCATGAATCAAGGTTTCTTTCTATATTTCCAATGATAGGCATCCAAAAAGTGGCAGTCTTCATATTACCACCCAATGACATGCCCGAATAGTCAAAAGGAAGACTAATGGAGCTGCATCCTCAGATATGTCCAACTTGTTGAGTCGCATCAGAATCAACATTAATATTGGCAATAACAGATTTTTGTAAGTTCACTTTGAGGCTCGAAGCAAGTTCAAAAACTTTGACAACCTTATTCAAATTTTTAAGGTGATCAATATTGGCAGCCGAGAAGAGGAGGATGTCATCTGCAAATAAGAAATGGGATATGTACAGCTCATTGGCTCCAACTACAAAGCCTTTTATCAAGCTTTGTTTCGAGCATCCTCGATCAAGCTGGATAAATAGTCAATGGTGAGCACAAGTAAGAAGAGAGATAGGGGATCATCTTGTCATATGCTTCTCAAGGCTTGTATGTAACCCCTTGGTTTGACATTTGTAAGGATGGAATAATTGACAGTAGAAATGCAAACATGTATATCCATCTAATCCACTCGGCATTGAAGCCTATATATTTCATTATTGATAAGAGAAAACTCCAGTTGATTTTATCAAACTCCTTTTCAATATCAAGCTTAATGATAAAGCCCTTGGTTTTACATTGCTAGAAATCCCCAATTTCATTTGCAATAAGAATTGGGTCAGTAATTTATCTACCACAAACAAAAGCAGACTGATGTGTAGATATTGTCTCTGGGAGAACTATTTTAAGCTGCTCATCAAGGAATTTGGCCAAAATTTTGTAGATACTAATGGTGAGGCTTATAGACCTATAATCATTGACTCTCTGTGGAACAAGTTTCTAAAGGATAAGAGCAATATAAATAGCATTCACTGCTCTATTCACAATGATTTTTTGGAAAGAAAATCTGTGGGGATTGATGTCTGATAATGGACAAAAATGCACGTTATTACAGTGTTAAGTTCTTAAACAATTCTGGCTTGCGTTGATAAAATATGTTAGATTGCGTCCAAAAAACATTAAGTTCATAACATTGCGGTCACATGCGTTTATCGCATAGAAACAGTTAATTTTTGTATTTTTATGCAGAATATGCGTTGATGCAAGGCGAAAAGCACGATCACAAGAAATCAACAGACGAGCGCAGCATTACCGCAAGGCTTTGTTGTGATTTGTGTTCACATACATCTGCTCAAGAAGGATTGCTGCATAGAGCCGGCGCAACCTGGTGGGCGCATCTGGGTGAAAGGCATAATTAATCATGATGGAACAGAAAGCTGATGACGGTCGAATCCGAATTAAGTTGACAAGCCGCTAACGATAACAAGTACATTCAGCTTTTCGGTGACAAATATTCGGCGCATCAGTCAGAGAATTAAAGCCATCCCATCTGTGCAATCATAAGAGAGAAGCTGCCTTTCACCCCAAAGCTCTATAAATACCGAAGACATTCTTCAGAAAAGGGGTTCACCGGTTCACGAGTTTGGATACTTAGATAAATTTCTCCATAGCTTTAGTTGTGTTTATAGTTTTCTTTCATTTTTAAGGCGGAGAAAGAGAAGAGTTGAGACGCTGGAAGATTGCTCAGGGCAACTCGAGAGGGAACCCGGAGGCGTAGAAAGCAGATAGCGGGCCGACTCTCGCGAGAGTGAGATTATCTTTTGAACACGAGTATAAAAGACATTGTAAAAGTCTGGGAAGCAAGAGATTACTACCAGGCTCTTTATTCTCTTCTTGCATTGTTATTTTATACTTCAACTTTATATTTATACAATGGAACTTCTTATTCTACATCTATTCACTCTCTTAGCACGCATGAGTAGCTAAACTTATCGAATGGGTTGAGAAGAACTAAGCTAACATGACCTAAGATCTTCATCGCATGCGATTATCTTGTTTTATGCTGTGCCTAACATCCCTTTAGAGCTACTCGAGAGAGAGTCTAAAGAAAGAACCTGAGACTTGAGAAATCTAGGTTAGAATCTAGACTCGAGAGAGCAAGACTAGATCTGCATAAACAAGAGATAGGGACTTAAAAATAAGCTCTATTTGTCAACCTGCATCGCATGCATCCTAAAGATAGGTTTGATATTATGTGGTCACCTTGTTTGTGTGTGTGTCATTTTGTCATCGCATAAATAAGAATAGAGGCTTATGTGTAGGTCCTATAGACTTATCGCATATATCGTATGCGTTCAAGTGTTAGAAGTCAAAGCATTCGCATCGAGAGATGATTTACTATTATATGTGTGTTGCATGATCGCATAGCATGAACGCATCCTAGAAAGTGTTAGTCGAAACCCTTCTCAACCCGTTCACCACATATTCATCGCATCTTCCGTTTATCAACTCTTTTCGAACTCCACCGCATTTATTTATTTTTATCACCGCAAACAACATTCCCAACAACTGCTTGATTTATTTGGTTACCGCAAAGTCTTATGAAAAATTACCACCGCATATTATTTTCCCAAGTCCCTGAGTTCGACCCTGGACTTACTAGGAAACTCTGTGGGGTTTACACTTGGACTCCACTGAGAAAACTTGAGTGCTCAACGCATTTTCATCATTGCATTTCATCCATAATTCCACATCATAAAATAACGCATCAAGTTTTTGGCGCCGTTGCCGGGGACTTCGGCAAATCAGTGTGCTAACGGTGATTTTTATGATTTCTTTGCAGACTCTAAATCTCTGGCGAATTATGACTTGGAGATTGAGAGGATGTTCAGACGGAGATTAAGAGACCGCCAACAACAATAGCCAGATAAAGAAGATATGGCGGAGCAGCCTGGAAACGGAGTACCAAATGAAAGCAACGTCATGGCGAATCTAATCCTCCTGGTAAACAATCGTAATAGGCCCATTAGGGACTATGCATCGCCAAATGTCTATGATTTCTCTCCAAGAATCATGAGGCCTACCCTTGATGGAAGTCGATTCGAAATGAAGCCGGTGATGCTGCAGATGATCCATAATGCAGGACAATTCGAAGGAAGGCATGGCGAGGACCCGCACGCTCACTTCCGTAACTTTATAGAAATCTACAATACTTTTGTATTCCCGAACATCTCTGTCGAAGAAGTTTGACTAATTCTGTTTCCATTTTCTCTGTTTGATCAGGCAAGAAAATAGGCGTATTCCCTCGAGCCGGGAGAGATTACTTCATGGGAATAGGTCATAGAGAAATTTATGAAGAAATACTTTCCACCTACTGAGAATGCTCGACGAAGGAAACTAATCCAATTTTGAACAAGACATGGACAAATCGCTCAGCGATGCCTGAGCGAGGTTTAAGAGTTTGGTCTGGGACTGTCCACACAATGGATTGCCAGACTGCCTTCAGATGGAAATCTTTTATCACGGTTTAAATCTCGCTTCTCAGACCACTGCCAATGCGGCAGCCGCTAGTGGTCTACTAGACAAGACATATGACGAGGCTAAGAACATCTTGGATCGCATCGCTAAAAACCACGAGGATTGGAGAGAGAGTGATCAAAGACTGAGAATAAAGGATAACGGCGCAAATAATGGTGCTATTGTTTCACTACAGAATCAGATGACCGCAATGATGAACTTAATTCAGGGAATTGCGATCAACAGTCCAACACCGCGAACTGGGCAAGTAAATGCAATTAATCAAAACACCACAAGGTGTGTGACTTACAGTGACGGACACACAATGGAAGAATGCCCACAAAATTCACAGTCTATTTACTTTGTGAAAAATAATCTATTTTCTAATACCTATAACCCTGGGTGGAGAAACCATCCCAATTTCGCATGGAAGAATGAGCAGCAAAATTTCTAATCTGTGGCGCAAAAAGAAGGGCCACCTAGATTCTTCCCACGGAATAACGGTCAGACAAGCAATCAAGCTAGTAGCTCGCAACCGCCGCAATCTTCCTCTTTGGAAATCTTGTTGAAGCAGTATATAGAGAAAAACGAAACTGTGCTTCAAAGTCAGGCTACGTCCATCCGCAATCTAGAATCACAGATGAACCGGATTGCAAGCGAGCTAAAGAACAGACCGCAAGGGGCTCTGCCAAGTTCAACAGAACTCCCACGCAACCTGGGGGGATCAGGTAAAGAGTAATGTCAGGTTGTGACATTGCAGAGTGGAAAAACTGTGGAGGGAGAAAGAAAGGAGCCTAGCTGGACTGCTCCCCCTGCGTTGGAACCTGAGATTGCAGTGACCCAAGAAGAAAAAAGGGAAAAAGAAGCGATAGAGCTAGAAGTTGTGTCCACCTCTAAGCCAACAGAAAAGGGGATCGTGAGAGTGCAGTTACCACCTTTCCCGCAGAACTCAGAAAGAAAAAGAATGATAAGGTATAGTACCAACGCTTCCTGTCTATGTTAAAACAATTACATATTAATATTCCATTTAGTGAAGCGATTGGGGATATGTGTGCTTACGTGAAGTTTCTGAAGGATATGGTAACTAAAAAAAAGGGCACTAGTAAGTTTGCCACGGTGTCTTTAACGCAAAGCTCGAAATCAATAATCCCATCGAAGATGAGTGATCCAATGAGCTTTACTATACCTTGCTCCATTGGAGGACTGTACATCGGGCAAGCATTGTTTGACCTAGGAGCTAGCATCAATTTGATGCCTCTGTCGATCTTTAAGCAGCTGAATGTGGGGCAACTTGCGCCCATGACCGTGACTCTTCAACTTGCAGATAGATCTTTGGTGCATCCAGAGGGGAAGGTGAAGGACGTGTTGGTCACCATCGACAAATTTATCCTACCAGCCGACTTCATCATCTTAGATTACGAAGCCGACAAAGATGTGCTCATCATCTTAGGGCGACCATTTTTATCAACAGGTAGTGCTCAGATTGATGTGCACAAAGGAGAGGTCACTTTGAGCATAAATGGACAGAAGCTCAAGTTCAACATAATCTGTGCCATGAAGTTTCCTGACAAAGAAGATCTACATGACTCTCACGAGGACCAGAATTTGAGTAAAGAAGAAAAGATTGACGAAGAGAATGAAGAAGAGGATGCAAGTGCATCCATTGCTGCATGTAATACGATCATAAAAAAACAAACAAGAAAGTTGAGATGATTGCAATCCAAGAAGAGGAGCCAACAGAAAAAGAAGAAAGAAAAACAATGCAACCGTCCTTAGTAGAACCACCAATACTGGAATTGAAGACCCTGCCGAATCACTTAAAGTATGCATTTTTGGGGCAGAATGAGAAGCTGCCAGTAATTATTTCCTCGGAACTTAATGAAGACTAGGAGAATGTGTTGATGAGCATTCTGAGGAAACATGTGCGAGAAATTGGCTTGATGCTCGCAGACATCCAAGGAATTAGCCCCACATACTATATGCACCGCATTTGTCTCGAAGAAAACCACAAGACATCGATCAAACATCAGCGTAGACTCAACCCTACGATGAAAGAGGTCGTTAAAAAGAAGACCATTAAGTGGTTAGATGCAGGCATTATTTAGCCGATAACAGATAGCACGTGGGTCAGCGCCGTGCAGTGTGTGCCAAAAAAAGGCGGCATGACGGTAGTCCCAACGAGAATAATGAGCTAATACTGCAAAGAACCATCACCGAGTGGCGTGTTTGCATGGACTACTGCAAGCTGAATGCGGCAACGAAGAAATATCATTTCCCTCTACTGTTCATTGACCAAATGCTAGATCGTTTAGCCGGAAATGACTTTTACTGCTTTCTGGATGGCTATACCGGGGATAACCAGATTATGATTACTCCATAAGATCAGAACAAAACCACATTCACCTGCTCATATGGAACTTTTGCTTTTCGCCGCCTACCGTTCGACCTCTGTAATACGCCGAGCACGTTCCAAAGGTGCATGATGGCCATCTTTTCAGACTATCTTGAGGACTCTGTTGAAATCTTCATGGACGACTTCTCTGTTTATGGACACACATACGAAGTTTGTTTAGCCAACCTGGAGAAGATACTAAAAAGATGCGAAGAGACAAATCTCGTTCTTAACTGGGAAAAATGTCATTTTATGGTAAAGGAGAGCATCGTGTTAGGGCACAAGTTTCTCCGGACGGGTTGGAGGTGGATAAAGAAAAAATAGAAGCAATTGAAAATCTCTCACTTCCAACAAGTCTGAAGGCTGTAAGAAGTTTCTTGGGGCATGCCGGATTCAATAGACCCTTTGTCAAGGACTTTTCGAAAATAGCACGACCGCTAAGTGCGTTGATGGAGGCTAATAGAAAATTTGATTTTGACAACAATTGCCTCAACGCATCCAGGATTTTGAAGAATGTGCTAACAACCGCGCCCGTGTTAATCGCACCTGATTGGACACTTCCTTTTGAGTTAATGTGCGATGCAAGCGGGTATGCGATGGGAGCAGCTCTGGCACAAAAGAGAAAGACAATCTTACTTTTCATCACATATGCGAGTAAGACGCTGAATCCTGCTCAGTCTAATTACACCACCACAGAAAAGGAGTTATTTGCAGTAATTTTGCGTTGGAAAAATTTAGAGCATATCTGTTGGGAACAAAAATATTTGTCCAAACTGATCATTCAGCGATAAAGTATTTAATGAAAAAAAAAGATGCGAAGCCGAGGTTGATCAGATGGGTTCTCCTCCTCCAAGAATTTGACCTAGAAATAATTGATCGTAAGGGAACGGAGAACCAAGTTGTGGATCACTTGTCCAGACTGAAAAATCCTGAGGTTGACCGCAATAAGTCAGAGGTGAGTGTGGTGTTCCCAGATGAACAACTGTTCCATATTGAAGAATTACCATGGTACGCTGACATAGTCAACTATCTGGTTTGTGAGCAATTTCCAGAGGATTATACTGACCACAAGAAGAGGAGGCTCAAGCATGTATGCAGATCATATTTTTGGAATGAGCTAAATCTATATAAAAAGGGGACAGACTAGATTCTGCGACTATGCGTACCAAATGCTGCTCAACAATGCATATTATCGCAGTGTCATGACTCACCATATGGTGGGCACTTTGGAGGACAGCGCACCACAGCTAAGGTTCTACAGAGTGGATTCTTTTGATCAATATTGTTTAAGGATGCAGCTGACTACGTCATGAAGTGTGATCGGTGCCAATACATAGGTAACATTTCATGGAAACATGCGATGCCGATGAACATCATCTTGGAGCTTGAGTTGTTCGATGTATGGGGTATCGACTTCATGGGACCATTCCCTCCATCGAATGGTAAAACTTATATTTTGTTAGCTGTTGACTATGTATCCAAGTTGGTAGAGGCAGTGGCATACACAGCAAGTGATGCGGCAGTAGTCTCTTAATTCCTGAAGAAAAACATTTTCACTCGTTTTGGCACCCCACGTGCCATAATAAGTGATGAAGGGTCTCACTTTGTCAATAATACTATCAAGGAACTGCTGTGCAAATATAACATTCTCTACAAAGTGGCCACCGCAAACGAATGGTAAGGCCGAAGTGTCCAATCGAGAGATCAAGCTGATACTTGAGAAGGTAGTAAGGCCTTCGCGAAAGGATTGGGCAACAAAGCTCAACGATGCATTGTGGGCATACCAGACTGTATTTAAGACACTCATAGGTATGTCCTCATATGCGTTGGTATTTGGTAAGGCATGTCATTTGCCTCTGGATCTGGAATACAAAGCATTGTGCGCGGTGAAGAAGCTAAACTTTGACTTGAGAAAAGCAGGAGAAGCGAGAAAACATCAATTGGTCGAGCCGGAGGAATGAAGGATCAAGCATATGAGAACGCAAAGATTTACAAGGAGTGCGCAAAGCGCTGACATGACAAACACATATGCGGCAAGAACCTCCAAGTCGGGCAGAGGGTCTTACTATTTAACTCACGATTACGGCTCTTCCCTGGAAAATTAAAGTCACGTTGGTCCGGACCATTCATAGCTAGAGAAGTATTTTCGCATGGTGCGGTTGAACTATCGAATGATGACGGAACCAACATATTCAAAGTTAATGAGCAGCGAGTAAAAGTATATCACGGAGAAGGCTGATATCACCAAGTCAACTCCGTAGAACTAAGAGACTCTTAATAAGAAAGAAGTAGGTGGTCCATGCACTATTAGGCGATCGAAATTCATCAGGGACGCAAGTTTTGGGAATCATGAAATCTTCAACTTTTCTCTACTACTCAGAATTTTAATCTCACTATATCTTTTCAGTTCTTTATCTATTCTTAGTCTACAAAAAAAAGGGGCAATCGTGCTGAACAATTGCGGTAAAAATTTTGTTTTGTTTAATATTATTTGACCCTCTCACTGTTTTTCTTGCAATGCCTCCACACGACGAAGCAACTTATCTTATTCTGTCACTGCAATCTAAAGAAAGAAGATCGCCGCAAAGAAGGATGCGTCAACAAACAATGCGGGCGACAGCGCAAATTTGGGGGTTGTATTCTTCCTTGACTTTATTCCAAATTTTGCACTATCACATCACATTTTAATTTTAAAAGTTTTATCACCACATCCTCTTTGACTACCGCAATCATTTAATATTGATAAATTTAGTAAGTCACTGCATGCTTCCTCTTTGCCAATTATAATTTCAATGATGAAACACATGCTTCTATTTTTTTCATATATACTAGAATCAACTTAATCTTAGAAAAGTCACCTCATGAAATATTTCTAGAAGTTAGAGGCCTGCTAGCTTTCTTTCAAACTCTCTTTACGTAGCTTCCTAAGAACATCGCATGATTTCTTTCAATCTTTTGGCAATGAGGACATTGCCGCATTTTAAATTTGGGGGTGAGGTATTTACTTTCGATCTTGCTATTTTTAGCTTTACAAAAAAAAAAAAATTATGTGAGAATAACAACTCCACTGTCAACGCAATAGGGAAACCCATATTGATAAGAGTTAAGTTGTGAAGGGCACTTACCCGTAGTTGGATGTCCGCATGACACACGTGGGGGTAAGCCAAAACGAAAATAAGTCGCCAGGATCAACGCATAAATAAATGACCGCAACTCCGCTGCTAAATAAGTATGAGTATAGTCTGAGAAAGAGTGCATTGCTCGTAGTTGGATGTTCGCATGACACACGTAGGGACGAGCCAAAACGAAGGCAAGGCACTTGGATTAGCATAAGGTCAGAAAAAAAAATAATGTCAAGAAATATGCAAGGACAAAAAATCATTTGGCACCCCGGTGGAAAAGTTTTCTTTTTGAAATAAATCATGCGATGTCCCAAAATTTAGTAAAGTTCTTTTGAAGGTTAAACTTGCGGTCCCTAGGTTTTAGAAATATTTTAAAAAGAGACTTGAATAAGAATCGAGGAAATTTTGGTGTATAGAATGTGAATGGAGTATCCTTGAGAAATCTAGGAAAAAAGAATTGCAGTTGACTTGCTAAAGGAAATCTTTAGCTTATGCTTGAGGATAAACATTGTTTAAATTTAGGGGTGTGATAACAGACAGAAATGCACATTATTACAGTGCTAAGTTCTAAACAATGCTGGCTTGTGTTGTTAAAATATGTTAGATTGTGTCCAAAAAGCATAAAGTTCATAACATTGCGGTCGCATGCATTCATCGCATAGAAATAGTTAATTTTTGTATTTTTATACAGAATATGCGTTGACGCAAGGCGAAAAGCGCGATCACAAGAAATCAATGGACGAGTGCAGCATTACCGCAAGGCTTTGCGGTGATTTGTGTTCGCATACATCTGCTCAAGAAGGATTGCCACATAGAGCCGGCGCAACCTGGTGGGTGCATCTGGGTGAAAGGCATAATTAATCACGATGGGATAGAAAGCTGATGACGGTCGAATCCAAATTAAGTTGACAAGCCGCTAACGATAACAAGTACATTCAGCTTTTCAGTGACAAATATTCAGCACATCAATCAGAGAATTAAAGCCATCCCATCTGTGTAATCATAAGAGAAAAGCCACCTTTCACCCCAAAGCTCTATAAATACCGAAGGAATCCTTCAGAAAAGGGGTTCACTGGTTCACGAGTTCGGATACTTAGATAAATTTCTCCATAGCTTTAGCCGTGTTCATAGTTTTCTTTCATTTTTAAGGCGGAGCAATAGAAGAGTAGAGACTCTGGAAGATCGCTCAGGACAACTCGATAGAGAACCCAGAGGCATAGAAAGCAGAGAGTGGGCCGACTCTCCCGAGAGCGAGATTATCTTTTGAACACGAGTAGAAAAGACAGTGTAAAAGCCTAGGAAGCAAGAGATTGCTACCAGGCTCTTTATTCTCTTCTTGCATTCTTATTTTGTACTTCAATTTTATATTTATACAATGGAAGTTCTTATTTTGCATTTGTTCACTCTCTTAGTACGCATGTGTAGCTAAACTTATCGAATGGGTTGAGAAGAACTAAGCTAACATGACCTAGGATCTTCATCGCATGCGATTATCTTATTTTATGCTGTGCCTAACATCCCTTTAGAGCTACTCGAGAAAGAGTCTAAAGAAAGAACCTGAGACTTGAGAAATCTAGGTTAGAATCTAGACTCGAGAGAACAAGATTAGATCTGCATAAACAAGAGATAGGGACTTAGAGATAAGCTCTGTTTGTCAACCTGCATCGCATGCATCCTAGAGATAAGTTTGATATTATGTGGTCGTCTTGTTTGTGTGTGTGTCATTTTGTCATCGCATAAATAAGAATAGAGGCTTATGTGTAAGTCCTATAGACTTATCGCATATATCGCATGCATTCTAGCGTTAGAAGCCATAGCATTCGCATCGAGAGATGGTTTACTATTGTATGTGTGTTGCATGATCGCATAGCATGAACGCATCCTAGGAAGTGTTAGCCGAAACCCTTCTCAACCTGTTCACCGCATATTCATCGCATCTTCCGTTTATCAACTTTTTTCAAACTCCGCCGCATTTATTTATTTTTATCATCGCAAACAACATTCCCAACAATTTCTTGATTTATTTGGTTACCGCAAAGTCTTATGAAAAATTACCACCGCATTTTGTTTTCCCAAGTCCCTGAGTTCGACCCTGGACTTACCAGGAAACTCAGTGGGGTTTACACTTGGATTCCACTGAGAAAACTTTAGTGCTCAATGCATTTTCATCATCGCATTTAATCCATAATTTCACATCATAAAATAACGCATCAATGTCCTAATTCTCTCGAAGTCTCGTAGTTTGTAAACTGTACAGATTGTTATGAATAAAATAAGAGTTTTTTATTTAGCATTTACTCATATCCAATAAACAAAACTCCATGGTTATTGTATGTAAACTTAAGCGTATATGAGATGTACAAGTGGATCATGCCTTAAGTGATAACCTAAAAAGGTCTGTAGTATAAGGATTAAGGAGGGATACCTAATTTTGGTGACATCACGGATACGATCCACTTTGTAGAAGCTTACAAGTGTTGTGAACTACTAAAGATGGTTGGTTCTGACCATTCATGTGGAGACATGCGAGCGGGATGTCCTATACAAAGAGTTTGTATAAGACCGAACCATGAGATGACTAGTCTCATTATATAACGTCGTTGAGACTTACATCTCACCTAAATGACCAAGGTGATATGACCTTAATCCTGAGTGTTTTAGGAACTCCTACCTTTGAGGGCGGTCTTTTGATTAGTATGGGTGAGAGTGACCAAATTGCCAACTCAAAATGCCTACCTTATTGAGGATTTATCTGATTTGGGAGCTGGGAACTCAGTTACACAAGATGGAATTCACTCCTTCCCCGAAGCAGGGGTAAGTAGATAGATTGCTCCCTTAAGGGCTGATTCTGGGTCTTGAACATAGTGGCCATAACTTCTCTTTGGAAGAGAGAACTTAGTCATAGTAGGACTATGATTTATGTTCATTAGAGAGATCAGTGGTACTTAAGGAGTTAGATGTAACTACAGGGGCAAAATAGTAAATTGGCCTAGCCGTACTTACGAGCGATCTGGGAAGAATTATCGCGTTGTTGATTGGTTGATATAGACACGAAATATATCTATAGTAAGGAGAGTGCAGCTGTCGATCTCTAGTGGAGTATCCGGCAATTAACGGATGGTGGATCCCGTGACTAAAGAGTTTAGTTAGTTATTCACGTACCGTTAGAGTTTCAAGCTACAGGTCCATAAAGTCCCCTTAGTAGCTCAATGGATTCAAGTTGAGAATCAGTTCTTGGGGTTGATTTGAAATGTTCAAATTGACAAGAGAAAATTCGATTATATATGATATGATCGGTGTATGAGATACATCAAGTGGAGGATTAATGTAAATGAGATTTACTATAAGTACCATAGAAAAAGAACTAGGGTTTACATGTTTCATGAGATGAAATATTAAAACTATAGGTTATAAATATAATATGGGAAGTTTGTTATCATATATATTTATTATAATATTAATTATTTGATAATTATCTCTTTTTCTCTAATAACCAATTGAGTGGGAGGTTATTGGTGGTTTTATGGTAACAGCGAGATAAAAGGAAAAATGTTTTCCTAATTTTAGAAGAGTTGCTTAATTCGGAAAGAAACTCACGGATTGCTAGCAAGTGGAATTGTTTCACTAAATGATAGTTGATAGAGAGAATAAACGATCATGGAGTATAGTTCACTCAGCTGGTTGTAGCTAAACGATCGTAGAGTATTGTCTATACGATAGGCTTCCTTCTTTTACACAATTGAGCATTCGTCTATACAATAGACACTTCTCATCTCCCACTTGCTCAAACGTTCACACGATTGTTGTTCCTACAATCCCGCCTTTAACCAAGTCCACACAGAAACCACACTTCTGGATTCTCACACCGAGAATACCAAGGTAACCATTGTGGTGGTGTACTCACTCAACTCGACTGAGTTCGAGGTTTTGGAGGTCGTTCATTATGTGTTCGCATTGTTCGTGTGGTGGTTGCTATTGATCGTGCTGTGTTACGGTCGTTGTGTTCGAGCGTTCGTGTATTGTGGTTTTGGAGACTGATCAAGCGTTCATGATCGAGGGAGTTTGAAGAATGAGTCTTCAAAGGTATGATACTCTATCCCTTGATCTTGTTTGAAAGCATGCTATAATTTCGTATTGTGCATGACCTGTTAGTTTCCGTTTCTTGTACTGTAATTGTGTATGTTCCATATCGAATTGAATTTAGAACGATCATTCCGTTGCTCATGGGAATCCTCATGTCTAATTTCCTTCAAAATCATAGAACATATTCATGAGATCGGAGTAGAAAATGTTCTAGAAGTTTTTGAAAAATTCAATTGTCAATCCATCTAGGCCATGTGTTTTATCGTGTCCAAGAGCCTCGATACAATGCAGAACTTCAGCTTCCTAAAAAGGGGCTGTGAGGGCTTCAACAAGGTCTTCTCTAATTCTCCTCCAATTTAGATTACTAACCATTCAAGGATAGTTGATGTCATTAGTATAAATATTCAGGAAGTAGTCAATGAAGGCCTTTTCAATATCCTGATCATTGTATTGACATTCATAACTTTGGTTTCTAGCTTTAGCGATAAAGTTGAATCTTCGCCCAGCCATAATCGATTTATGAAAGAAAGGACTATTCTCATCTCCATCATTAAGCCAAGTGCATTTACAACGCTGCTTCCATCATTAAGCCAAGTGCATTTACAAAGCTGCCTCGATTTGTGAGCTTCTAAGAGAGTGATTTGTTGATGGTCCATTTTGAGAGCAATACGCTGCTGAATATCAATAACAGTAGTCAATTTCTGTTCACTTATGTCAATCTCGATAATGTCTTTGGCAATTTCATCAAGCCTATTTTGCTCTTCTCTAAAAGTTTTTCTTTTTCCAATTTTTGCAATGTGAAGATAGCTTTTTAAGACCACAAGTTAAGACGAATCCAAGATGATCATATTTTGGAATACGCGGCCAATTTTCTTTGATAACTTCACTGAAGTCTTTATGAGAAAGCCAATGGTTGTCAAATTTGTAAGGGCAGAGACCCTATTTTAAAGATTCAGACTCCAATAAGATGGGATAATGATTAGATGTAACACAGGCCAATCGACTCACTTGATGTATATGAAATTTGGCTTCCTATAGAGTGTTGTAAAGGAATTTATCCAGCTTAGACATGACCGGGGCTATTCTAAGATTTGACTAACTGAAGGGAGTATTGATGATGTTAGGTTCAATAAGGTTGGCCTTGCTTATGAATTTATTAAATTTCTTCATGTTGAGACAAGATAGTGGATTAGAGGTCGTTTCTGAAGACCATCTATAGACATTATAGTTCCCTTCCATAATCTAGCAAATGTTGCACAGATTGATTAGATAATCCAATTCCTTCCTGAAATATTTTCTTCTTTGAATATCCGCCGACCCATATATACCTGTGATCCACCAGTTGAAGTTATCCGACTTTTGAAGAATCACATATAAGGAAAAGTTGCCCACATGAACCTTAGTAGCATCGTGAATTAAAGAGTTCCACATTATGATAATGCCCCCTGAAGTTCCAACCACTTTAACAAAAGCCCAATCAATATTTATGGAGTTCCACAAAGACTTGATTTATTTTGCTGTCAATATAAGGGAGTTTTGTCTCTGTGAGGATAACAAAATCTAGGATAGCTGTCATGATAACGCCCTTGACAATGGCTCTCTTTTGGG